>NC_041384.1:565189773-565196966 GCF_002162155.2 Triticum dicoccoides | reverse complement strand
AGTGTTGGTCCACCTGTCAGCTGTCGGTGGCCACCAGGGGCAACTCTAGGCTGGCCTACCTGTACCTAAGACAATCTGAGTGTGCCCTGAGAAAGAGATATGTGCAGCTCCTATCAGGATTTGTTGGCACATTTGGGTGGTGTTGCTGGTCTTGTTTTAACCTGTCGAAGTCTCTTGAATAACCAAGATACCGAGTCTGATCGGAACATCTTGGGAGGAGGTCTATTCCTTCGTTGACCGTGAGAGCTTGTCATGGGCTAAGTTGGGACTCCCCTGCAGGGATTTGTACTTTCGAAAGCCGTGCCCGCGGTTATGGGCAGATGGGAATTTGTTAATGTCCGGTTGTAGATAACTTGAACCTTAACTTAATTAAAATGAATCAACTGAGTGTGTTACCGTGATGGCCTCTTCTCGGTGGAGTCCGGGAAGTGGACACGGTGTTGGAGTAATGTTTGCGCAGGTTGTTCTCTAGTTTCTCGCTCGCGCTTTGCCTCCTCTTCTTGCTCTTTTTTGCGAATAAGTTAGCCACCCTATTTGCTAGTCGCTTGCTGCAGCTCCACATATTTACCTTGCCTTACCTATAAGCTTAAATAGTCTTGATCGCGAGGGTGCGAGATTGCTGAGTCCCTGTGGCTCACAGATTACTATTTCACCAGATGCAGGGCCTGATGATTCCGCTCTAGGAGATGCGCTTGAGCTCAAGTGGGAGTTTGACAAAGACTCTCAATGTTACTATGTTTCCTTTCCCGATGATCAGTAGTGGTGCCCAGTTGGGTGATCGGGACCGTGTCGCTTGTTGGGTTATCTTTTATTTTGGCGCCGTAGTCGGGCCATGAGTGTTTGGATGATGTAATGTTATTTATGTACTTGATTGACGTGGCGAGTGTAAGCCAACTATGTTATCTCCCCTTTATGATTTATATTACATGGGATGTTGTGAAGATTGCCTAACTTGCGACATATGCCTTCAATGCGATTATGCCTCTAAGTCATGCCTCGACACGTGGGAGATATAGTCGCATCGAGGGTGTTACAAGTTGGTAATCAGAGCCTTCCCCGACCTTAGGAGCCCCATTGCTTGATCGTTATTAGCGGCCGAGTTGTGTCTAGAAAAAAAATGTTCTGAGTCATTTAGGAATTATATATCGGAGAGTTTAGGAATTCTTTTTACTTCCCAGTCTCCTCATCGCTCTGGTAAGGCATCCTAACGTAGAGTTTTGACTCTTCTCTTCTCAAATTTCACAAAAAAAATTAGGATCATGCGGGTATCTTGGAATCGTTCCGATGGTTTTATGATGAGAACATTGTCTTTGGTGCCTCCTATCAGGGGTTTTGTGGAAGTGTCCCGGGGAGTTGAGCTCTGAGGTGTTGTCGTCATAATTTTATCGTTGCGGTTCTGGAATACCTGAGTTTAGTACGCCGACATCAAAAATCTCTTTTATGCAGTTCGTTGGTGAGATAACCTCGACGCCACCCAGTATTGGGGCGGGAGTTCGGGAGTATCGCCATAACTTGTATAACAGATGCTTTTCGAAGGTTGAGGTAGATGGTTTCCGAAGTTTTTCTTGGTTATGTGTTGAAGGAAGGATACAGCTGGATGTAGGATTTGCTAGATTTGGGTGAGATATTATGCTTCCCCTGTATCCCCAACACCTGATTGCATAACCGGAAAGGTTTGGGAGTTTCATAGGTGGGAATTCTTGTAGCTCTAGCTCTTCTTCCATGGATATTGGTTTGAGATTGGGATTTCTTACCGATTATTCGTTCTTGATCTGTACCTTGTTGATTTATTTCTCTACCTTAATTCTAAGTGGCTTCTCAATTTATGGATATGTGATCATTTCAAGAGGAATGCACTCGTTCATTTTGTTCGGATGTGAAGACTATATGTTGCAATTTTCATTCCGTTCGATTCAGCTTCAATATTTGTCTATCAATGTGCTAATGGATGTCAACCTCTTCAGGATGGCTCCTCCAACACGCACGACTCTGAATCCTGATCTGCCACCTCCACCACCTCCTCCGGAGGCATGGCAAGCTGTGATGGCCGCAACCAATGCAAACACACAGTTGATCATGCAAATTCTTCAAGAGCGCAATCAAGGCAACCAAGGGAACCAAGGCAACAATCAGAATCACTTTGCTACACTCAACCAGTTCCTTGCTAATGGGCCAAAGACTTTCAGCAATTGTGTTGAGGCAACCGATGTTGACGATTGGCTTGTGGATCTGTGCAAGCATTTCGAGTGCAGTAACGTCAGGCCTGAGGATTTCGTCAAGTTCGCTTCCTTCCAACTCAAAGATCAAGCTGCAGAATGGTTCCAGCAGTACAAGGATTCCAGAGGTGGACGTGTTATCACTTGGGATGAATTTCGTCGAGATTTCAGAGCTCATCATATTCCCCAGAGCGTGGTTGAAATCAAGCGTGAGGAATTCCGCAACCTGAAGCAAGGCTCTTTGTCTGTCTACGACTACAACAAGTTGTTCCAGAAGCTCGCCCGCTTTGCCAAGCAGGACGTCCCTAATGAGAAGAGCATGATATACCAATTCAGGGGTGGTCTCAGAGAAGAAATTCTGCTAGCTCTTGTTCTCTTCGAGCCCTTGAGGTACGATGAGTTCTACAACATGGCATTGAAGCAAGAGGCTGCTCAGTTGAGGTGTGATGCTTCCAAGAAGCGAGTCAGAGATGTTACTCCTTCTTCCTCTACTCAAGTGGCCAAGCAGCAGAAGTATTGGCTTCCTCCTCCTCCATTCCGTCAGCCGTATCAGCAGAAGAGCAAAGGTGGCAGTGGATCTTCCCACCCACCGAACCCTGGCTTCCAGAACAAGACTTCATCTCAAGCTCCAAGATCGAGTGCTCCGTACCACCGTCCGCTTTCAGAGGTCACGTGCAACAAGTGCCAACAGAAGGGTCACTATGCCAACAAGTGTTTCAACCAGAGGTGTCTTCCTCCTCCTCCTCCTGTCAGATCGGCAAGTACAACTGTGGTCAAGCATAACCCCAAGCACGCCAAGGTCAACTTGATGAATGCAGCTCAGGCAGAGGATTCATCAGATGTCATCATGGGTAACCTTCCTGTTAATGATATTCCTACAAAAGTTCTTTTTGACACGGGTGCATCGCATTGTTTCATCTCGAGACCGTTTTCATCTAAGCATGGTTTGGCTTTGCAAATTTTGCCTAGTCCATTAGCAGTTGTCTCTCCCGGTAAGCGCATGCATGCTAACTCCATTGCTCCGGATGTTACTATCACTTTGGGAGACTACAAGTTTCTATCTTCTCCTACGGTTCTTGGTGACTCGGATATTGATCTTATTCTCGGAATGGATTGGCTTTCTAAGCACAAGGCTGAGCTTGATTGTGCAGCAAGGCAGATTCAATTGACTCATTCGTCTGAGGATGTAATTGTCTTTGCCGCTCGTGATGATACCATCCGTCTGTTTTCTCTCAATGAGAAGGGTGAATTGGATGCGATCTCGCAAATTCCAGTCGTTTGCAAATATCAAGACGTCTTTCCAGAAGAGCTTCCAGGAATGCCTCCGCACCGGCCAGTTGAATTCGTTATTGATCTTGAGCCTGGCACGGAACCTGTGTGCAAACGTCCTTACAAGCTCGGACCTGAAGAGTTGAAGGAGATGAAGAAGCAACTCGATATTCAAGAGAAAATGGGTCTCATCCGGCCTAGTTCTTCTCCGTGGGGTTGTGGTGTTCTTTTTGTGAAGAAGAAGGATGAACGGACCGACTTTGTGTTGATTACCGTCCATTGAACAAGAAGACCATCAAGAACAAATACCCACTTCCCAACATCAATGAGCTGTTCGAACAACTCAAAGGTGCCCAAGTATTCTCCAAGCTTGATCTCCGTATGGGTTATCATCAGATTCGAATCCGTGAGCAAGATATTCCCAAGACGGCTTTCAGGACAAGCTATGGTTCATATGAATACACTATCATGTCTTTTGGCCTCGTCAGCGCTCCTCCGACATTCTCTCGCATGATGAACTTCATCTTCAATGCCTACACCAATGACTTCGTTTTGGTCTATCTCGACGACATTCTGGTTTTCTCCAAGAACAAGGAAGATCATGCCAAGCACTTGCGTTTGGTACTCGATAAGCTCAGGGAACATCAGTTCTACGCCAAGTTCTCCAAGTGTGAATTTTGGCTCGATGAGGTTCTTTATCTTGGTCATATCATCTCTGCCAAGGGCATTGCCATGAATCCTGAGAAGGTGTCTGCAATTGTGAATTGGGAACCTCCTTAGAACGTGAAGCAACTCCGTAGCTTCCTCGGTCTCGCAAGCTACTGCCAAAGATTCGTTGAAAACTTTTCTAAGATCGCGAAGCCTCTCTCAAATCTTCTCCAGAAGCACGTCAAGTACGTTTGGTCTCCAGAGTGTGGCATTGCTTTCAACACCCTGAAAGAGAAATTGATCACTGCTCCAGTTCTGACTCCGCCTGATGAATCCAAGCCGTACGAGGTCTTTTGTGATGCCTCTCTCCAAGGTCTTGGTGCAGTTTTGATGCAAGAGAAGAAAGTTGTTACTTATACCTCTCGCCAGTTGAAGCCTAATGAGAAGAACTACCCCACTCATGATCTCGAGTTGGCGGCAGTTGTGCATGCTCTTTTGACTTGGAGACATCTCTTATTGGGAAGAAAAGTGGACATTTTCACTGATCACAAGAGTCTCAAGTACATCTTCACTCAGCCTAATCTCAACCTCAGGCAAACTCGATGGGTCGAAATGATTTAAGAGTATAATCCGAGTATCGAGTATACTCCAGGCAAGGCCAATGTGATTGCTGACGCATTGAGCAGGAAAGCTTACTGCAACAGTCTGATTCTCAAGCCTTATCAACCCGAGCTTTGTGAAGCTTTCCGCAAACTTAATCTGCAAGTTGTTCCTCAAGGTTTCCTCGCCAACCTTCAAGTCTCTCCTACCTTGGAAGACCATATTCTCCAAGCCCAGCTTCTTGATGCTATGGTGAAAAAGGTGAAGATTGGGATTGCCAAGAGTCAACCCAAGTACAAGTGCTACCGCCATGACGACAAGGACACTCTCTTCTTCGAGGATCGTATTGTTGTACCCAAAGGTGACCTCCGTAAAGTGATCATGAACGAGGCTCACAATTCTCTCCTCTCCATCCACCCTGGGAGCACGAAGATGTATCAGGACCTCAAGCCCAGCTTATTGGTGGACTCGAATGAAGCGCGAGATTGCTCAATTCGTGAATGAATGTGATGTCTACAGAAGAGTGAAGGCAGAACACCAAAGGCCAACTGCTCTCCTCCAACCTCTTGCCATTCTAGAATGGAAGTTTGACCACATTGAGATGGACTTCGTGACTGGGTTTCCAAAGTCCAAGCGTGGCAATGATGCTATATTCGTTGTCATCGACAAACTCACCAAAGTGGCTCACTTTCTGCCTATCAAAGAGTCGATCACTGTAGCTCAATTGGCGGAACTCTATACCTCTCGGATTGTCTCTCTGCACGGTATTCCACAAGTGATCTCTTCAGACCGTGGCAGCATCTTTACCTTAAAGTTTTGGGATTCTTTCCAGAAGGCCATGGGCACCAACATCCGCTTCAGCACAGCTTTCCATCCTCAAACTAGCGGTCAAGTCGAGCGTGTCAACCAGATTCTTGAAGATATGCTCAGGGCTTGTGTGATCTCCTTCGGCATAAAGTGGGAGGATTGTCTTCCTTATGCTGAATTCTCCTACAACAACAGTTTTCAAGCAAGTTCGGGCAAGGCCCCATTTGAAATTCTGTATGGCAGGAAGTGCCGTACCCCTCTCAACTGGTCTGAAACCGGTGAACGTCAGCTTTTGGGTAATGACTTAATCACAGAGGCAGAGGAAATGTGCAAAGTCATTCGTGATAACCTCAAAGGAGCCCAATCCCACCAGAAGAGCTACTATGATAGTAAGCACCGTGATTTGGCTTTCGAGATCGGAGATCATGTTTACCTTCGCGTCTCTCCTATGAAAGGTACTCGTCGCTTCGGTATCAAAGGGAAGCTTGCCCCTAGATACGTGGGACCTTTCAAGATTGTCAGCAAGAGAGGTGACCTCCCCTATCAACTCGAGCTTCCTTCAAACTTTGCAAATGTTCATGACGTGTTCCATGTCTCTCAGCTTCGAAAGTGCTTCAAGACTCCTGACCGCACCGTCAACTTCGAGGACATTGAGATCCAAGAAGATCTCTCTTATCGTGAGCACCCAGTTGCTATTCTTGAAGAGACTGAACGCAAGACTCGCAACAAGTCAATCAAATTTCTCAAAGTCAAGTGGTCACACCATTCCGACCGTAAAGCTACCTGGGAACGCGAGGATCACCTCCGTTCTGAGTACCCGGTGTTCTTTCAGTCTTTGATCTCGGGATGAGATCCTCTCGTAGTGGTGGAGTGTTGTAACACCCCGGATGAAACTTTCCCAATTTGTACTCCAACTCTTGCCGTTTCTGGCGTTAAGTTATTTTATTTCTCGGGTTCGGGTCTTTGTCTCCATGTGTTGTTGTCGTTGTCATGCTTCTCATATCATGTCATCATGTGCATTGCATTTGCATACGTGTTCATCTCATGCATTCGAGCATTTTCCCCGTTGTCCGTTTTGCATTCCGGCGCTTCGTTCCCCTCCGGTGATCATTTCTACCTTTCTTTCGTGTGTGGGGATTAAACATTTCCGTATTGGACCGAGACTTGCCAAGCGGCCTTGGTTTACTACCGGTAGACCGCCTGTCAAGTTTCGTATCATTTGGACTTCGTTTGATACTCCAATGGTTAACCGAGGGACCGAAAAGGCCTCGTATGTGTTGCAGCCCAACACCCCTCCAATTTGGCCCAAAACCCACCTAAGCCTTCTCCATCATCTAGATCGTTCGATCACGATCGCGTGGCCAAAAACCGCACCTCATTTGGACTCTCCTAGCTCCCTCTACCTATAAAATAGCATCTTCCCCGAAATTTCCGGATCAAATCCTACCCTAACCTTCCCCTCGCGCCGCCGGACGTTTCCCCTCCACCGGACAGACATGTCCGCCCCCGCCGCTGACCACTCGTGACGCGACACGTCACCGCCGCCGCCGCCACTCCCGCCGCCGATCCGGGCCAGAGGCAGCGCCTCCTCGCCCGCGCCTTCTTCCCCGACGCCGTCGCCCGCTCCGCCCCGCTCCCGCGCCAGCGCCGCGT
>NC_041384.1:565183426-565189104 GCF_002162155.2 Triticum dicoccoides | reverse complement strand
CGGCCGCCGCCGCCCCGGCCTCTTCCTCCCCTCGGCCGCCTCCTCCTCCCTCTACTCCGGCCGCCGCACGGCCAACGACGCCAGCGAGATCCCGGCGAACCTCGGGGCACGTGCAAACCCTAGATCTGGGAGGTTGAATTTCTTCTAAGTCCCCAAATTCTCAGATCCAAGTGCTCATGTTCATAGCCTCATAACTTTGCATCCGTAGCTCCGTTTTTGACATATAGCATATCAAAATGTTCATCTCAGAGAGTACATCATTTCATTCCATTGCATCATTTTCATTTGAGTTCATCTTGATACCCTAAATGCTGTTAGAAGAGGGCTACTTGAGATATTTGTCAGATCTGCTACTCCATTTAGCTTTTTGTCATTTTTGCCATGATTATTGTGTGCATGATATGCCCATGAGATCTACATATGTTTTGTTAAGGGTTTTGTCATCTTTCCAGAGGTGCAACCCATGTATTTTTGTGATGTGTGTGGTGACTAGCACAAGCTTGCCAAGTGGTGCACTTGGTAATTCTGTTTTCAGGGACTTAGCATGTCCACTAAGTCCTTGATCTGTTTATCTCATATGGCCATATGTTCATGTTGTTTCCTAGTGATCCGTGCCTCTTTTGAGGATGATCAGTAAGGATGTTTTGTTAATCTTGTAGTGCTCTATCCATCCATGTCTTTGTTTGCAATTATGGAGCACCCTAACTTGAGTCAATCGAGCTCTACTTTTGCTACTTTGTGAATCTGGGCAGATTGTCAACTTGTTTGCAATTTTGCCGATGATGTTGTAGTTGATCCGTGCATGCTATGCTATTGTTCTTGCCATGACTAGCTTGCATTTTGTGTATTCTTGATGGATGTATGCTTAGATTGTCATGACTTGCACCGTAGTGAGTGCACCAAGCTCGTAAACATGCCTACTTGATATCTGTTTTCAGCATGCTCCAGTTTTCACTAAGTCTGAAAACTGATTATGTTTTTGCTATGTTCATATGCTTGCAATTGTATTTTCTGATCCCTTTTGGCTCAAGGTCACTAAGGGATTTTTGTTAAGATCTTTGAGTAGCTCCATGCCATGTTTTACTTTGCCATGTTCAGGTCCTGTAGCATGTAGTTTCGTTGCTCCGAAGTGTGCTACCCGATCTGAAATCCAGACAAGTGTTAATTTCACTAAGTCTGAGATCTGTTTGCCATATGCATTTTTGCCATGCTTGTTTGAACCTGTTAATGGATGAATTGGCCGTAGCTCAGTGCTAGACTTTTGTTAAGCATCTTGTATGCATCCCTTCCATGTATTTTGTTGTCATGTTTGGGTGTTGTAGCATGTTCATCTCATTGCATTTAGATGGCTACTTGCTGTAAATCGCAGACCGGTGTCATATTTGAATCGCTTGCCATTTCCAAACCGTAACTCTGATTCTGGCGTTCTTTATATCGTTTTCAAGAGATTTCATCTCATCTTTCCATTGGCACACTTGGATTTCCAAGTTGAGGCCAGGTTCTTGCATTTCCTGCGACATCTTGCATAAGCATCCCGCATCGCATCCCGCATAGCATATCATCTTTGCATCATATTGTTTGATCCTTGCACGTGGTTGATTGTGTCCTTGTTGCTTGTTTGTCTTGTTTGTCTTGTTTGTCTTGTTTGCACGAGTTCGCTAACGAGGAGCCCGTTGAGTTTGCTTTCGAGGATCCAGTCAACTCTGACAACTGTGCAGGCAAGATGATCATACCCTCGAAATCACTACTATCTTTGCTATGCTAGATTGCTCGCTCTTTTGCTATGCCAATTCTACGATGCCTAGCACTTGCTTTCAAGCCTCCCAAATTGCCATGTCAAACCTCTAACCCACCATGTCCTAGCAAACCGTTGATTGGCTATGTTACCGCTTTGCTCAGCCCTTCTTATAGCGTTGCTAGTTGCAGGTGAAGATTGGAGGTCGTTCCCTGTTGTAACATTTATTTACTTGTTGGGATATCATTATATTGCTATGTTATCTTAATGCATCTATATACTTGGTGAAGGGTGGAACGCTCGGCCTCTCGCCTAGTGTTTTGTTCCACTCTTGCCGCCCTAGTTTCTGTCATATCGGTGTTATGTTCCCGGATTTTGCGTTCCTTACGCGGTTGGGTTATAATGGGAACCCCTTGATAGTATGCCTTGATTAAAGCTTTTCCAGCAATGCCCAACCTTGGTTTTACCATTTGCCACCTAGCCTATTTTTCCCTTGGGTTTCTGGAGCCCGAGGGTCATCTTATTTAACCCCCCCCCCCCCGGGCAAGTGCTCCTCTGAGTGTTGGTCCACCTGTCAGCTGCCGGTGGCCACCAGGGGCAACTCTGGGCTGGCCTACCCGTACCTAAGACAATCTGAGTGTGCCCTGAGAAAGAGATATGTGCAGCTCCTATCAGGATTTGTCGGCACATTCGGGCGGTGTTGCTGGTCTTGTTTTAACCTGTCGAAGTCTCTTGAAGAACCGAGATACCGAGTCTGATCGGAACGTCTTGGGAGGAGGTCTATTCCTTCGTTGACCGTGAGAGCTTGTCATGGGCTAAGTTGGGACTCCCCTGCAGGGATTTGTACTTTCGAAAGCCGTGCCCGCGGTTATGGGCAGATGGGAATTTGTTAATGTCCGGTTGTAGATAACTTGAACCTTAACTTAATTAAAATGAATCAACTGAGTGTGTTACCGTGATGGCCTCTTCTCGGCGGAGTCCGGGAAGTGGACACGGTGTTGGAGTAATGTTTGCGCAGGTTGTTCTCTAGTTTCTCGCTCGCGCTTTGCCTCCTCTTCTCGCTCTCTTTTGCGAATAAGTTAGCCACCCTATTTGCTAGTCGCTTGTTGCAGCTCCACATATTTACCTTGCCTTACCTATAAGCTTAAATAGTCTTGATCGCGAGGGTGCGAGATTGCTGGGTCCATGTGGCTCACAGATTACTATTTCACCAGATGCAGGGCCTGATGATTCCGCTCTAGGAGATGCGCTTGAGCTCAAGTGGGAGTTCGACGAAGACTCTCAATGTTACTATGTTTCCTTTCCTGATGATCAGTAGTGGTGCCCAGTTGGGTGATTGGGACCGTGTCGCTTGTTGGGTTATCTTTTATTTTGGCGCCGTAGTCGGGCCATGAGTGTTTGGATGATGTAATGTTATTTATGTACTTGATTGACGTGGCGAGTGTAAGCCAACTATGTTATCTCCCCTTTATGATTTATATTACATGGGATGGTGTGAAGATTGCCTAACTTGCGACATATGCCTTCAATGCGATTATGCCTCTAAGTCGTGCCTCGACACGTGGGAGATATAGTCGCATCGAGGGTGTTACATTACCCAACCGCATAAGGAACGCAAAATCCGGGAACATAACACCGATATGACGGAAACTAGGGTGGCAAGGTGGAACAAAACACCAGGCTTAAGGCCGAGCCTTCCACCCTTTACCAAGTATATAGATGCATTAATTTAATAAGAGATATTGTGATATCCCAACAAGTAAATATGTCCCAACAAGGAACAACATCTCCATGTTCCAACAAGGAACAAACTTCAATCTTCACCTGCAACTAAGAACGTTATAAGAGGGGTTGAGCAAAGCGGTAACATAGCCAAACAACGGTTTGCTAGGACAAGGTGGGTTAGAGACTTGGTTCACAATATGGGAGGCATGATAAGCAAGTGGTAGGTATCGCGGCATAGGCATAGCAAAAGAGCAAGCAACTTGCAAGCAAAGATAGAAGTGATTTCGAGGGTATGGTCATCTTGCCTGAAATCTCCCAAGGAAGAAGAACGAGTCCATGAAGAAGATAAACGGACATAGACGAACGGGTCCTCACAAACGTGATGTTATCAGAACCAACCCGAAGAAGCAAACACCAGAAAGAAGCACACAACATAGTAAACAACCAACACATGAACATGGAATGATATGCGGGATGCGGTATGCGATGCATATGCATGATTTGTAAAGGAATGATTGAACCTGGCGTCAACTTGGAAATCCAAGAGTGTCACTGGAAAGATGAGATGATTTTGGTTGAAATCGATATAAAGATCACCGGAATCGGATGCACGGTTTGGAAATGGCAAGCAAAACAAATATGGCACCGGTCTGCGATAAACAGCAAGTGACCATCTAAATGCATCAAGACAAATATGCTACAACACTCAAACATGACAACAAAATACATGGCAGGGGTCCACTCATGATGCTTAACAAAATATGAACACTGAGCTACGGCCAATTCATACATTAACAGGTTCAAACAAGCATGGCAAAAGTGCAAATGATAAACAGGTTTCAGACTTAGTGAAATTAACACAAGCCTGGAATTTTAGATCAGGTAGCACACTTTGGAGCATGCAAACTATATGCTACAGGAACTTAACATGGCAAAGTAAAAGATGGCATGAAGCTACTCAAAGAGATTAACAAAAGTCCCTTAGTGACCTTGAGCCAAAAGGGATCATAAAATACAATTGCAAGCATGTGAACATGGCAAAAACATAATCAGATCCCAGACTTAGAGAAAAACTGGAACATGCAAATATGTTAACGAGTAGGCATGTTAACGAGCTCGATGCACTCACTACAGAGCAAGGCATGACAATCTAAGCATACACCCATTAAGAATACACATTATAACTAGACATGGCAAGAACAACAACATAGCATGCATGGATCAACAACAACATCCTCGGCAAAATCGCTAACAAGTAGACAATCTGCCAGGAATTATGAAATAGCAAAAGTAGAGCTCGATTGACTCAAGCTAGGGTGCTCCATAATTGCAAACAAGGACATGGATGGATAGAGCACCACAAGATTAACAAAACATCCTTACTGATCATCCTCAAAAGAGGCACGGATCACTAGGAAACAACATGAACATATGGCATATTGATAAAAACAGATCAAGGACTTAGTGAAATTCTAAGTCCCTGAAATCAGCATTAACGAATGCACTATTTTGCAAGCTTGTGCTAGTCACCACACATATCATAAAAATACATGGATAGCACCTCTGTAAAGATGGCAAAGCATATAACAAAACACATGTAGAGCTCAGGGGCATATCATGCACACAATAATCATGGCAAAAATGACAAATAGCTATTTGGTGCAGCAGATCTGACAATTATCTCAAGTAGCTCTCTTCCAACAGCATTTCGGGCATCAAGATGAGCCCAAATGAAAATGATGCAGTGAGATGAAATGATATACTCTCTGAGATGAACATTTTGATATGCTACACGCTCAAAACGGAGCCACGGATGATGAATTATGATGCGATGAAAATGCCCAATAAAACTGGAATCCAGGGGACTTAGCCGAAATTATACCTCCCAAAACAGATCTAGGGTTTCGGGGCACGCCGATCGAGGCGGGGCCGGACCTTCACCGGCGTTGAGGAAGGAGCGGCACGGGGAGGCGCGGGGAGGCTGTCCCAGCCCGGATCTGGTCGGATCCGGCCGGCGGCGAGTTAGGCGACGGCATAGGGGCGGCACCGGCAACTTGGCGAGGCGGCGGCGGAGCTCCGCGCGGCGAGCTGCAGGGGATCCTGGGCAGCGCGGCTGCTGAGACGCGCACTGGCGTCCGAGCAGGAGACGGCGGCGCACATGGCGGCGCGGAGGCGGAGATGGCGGTCGGCGGGCGTGGACGGGCGGCGCTAGGCGGCA
>NC_041384.1:565169633-565183152 GCF_002162155.2 Triticum dicoccoides | reverse complement strand
TTCGGGCCGCGCGGGCCGGATCTGGGCCGCGCGGGCCCGTGGCGGCGCGCGGTGGAGAACGGCGGTGGCAAGGACACTTGGCGGCTCCGGATTGGCGCAGGAGAGGCGGCGTATGTTGTCCGGCCGGAAACGGACATGTCCAGCCGGCGGAAGAGCGGGTTTTCTAGGGTTAGGGGTGGAGAGATCCGAAATTTCGGGGGAGACCTATATATAGGCATAGGGGGAGCTAGGAGAGTCCAAATGAGGTGCGGTTTTCGTCCACGCGATCGTGATTGAACGCTCTAGATGATGGAGAGGGTTTTAGTGGGTTTTGGGCCAAATTGGAAGGTTGTTGGGCTGCAACACACACAAGGCCTTCTCGGTCCCTTGGTTAACCGTTGGAGTATCAAACGAAGTCCAAATGGTACGAAACTTGACAGGCGGTCTACCGGTAGTAAACAAAGGCCGCTTGGCAAGTCTCGGTCCAATCCGGAAATGTTTAACACCCGCACACGAAAAGAGGTAGAAAGGGACACCAGACGACATGGGAGCGCCGGATTGCAAAACGGACAACGGGGAAAATGCTCAGATGCATGAGACGAACATGTATGCAAATGAAATGCACATGATGACATGATATGCAATGCATGACACACAAGCAATGACAAGGCAACAATAGTGAATAAGCGGAGGACACCTGGCACATCAGTCTTGGGGCGTTACAACACTCCACCACTATGAGAGGATCTCGTCCCGAGATCTAGAATGGCACCTGAGGGAAAACGGAAGAGAAAGAGGAGAGGTAAAGCTAAGTTGCTTCTTTGACAAACGAGTGAGACCAAAGAACCTTGAAAAAAGTTAAACCATCTCGAGAAAAGAATACAACAGATAAGAACAAAGTTGAAAGCACTCCATTAGAAAAGAGGAACAAGGGAGAACAACTTCGGGCAGCACTCCGATTGAAAAGAGAAGGAATTGAATAAGAACTTGATAAGATGAGAAGATACTTGATGAAATCATAATACACTGCCTCCGAAACTATTGAATGAATGGAACAAGGGGTAAGAAAGATATCGGACAGCACTCTGGTTGAAAAGAGATGCAAGGCTTGATAAGGCGAAAAGAACTTGAGCAAAAAGGCACAACACTTCGGTTAAATGGATAATCAAGAAAAGAACAAGGAGACGAGAACGCTATATCACCGGGAGGATAGATGAAGAACTTGGGTCATTTATGAGCACCATATAACAACAATCCTTAGGGAAGGCTTTAGGTGAAATATAACCCAAGACAATTCCAACGAAGAGATTGATGGATTGAGAAGAGCTCATGCTCGAAGAAATTGATGGGTAGAAAAGATGACTTGAGCGAAGAGAAAATGATGGATTTAAATATGTCACTCTTGGAAAACTTGTGATCCATGAAACACGAAGGCAAATTATCAAAATGACATAACACCACCTCAAAAAAAATGACATAACGAAGGGAAATCTTGATGAACACTTCGAGAAGGAATTAAATCCTTGATGAACCACCATGTAGAATCTTCATGAAGAACTCCGGTAACAAAAGGATAACGAAAAAGAAAGAGAAGATGAAAACACAAGGTGAAAACTTGTAATGATTAGATGGACCTTCGTGATGATATATTTGAGAGAGCTTGGAACTCCGGAAACAAAAGATGAAACAATAGAAACCGAGAATTTGATGAGCCTCCGGAATAAGGAAAGAATTGAATTTACTCGATGACAAGAATAAGAATTTCATTATGCTTATCCTTCACCAATTAAGATTGATGAAAAGCAACGGATTTGGCAAACTACTTAATCTCATAGAAAAGATTAAGATGGATATTGCGCAAACTTGAGGAAGGTCTTGAACGAACCACCGATAGGATTTGGGAACAACGAATGAATCTGTATGATAACGAAGGAGAAGAACTCTTGAATAGCTCCGGATGGGTGAAAAGAATTCTCACAATCGAATACCATTATGAGAGGATGGCAACAAGCTAGAATCACGAATCTTGAAAAGAATGAAGCAAGATTGAGAGAAAAATCTTCTTCGGTCTTCAAATGCAGAGAATGATGACGAGAAACACCACCAAGAATTGTTTAGACGCTCCAGAAGAATCAAAAGCGAAAATACTGAGCCAACGATGAAAAGAATTAAACCGATCTTGGAGACAGGCATTTGACTCATGATAATTCATTCTTACGTCAAACTTTGAAAAAGAATTTGAGGATAGCTCCAGGAAAATAAGAAGAGTCAGGTAAGATTCTGGGAAAAGACCTTTGGGTTAGGGCCCACTCAAAAGAAAACACCATTGAAATGATTAAAAAGAGAGGTTGCACCAGTTGAATTAAATGGCTTGAATGAGATAATAACCTCAAAATAGGTTGAACAGATCTTGAATGACAAGACGAGCCTTCTGAGATATCTTGAGCACTCCGGAACAAATGAATAGCGAAGAGGTGGGTGATTAAGAGGTGCACCGACATGAGAAGGAATTGAAAGGAGGAAAAGGATATGATCAACAAAGCTTGAATTGAATCCACCGGAGAAGAAAAAGAAAGAAGAATGATGAACTGGTAGAGCATCTTGAAGAGAACCACCGGGTAAGAACATTGATTGAAAGAATGAAGAGACTTCACATGAATAAAATGGATACTTGATTAAGAAATCCGCGTCCTTGAAGAAACAAGGGTGGGCGGGTGGGAAAATAAAGGCAACTTGGGGACGGATGGAACAAATAACGTTGAGAAGACTTTGAGTTGATCTTTGCGGATGTTGAAATAATCGGATCCACTTGAAGAGAAAATACGCTGGTTGAAAAATAATTAACATGAGAATCTCAATGATCGAGAAGGATTGGTATTCACATAAGAACATGAGAACACCGCTTAGGAAAAGGTATGGAATCAACATTTGACTTTGAAGCAACTCGAATACCACAACTCAAAACAAAACAAAGGATTGTCTTGTAGAATAAGCCGGAACAAACATATGATAGAGATATCGTCCGAAGTTTTCATGGTGGGGCCTACACGGGCTCGATCGTATAGCACCATCATGTACAAGGCAGTGCACATGACATACGAAGCGTCCCCGAGTCGGCATAGCCAAGGACTCTTTAAGACACAACGAGACCACTGTAAAACCAACCGTGGATAGGCGGACCACTAGACGTCGAACTCCAATTTCATATCATACATCTGTCGGAAAGATATCCTAAGAGCTACTTGAATTCCCACTTATAAACTCCCGAAATTTTCCGGTTATGCAATCAGGTGTTGGGGATACAGGGGAAGCATAATATCTCACCCAAATCTAGCAAATCCTACATCCAGTTGTATCCATCCTTCAACACATAACCGAGAAAAACTTCGGAAATCGTCTACCTCAACCTTCGAAAAGCATCTGTTATACAAGTTATGGCAATACTCCCGAACTCCCGCCCCAGTACTGGGTGGCGTCGAGGTTATCTCACCAACAACTGCATAAAAGAGATTTTCGATGTCGTCGAAACTACTCTCAGGTATTCCAGAGCTGCAACGATAAAATTGTGACGACGACACCTCGGAGCTCAACTCCCCGGGACACTGCCACAACCCCTAAATGTCAGGAGGCACCAAGAACAATGTTCTCGTCACAAAACCATCGGAACGATTCCAACATAACTGCGTGATCCTAAAAAAAATTGTGAAAATTTGAGAAGAGAAGAGTCAAAACTCTACGTCAGGATGCCTTACCAGAGCGATGAAGGGACTGAGGAGTAAAAAGAATTCCTACTCTCCGATATATATAATTTCTAAAAGACTCAAAACATTTCTAGACTCAATAATGTCAGCGATTCGATCAAGAAGGGGGCTCCTAAGGTCGGGGAAGGCTCTGATTACCAACTTGTAACACCCTCGATGCGGCTATATCTCCCACATGTCGAAGCACGACTTAGAGGCATAACCGCATTGAAAGCAATGTCGCAAGTGAGGTAATCTTCACACAACCCATGTAATACATAAGGGAAAGAGATACATAGTTGGCTTACAATCGCCACTTCACACAATTACATGATTAAAGCATTACATCAACCAAATACACTCAAGGTCCGACTACGGAACCAAAATAAAAGAAGACTTCCCCAAGTGCTACATAGATCCCCGATCGACCCCAACTGGGCTCCACTACTGATCAACTAGAATGAAACAACACAAAGGGCAAGATCTTCATCGAGCTCCTCCTTGAGCTTGGTTGCGTCATCTTCATGGTAACCTCTGCACCTGCAAGCTGGTTTTGGAAGTATCTGTGAGTCACGGGGACTCAGCAATCTCACACCCACGCGATCAAGACTATTTAAGCTTATGGATAAGGTAAAGGTATGATGTGGAGCTGCAGCAAGAGACTAGCATATTAGGTGGCTAACATACGCAAATGAGAGCGAGAAGAGAAGGCAAAGCGCGATCGAGAAACTATGATCAAGAAGTGATCCTAGAACAACCTACGTCAAACATAACTCCAACACCGTGTTCACTTCCCGGACTCCACCGGAAAGAGACCATCACGGTTACACACGTGGTTGATGTGTTTTAATTAAGATCAACTTCAGGTTTTCTACAACCGGACATTAACAAATTCCCATCTGCCCATAACCGCGGGCACGGCTTTCGAAAGTTCAAATCCCTGCAGGGGAGTCCCAACTTAGCCCATGACAAACTCTCACACACAACGAAGGATATTCCTTCTAGCGAGAAGACCCGATCAGACTTGGAATCCCGGTTACAAGACATTTCGACAAGGTAAAACTAATCCAGCAACACCGCTCGAATGTGCCGACAAATCCCGATAGGAGCTGCACATATCTCTTTCTCAGGGCACACTCAGATTGTCCAAGGTACGGGTATGTAACATCCCAAATTTTCAATTTGGAATGTTATACATTAGATCATCATTGCATATCATTTTTTTGCATTTTGGTTGATCCTAGAAAATCTACACAACTCAATGACCCACGGAGAGAGTTGGGGATTTCGTTATTTTCATATTTGAGTTTTCTCAAATTTTGAGAATAGGATCATTTGATTTTAATTATTTTATCATCAATTATTTCTATTTACAAAAATATGAGAGAGGGAATAAAATGACTTTCCCAAAGTAAAGAAATATTGAGGATTTAATAATAAAATCAAATAAAATTTTATTTCGGTGTTTTATTTGAATTTAGGAAAAATGTGTGTTTTTCAAAATTGCACTTAGGCCCCAAATAAATGTTCACCTTGTGAGGCTTGATTTTAGAAACCCGCGAAAATTTATTTCGGAATTTTTGGAGTCCGTTTAGTATTTCTTTTTATTTTTTCTTCTGCGTGTAAAAAAACGCGCACCGACGTAGGGCCGTGTCCGACTAGAACTCCCGGCCCGTTAGGCTATATATAGCCGGGGGAGGCCCAGCCAAAACCCTAGCCAGCCCCAAGCCGCCCCAAGCCGCCCCAGTCGTCGTCGTCGTCGCTGCCGCCGCCCCGCCGCCGGACGCCGCCGCCCGAGGTCCGCCGCCGCCTTGATTTCCGCGCCGGTTTTTTTTATTTTTTTCGAAAAACAGTTCGGTTTTTCCGTTGGTTTTTTTAGATTCAGTTTTTTTAAATAGATCGGTTTTTCTGGTTTATTTAAATAGCGAGCGTTCGTCCGTTCGTTTGATCTAGCGAACGTTCGTCGTTTTTTTCTTTTTCTCGGATTAAATCCACGATTTTTCTGATCGCGATTCCTGATCCGATTTTCGTTTTAGTATATCTTTTCGCTCGTTTATCAGAATCAGGCGATTCAAGCGCCTGGAGTTTCGTCTTGAAACCCTCTATTCATTTAACCAACTTAAACAAGATTTTGCTACTGTAAAAATTGCCCTAGATCCAGATTTGTAGAACGAAGTTGTTTTCTTTCGCCGTTTGACTTTCGTTGTTTCATTCGTTTTGATTCTTTTTGCCAACCGGAGTTCTTAAGTTGAACCTTCTGGTTAGATCTCTTATTTGAGTTTTACCCGTGCATTAGATGAGTACTTATTGTATGCTTGTTTGTTTGTCTGCGATAGAATACCCGAAGTGCGCCGCTTGTTACTTCGAATCGCTAGGTTTCCCGGATCATCAGCAAGGCAGGTAACACTTTGATCATACCTTTTCTACTACCCAGTTTTATTGCATTAGATCAAATCCTCACACATTGCATGATTAGGATTCTAATTAATTTGTGGGATGGGAAGTAGTTGAGGTAGTACCTATTACCTGTTTACTTTCAAACCTTTGGGAGTTACTTCCGCGTTTGCTTATTATGCCATGTTATGCTAGTAGACGTGGATTGGGTGAGTGATATCCATGACAGATGTGAGTTTTGTTAATTAATGGTTTATCTAAGGTGGCAACTTAAACACACATCTGGGTGGATCGAGGCACCTGGGTATTCCAGGACTTGCCTGTTTTCTTTCGGACCGCCACCCAGGCTTAAAGGGATCATGAGACTATTCATACCAGAAACTTCCGTGTGCAGCCACAAGCTATTATGGGCTCTAGCATAGTTGACTAAGTCGTGCGAACTCTTACAGTGGTAGACTAGCAGATGTAGGGGATGTAGGTGGTATGGTCTACCCGATCGTAAGGTGCTAGCGCTTCTGAAAGACTATGTCTCGGTCATCCGTCTTCTCAAACACCTTGTAGTGCGAGAAACCAAATGGAGGCGATCGAGTCTTGTGGGGAAAAGTGCGCAAACCTCTGCAGAGTGTAATAAACTAATCATGGTTAGCCGTGTCCCCGGTTGTGGACATCTTGAGTATCTAGTACTTGGATTATCATGTGAATCTCAACATGTTACTCTAAATTAATTTTGTTGGGTTTTGTTTAATGATGATGCTTAATTGGGATTGAGAATGCTGTCAACCATTCTCAATGTTTAACAACTACCATGATAGTAATTAAATTTATTCCTTTGAAGTAGGGAAAAATTGGCTTTACGCAAAACTGTAACCATAGAGCTTTCCACCAGCCAAATATGCATATAGTATAGTTGTTTCATTCCATTAGTCTCTATGTGTTACATTGCCAGCATATTCCATGTGCTAACCCGTTTCGGGCTGCAACGTAATGTTGCAGACTTTTTAGACGACGATTAAGGAGTCTTTAGGTCGTGGTTCTATACTCAGTGATGCCGTTGGAGTTGATGGACTCACTTATCTTCCAAGCCTTCCGCTGTTATCGTTATTAGATGGCCTTAAGCCATATTAATTGTAATAAGTTCTCTATTGAGACACTCGATGTAATAAGTGTGTGATTGCTAATCTGTTATAAATCCTCCAAGTACTGTGCGGTGTCAGCATTACTGATCCAGGGATGACACCGGAGCATAGAGATCAGACTGTTTGAGGTCTGGTCGCTACAGAGATGGTATCAGAGCACACGCTGACTGTAGGACACGACCACTAAGTTAGAGACCTAGATCACTATTCACTCTCTTCTCTTCTGACCTCTCATCTTTTCTACTCTTTAGGATGGCGGATGCAAGGAACAAGTTCACGCAACCAGATGAAGATACACCCTTTGGACGTCACTTGAAGGAAGTCACTAGATACCTAAACATAGGAATACCAAGCTTCACCGGAACCTACAACGCCACTTTACCTGAAGAAGAGCGTTGGATGATTCAAGTTCAAGTTCCAGGAAGGACGTTCATGCCAGTCACTGAGCCCATAGAGTTTTCTTTTGATGCACCAACTTGGAGTCTAGGAATGAGCATGGTAGCTCACATCGCCATGGGATGCATTGGAGAAGTCTACCGCAATGACCTCAAAGATACTATCTACCATATTTGTGGGCGTCGAGATGAACACTGGGAGATGATCAGCACCAGGAAGGATAGATCAATTGCAGCTTTTATCCAGGAGTTAAACTAGCACATTCGACGACAGGAGAACCAGATGTGTGCCGACATGATAGATCTGAAGAAGACTAAGACTAGAATCAAGGAACTGGAGGAAGAACTCAAGGCTACACATGAAGATTATGAAGAAGAAATTGAAGTATTGGTGGAGAAAAATGACGACCTAATCAAGAAGATTGGAATATTTATGGGAGGCCCTACACCAGTAGAGGAAGACGAAGAACCCAAGGAGATTATCCCGGAAGACTACATCATCATCGACGACACCGATTCGGATCCAGACGGAAGCGATGATGACTATGTTGATGAAGCTGGAGCAGATATCATGGAGTCTGCAACCGAAGAATATTTCTAGTAGACCACCTCATCAGTAGTAGTAGTCCACCATATAAATATAGTAGTCCGAGCACTTTTGCGATAGTTAGATCGATTGTATGCCCTTGTTTGATTGAATGAAGTGAATTGTTTGTTTTTGCCTCATGTGCATATGGGTAGTGTTTTCTCTTTAGACCCCCTCTATTCTTAGACCTCATCTTTTCTAAACCCTCAGATGCCAACGTGACCCCGGATTTGTGTTTCCACTGGATGTCACTTAGTTGATCCAGCAGCAGAACACATTGATGCAGTTGCTAGCCCAGAATCAGAATCAGGGGAACAACAACAACAACAACAACCCACCTCCACCACCACCACCTGTTGACCACTTAGCCCATTTTCTTAGGCTGAATCCGCCGGTGTTTTCCAGTAGCACCGAGCCGATAGTAGCAGATGATTGGCTCTGCAAGACAGCTAGGGAGTTGACCACAGTAGGATGCACAGATGCGGAGAAGGTGAAGTTTGCCGCACATCAACTTGAAGAACCAGCAGCATCATGGTGGGAGAATTTCACAGCCACTTTCCCTGTCGACACTATCAGATGGGACCAGTTTCAGCAGGCTTTTCGTACTACGCATGTTTCAGCAGGAGCTATGGCCATGAAGAAGCGTGAGTTTAGCAACTTGCGCCAAGGAGGACGGGCAGTTGGCCAGTATGTGGAGGACTTTAGTAAGTTAGCACGTTATGCCCCAGATGACGTCGCTACGGATGCAGCTAAGCAGGAGAAGTTTCTGGAAGGACTGAATGATGAGTTGAGCATGCAGTTGATGGTAGCAACCTTCAACAACTACCAGGAGTTGGTAGATCGTGCTCTTATGATTGAAGGGAAGCAGCAGCAAATTGAGAATCGCAAGAGGAAGTATGGACAAGGAAAGTACACTTCAGGAGCTCAGCTGAAGCCACGTTTTACCCCTAGACCGGGAGGACATTTTCAGCATACCCATGGAGGAGCTAGCTCACACAATCACAATGGCACCAGGAATGGAAATGGAAATGGAGGAAGCAATGGCCAGAATCGCACCAACCCATCAACCCCAGCCAAGAAGGACCTGAGCCAAGTCACTTGCTTTAAGTGTTCGAAGACCGGACATTATGCCAATGAATGCCCTGAGATACAAAATGGAAATGGCAATGGAAGCTCTGGGAAGAAGCCAAACCCTTTTAATAGGGGACAGGTGAACCACGTTAGCGTGGAGGAGGTTGAAGCTCAGCCTGATGCAGTAATAGGTAAGTTTCTGGTTAAGTCATTTACTGCACTCGTTCTTTTTGATACTGGTGCATCGCATTCATACATCTCTAGGGGATTTGCGGATAAGTATAACCTACCAACCCAAGCCCTTAGGTCAGCCATGTTAGTAACCTCGCCTGGAGCAGAGTATGTGGCTAGTCTATGGTGTGATTGGTTACCATTAAGGATTGGTAACTATGTTTTTCCCTCAGACCTAATAGTATTGGAATCTTAAGGATTGGATGTGATATTAGGCATGGATTGGTTATCAAAGTATGAAGGAAATATTGAATGCACTAGTAAGTCAATTTTGCTTACCACCCCAGAAGGGAGAAGGATCAAGTATGTATCCCGACATGTGCCGAAGAGGACTCAAGTAAATTGCTTAACAGGAGTTGTGCAGGAGGAAGTACCAGTGGTAAGGGATTTCCCTGAAGTATTTCCAGAGGAGTTGCCAGGCATGCCACCAGATAGAGATATTGAGTTTTTGATTGAGCTATTGCCAGGCACCGGGCCAATGTCAAAGAGACCATATAGGATGCCAGCAAAGGATTTGGTAGAAATTAAGAAGCAGATTAAGGAGTTACTGGATAAGGGATATATTCGCCCAAGTTCTTCGCCTTGGGGATCGCCAGTACTTCTAGTGGAGAAGAAGGATGGATCGTTAAGGATGGTTGTTGATTATTGAGGATTGAACGAAGTAACGATTAAGAACAAGTACCCACTACCAATGATCAATGATCTGTTTGATCGATTGCAAGGAGCTAAGGTATTTTCCAAGATCGATCTGCGATCAGGATACCACCAGTTGAAGATTCGAGAACAGGATATTCCTAAGACAGCTTTTACCACCAGGTATGGGTTGTACGAGTATACCGTTATGTCATTTGGTCTGACTAACGCACCTGCCTATTTTATGAACATGATGAACAAAGTATTTATGGAGTTTTTGGATAAGTTCGTCGTAGTGTTCATTGATGATATCCTGGTTTATTCGAAGAATGAAGAGGAGCATAAGGAGCATTTGCGTTTGGTACTTGGAAAGCTCAAAGAACATCAATTATATGCCAAGTTCAGCAAATGTGAGTTTTGGTTGAAGGAAGTAGGATTCCTCAGACACGTTATATCTGGAGAAGGTATAGCAGTATATCCTACCAAAGTAGATACCGTGACCAAGTGGGAAGCACCAACTACAGTGGGAGAGATCCGGAGTTCTCTTGGACTCGTAGGATACTACCGGAGATTCATTGAGAATTTCTCAAAGATTGTGAAGCCTATGACGGAGTTATTAAAGAAATATATCAAGTTCATATGGACGGAGGAATGTGAGGCTAGTTTCCAGGAGTTGAAGAAATGTTTGGTTACCTCACCAGTGTTGATTTTGCCAGACCAGACCAAAGATTATGAGGTGTATTGCGACGCTTCACGTCGAGGAATTGGAGCAGTGCTTATGCAGGAAGGGAGAGTTGTTTCATATGCCTCAAGACAACTGAAGCCTCATGAGTTGAATTATGCCACGCATGATTTGGAGTTAGCAGCCGTAGTGCATGCTTTGAAAACATGGAGGCATTTCCTCATTGGAAACCATTGTGAGGTGTACACGGATCATAAGAGTTTGAAGTACATTTTCACACAGAAGGAGTTGAATCTCAGACAAAGGAGATGGTTGGAACTCATCAAGGATTATGATATGAGATTGCAATACCATCCCAGAAAGGCTAATGTAGTAGCTGACACCTTAAGCCGTAAGAGCCATGTCAATACATTAATGACGGGAGAAATACCCAAGGAGTTAGCAGAAAATCTTCGTGAACTATGTTTGGAAATAGTTGCGAGAGGCTATGTAGCAGCATTGGAGATTCAGTCAACCTTGATGGATAGAATCAGAGAAGCTCAGAAGACTGACAAAGAGATTTCCACTATAAAGGAGAAACTGAGCAAAGGAAAAGCTAAAGGATTTCGTGAGGATGAGCACGACACCCTATGGTTTGAAGATCGTGTTTGTGTGCCCAATGACCCAGAGATCAGGAAGTTGATTCTGCAAGAGGCACACGATTCACCATATTCAATTCACCCAGGAAATACCAAGATGTATTTGGATTTGAAGAATATTTTCTGGTGGACCGGAATGAAGAAGGATATTGCGGAGTATGTAGCAGTTTGTGATGTATGTCAGAAAGTAAAGGCAGAGCATCAGAAGCCAGCAGGATTGTTACAACCATTGCCGATACCCGAACGGAAGTGGGATAAGTTAGGCATGGATTTTATCACGGGATTACCCAGGATTCGTTCAGGCTACGACTCGATTTGGGTTGTAGTTGATCGATTGACGAAAGTAGCTCATTTCATCCCAGTAAAGACCACTTACACCAGTGCTAAGTTGGCAAAGATATACCTGACCAAGATTGTATGTTTGCATGGAGTTCCAAGGAGTATCATATCAGATAGAGGAACCCAATTTACCTCAAAGTTCTGGAAGCAGTTGCACGAAACTTTGGGTACCAGGCTAGAATTCAGTACAGCTTTTCATCCACAGACAGATGGACAGACCGAGAGAGTCAATCAGATTTTGGAGGATATGCTGAGAGCTTGTGCGCTAGATTACAGATCTAGTTGGGACGACAATTTGCCATATGCAGAGTTCTCTTACAATAACAGTTACCAAACTAGTTTAAATATGGCCCCATTCGAAGCCTTGTACGGAAGGAGGTGCAGGACACCGTTGTCATGGGACGAAGTTGGAGGCCGCCAGTTGTTTGGACCTGACTTGATTAAAGAGTCTAAACAGAAGGTGAAGTTGATTCGCGATAGGCTCAAGGTAGCCCAGTCCAGACAGAAGAGTTATGCAGATTCTAAACGCAAGGAGACCGTTTACGAAGTCGGAGATAGAGCTTATCTTCGAGTATCTCCACTTCGAGGAACAAAGCGTTTTGGAGTTAAAGGGAAGTTAGCGCCACGATTTGTAGGACCATATCGAGTTTTGGAGCGTATGGGAGAAGTGGCCTACAAGTTGGAATTACCTGAAGGATTGTTAGGAGTTCATGATGTGTTCCACGTTTCCCAGTTGAAGAAGTGTCACGCGGAGATGGCTGACATACCGATGAGAGACACAATGCCTTTGGAAACTATTCAGTTGGATAACGACTTGACCTACGAGGAGAGACCCATTAAGATTCTCGAGTTTGCCAATCGAGTCACTCGCAGCAAGGTTATCAAGTTTTGCAAAGTTCAGTGGAGCCACCACACAGAGGATGAAGCCACCTAGGAACGAGAGGAAGAATTACTCAAGGACCACCCTCACATATTTCCTAGCCAACCCGAATCTTGAGGGCGAGATTCATCTTAAGGGGGTAGGTTTGTAACATCCCAAATTTTCAATTTGGAATGTTATACATTAGATCATCATTGCATATCATATTTTATTTTTTTTGCATTTTGGTTGATCCTAGAAATTCTACGCAACTCAATGACCCACGGAGAGAGTTGGGGATTTCGTTATTTTCATATTTGAGTTTTCTCAAATTTTGAGAATAGGATCATTTGATTTTAATTATTTTATCATCAATTATTTCTATTTACAAAAATATGAGAGAGGGAATAAAATGAATTTCCCAAAATAAAGAAATATTGAGGATTCAATAATAAAATCAAATAAGATTTTATTTCGGAGTTTTTCGGTGTTTTATTTGAATTTAGGAAAAATGTGCGTTTTTCAAAATTGCATTTAGGCCCCAAATAAATGTTCACCTTGTGAGGCTTGATTTTAGAAGCCCGTAAAAATTTATTTCAGAATTTTTGGAGTCCGTTTAGTATTTATTTTTTATTTTTTCTTCTGCGCATAAAAAAACGCGCACCGACCTAGGGCTGTGTCCGACTAGGACTCCCGGCCCGTTAGGCTATATATAGCCGAGGGAGGCCCAGCCGAAACCCTAGCCAGCCCCAAGCCGCCCCAAGCCGCCCCAGCCGCCGCAGCCGCAGCCGCCGCGCCGCCCCGCCGCCGGACGCCGCCGCCGCCTCGATTTCCTC
>NC_041384.1:565095636-565169462 GCF_002162155.2 Triticum dicoccoides | reverse complement strand
CTCGATTTCCTCGCCGGTTTTTTTATTTTTTTCTAAAAACCGTTCGGTTTTTCCGTCGGGTTTTTTTAGATTCGGTTTTTTTAATAGATCGGTTTTCTCGGTTTATTTAAATAGCGAGCGTTCGTCGGTTCGTTCGATCTAGCGAACGTTCGTCGTTTTTTTTCTTTTTCTCAGATTAAATCCGTGATTTTTCTGATCGCGATTCCTGATCCGATTTTCGTTTTAGTATATCTTTTCGCTCGTTTATCGGAATCAGGCGATTCAAGCGCCTGGAGTTTCGTCTCGAAACCCTCTATCCGTTTAACCAACTTAAACAAGATTTTTCTACTGTAAAAATTGCCCTAGATCCAGATTTATAGAATGAAGTTGTTTTCTTTCGTCGTTTGACTTTCGTTGTTTCGTTCGTTTTGATTCTTTTTGCCAACCGGAGTTCTTAAGTTGAACCTTATGGTTAGATCTCTTATTTGAGTTTTACCCGTGCATTAGATGAGTACTTATTGTATGCTTGTTTGTTGTTCTGCGATAGAATACCCGGAGTGCGCCGCTTGTTACTTCGAATCCCTAGGTTTCCCGGATCATCAGCAAGGCAAGTAACACTTTGATCATACCTTTTATACTACCTAGTTTTATTGCATTAGATCAAATCCTCACACATTGCATGATTAGGATTCTAATTAATTTGTGGGATGGGAAGTAGTTGAGGTAGTACCTATTACTTGTTTACTTTCAAACCTTTGGGAGTTACTTCCGCGTTTGCTTATTATGCCATGCTATGCTAGTAGACATGGATTGGGTGAGTGATATCCATGACAGATGTGAGTTTTGTTAATTAATGGTTTATCTAAGGTGGCAACTTAAACACACATCTGGGTGGATTGAGGCACCTGGGTATTCCAGGACTTGCCTGTTTTCTTTCGGACCGCCACCTAGGCTCAAAGGGATCATGAGACTATTCATACTAGAAACTTTCGTGCGCAGCCACAAGCTATTATGGGCTCTAGCATAGTTGACTAAGTCGTGCGAACTCTTATAGTGGTAGACTAGCAGATGTAGGGGATGTAGGTGGTACGGTCTACCCGATCGTAAGGTGCTAGCGCTTCTGAAAGACTATGTCTCGGTCATCCGTCTTCTCAAACACCTTGTAGTGCGAGAAACCAAACGGAGGTGATCGAGTCTTGTGGGGAAAAGTGCGCAAACCTCTGCAAAGTGTAATAAACTAATCATGGTTAGCCGTGTCCCCGGTTATGGACATCTTGAGTATCTAGTACTTGGATTATCATGTGAATCTCAACATGTTACTCTAAATTAATTTTGTTGGGTTTTCTTTAATGATGATGCTTAATTGGGATTGAGAATGATGTCAACCATTCTCAATGTTTAACAACTACCATGATAGTAATTAAATTTATTCCTTTGAAGTAGGGAAAAAATGGCTTTACGCAAAACTGTAACCATAGAGCTTTCCACCAGCCAAATATGCATATAGTATAGCTGTTTCATTCCATTACTCTCTATGTGTTACATTGCCAGCATATTCCATGTGCTGACCCATTTCGGGCTGCAACGTTAATGTTGCAGACTTTTCAGGCGATGATTAAGGAGTCTTTAGGTCGTGGTTCTATACTCTGTGATGCCGTTGGAGTTGGTGGACTCACTTATCTTCCAAGCCTTCCGCTGTTATCGTTATTAGATGGCCTTAAGCCATATTAATTGTAATAAGTTCTCTATTGAGACACTCGATGTAATAAGTGTGTGATTGCTACTCTGTTATAAATCCTCCAAGTACTATGTGGTGTCAGCATTACTGATCCAGGGATGACACAGGAGCACAGAGATCAGACTATTTGAGGTCTGGTCGCTACAGGGTAGGCTAGCCCAAAGTTGCCCCTGGTGGCCACCGGCAGCTGACAGGTTGGACGAACACTCAGAGGAGCACTAGCCCGGGGGTAAAATAATGATGACCCTTGAGTCTGCAGAACCCAAGGGAAAGAAAAGGCTAGGTGGCAAATGGTAAAACCAAGGTTGGGCATTGCTGGAGGAGTTTTATTTAAGGCGAACTATCAAGGGGTTCCCATTATTACCCAACCGCGTAAGGAACGCAAAATCCGAGAACATAACACCGATGTGACGGAAACTAGGGAGGCAAGAGTGGAACAAAACACAAGGCATAAGGCCGAGCCTTCCACCCTTTACCAAGTATATAGATGCATTAATTTAATAAGAGATATTGTGATATCCCAACAAGTAAACATGTCCCAACAAGGAACAACATCTCCATGTTCCAACAAGGAACAAACTTCAATCTTCACCTGCAACTAACAACGCTATAAGAGGGGATGAGCAAAGCGGTAACATAGCCAAACAACGGTTTGCTAGGACAAGGTGGGTTAGAGGCTTGGTTCACAATATAGGAGGCATGATAAGCAAGTGGTAGGTATTGCAGCATAGGCATAGCAAAAGAGCGAGCAACTAGCAAGCAAAGATAGAAGTGATTTCGAGGGTATGGTCATCTTGCCTGAAATCCCGCAAGGAAGAAGAACGAGTCCATGAAGAAGACAAACGGACATAGACGAACGGGTCCTCACAAATGCGACATTATCGGAACCAACCCGAAGAAGCAAACACCGGAAAGAAGCACACAACATAGTAAACAACCAACACATGAACATGGAATGATATGCGGGATGCGGTATGCGATGCATATGCATGATTTGCAAAGGAATGATTGAACCTGGCCTCAACTTGGAAATCCAAGAGTGCCACTGGAAAGATGAGATGATTTCGGTTGAAATCGATATAAAGATCACCGGAATCGGATGCAAAATTTGGAAATGGCAAGCAAAACAAATATGGCACCGGTCTGCGATAAACAACAAGTGACCATCTAAATGCATCAAGACAAATATGCTACAGCACTCAAACATGACAAAAAAATACATGGCAGGGATCCACTCATGATTCTTAACAAAATATGAACACTGAGCTATGGCCAATTCATACATTAACAGGTTCAAACAAGCGTGGCAAAAGTGCAAATGATAAACAGGTTTCAGACTTAGTGAAATTAACACAAGCCTGGAATTGCAGATCAGGTAGCACGCTTTGGAGCATGCAAACTATATGCTACAGGAACTTAACATGGCAAAGTAAAAGATGGCATGAAGCTACTCAAAGAGCTTAACAAAAGTCCCTTAGTGACCTTGAGCCAAAAGGGATCATAAAATACAATTGCAAGCGTGTGAACATGGCAAAAACATAATCAGATCCCAGACTTAGAGAAAAACTGGAACATGCAAATATGTTAACGAGTAGGCATGTTAACGAGCTCGATGCACTCACTACAGAGCAAGGCATGACAATCTAAGCATACACCCATGAAGAATACACATTATATAAACTAGACATGGCAAGAACAACAACATAACATGCATGTATCAATAACAACATCCTCAGCAAAATCGCTAACAAGTAGACAATCTGCCAGGAATTACGAAATAGCAAAAGTAGAGCTCGATTGACTCAAGCTAGGGTGCTCCATAATTGCAAACAAGGACATGGATGGATAGAGCACCACAAGATTAACAAAACATCCTTATTTATCATCCTCAAAAGAGGCACGGATCACTAGGAAACAACATGAACATATGGCATATTGATAAAATCAGATCAAGGACTTAGTGAAATTCCAAGTCCCTGAAATCAGCATTAACGAATGCACTACTTTGCAAGCTTGTGCTAGTCACCACACATATCACAAAAATACATGGATAGCACCTCTATAAAGATGGCAAAGCATATACCAAAACACATGTAGAGCTCAGGGGCATATCATGCACACAATAATCATGGCAAAAATGACAAATAGCTATTTGGTGCAGCAGATCTGACAATTATCTCAAGTAGCTCTCTTCCAATAGCATTTCGGGCATCAAGATGAGCTCAAATGAAAATAATGCAATGATATAAAATGATATACTCTCTGAGACGAACATTTTGATATGCTACACGCTCAAAACGGAGCCACGGATGATGAATTATGATGCAATGAAAATGCCCAATAAAATTGGAATCCGGGGGACTTAGCCGAAATTATACCTCCCGAAACAGATCTAGGGTTTCGGGGCACGCCGATCGAGGCGGGGCCGGACCTTCGCCGGCGTTGAGGCAGGAGCGGCACGGGGAGGTGCAGGGAGGCTATCCCGGCCCGGATCTAGTCGGATCCGGCAGGCGGCGAGCTAGGCGACGGCGGAGGGGCAGCGCCGGCGACTTGGCGAGGCGGCGGCGGAGCTCCGCGCGGCGAGCTGCAGGGGATCCGAGGCGGCGCGGCTGCCGAGACGCGCACCGGCGTCCGAGCAGGAGACGGTGGCGCACATGGCGGCGCAGGGGCGGAGATGGCGGCTCGCGGGCGCGGACGGGCGGCGCTAGGCGGCGGTGATGCACAGGCGCGGGGCGACGGCGGTTCGGGCCCCGCGGGCCGGATCTGGGCCGTGCGGGCCCGCGGCGGCACGCGGTGGAGAACGGCGGCGGCGAGGACACTTGGCGGCTCCGGATTGGCGCAGGAGAGGCGGCGGACGTTGTCCGGCTGGAAACGGACAAGTCCGGCCGGCGGAAGAGCGGGTTTTCTAGGGTTAGGGGTGGAGAGATCCGAAATTTCGGGGGGAGACCTATATATAGGCATAGGGGGAGCTAGGAGAGTCCAAATGAGGTGCGGTTTTCGTCCACGCGATCGTGATCGAACGCTCTAGATGATGGAGAGGGTTTTGGTGGGTTTTGGGCCTAATTGGAAGGTTGTTGGGCTGCAACACACACGAGGCCTTCTCGGTCCCTCGGTTAACCGTTGGAGTATCAAACGAAGTATGGTACGAAACTTGACAGACGGTCTACCGGTAGTAAACCAAGGCTGCTTGGCAAGTCTCGGTCCAATCCGGAAATGTTTAACACCCGCACACGAAAAGAGGTAGAAAGGGACACCGGACGACATAGGAGCGCCGGATTGCAAAACGGACAACGGGGAAAATGCTCAGATGCATGAGACGAACATGTATGCAAATGAAATGCACATGATGACATGATATGCAATGCATGACACGCAAGCAATAACAAGGCAACAACAGCGAATAAGCGGAGGACACCTGGCACATCGGTCTCGGGGCGTTACACCATTGGAGGGGTCACATACCGAAGAACAATCCCCCAAAACAATTTTGCAAATGGAGCTTTGCACAAGGAGATCGAAATGGCAGCAAGATGAGCAAGAACACGGATTTGAGCAACGGGATGATTTTTTCTGGAGGAAGACGAAGTGGATGGTGCTGGAATAAGTGAGGGGGAACCACGTGGGACCCACTAGGTAGCGGGTGCACCCAGGCGGGTAGGGCGCGCCCTCCACCCTTGTGGTCCACCGGTGCAGCCCCCTGGTGTATTCTCGGTGCGAGAAATTCTTAAATATTCTATAAAAAATCATACTAAATTTTCAGGGCATTTGGAGAACTTTTATTTTCGGGACATTTTTATTGCATGGATAATTCAGAAAATAGACGGATAATACTATTTTTTCTTTATTTATTCTAAATAACAGAAAGTAAAAAGTAGGTACAGTAAGTTGTGTTTTCTAAATTCATCCATCTCATGCCCATCAAAAGGAATCCATGAACAAGGTTGATCAAGTCTTATTAACAAACTTCTTTCAAATAACATGAAACCGGAGAATTTTCGAATAACACTAGGTTACCTCAACAGGGATATACATGTCCCCAACAATAAGAATATCATATTTCTTTTTGATAGTAGGAAGAGGGAATTCAAAACCTTCAATAGTAATAGTTGACATTTTTCCAATAGAATTGATGTTATGAACTTGAGGTTGTTTCTTTGGAAAGTGTACCGTATGCTCATTACCATTAACATGAAAAGTGACATTGCCTTTGTTGCAATCAATAACAGCCCATGCAGTATTCAAAAAGGGTCTACCAAGGATGATCAACATATTGTCGTCCTCGGGAATATCAAGAATAACAAAGTCCGTTAAGATAGTAACGTTTGCAACCACAACAGGCACATCCTCACAAATACCGATGGGTATAGCAGTTGATTTATCAGTCATTTGCAAAGAGATTTCAGTAGGTGTCAACTTATTCAATTCAAGTCTACGATACAAAGAAAAAGGCATAACACTAACACCGGTTCCCAAATCACATAAAGCAGTTTTAACATAGTTTCTTTTAATGGAGCATGGTATAGTTGGTACTCCTGGATCTCCAAGTTGCTTTGGTATTCCACCCTTAAAAGTATAATTAGCAAGCATGGTGGAAATTTCAGCTTCCGGTATCTTTCATTTATTTGTAACAATATCTTTCATATACTTAGCATAAGGACACATTTTCAGAATATCAATCAAACACATACGTAAAAAGACAGGTGTACGCATTTCAGCAAAGCGTTCAAAATCCTCATCATCCTTTTTCTTGGATGTCTTAGGCGGAAAGGGCATTGGTTTCTGAACCCATGGTTCTCTTTCTTTACCATGTTTCCTGGCAACAAAGTCTCTCTTATCATAACATTGATTCTTCGATTGTGGGTTATCAAGATCAACAGCAGGTTCTACCTCCACATCATTATCATTATTAGGTTGAGCATCAACATGAACCTCATCATTAACATTATCACTAGGTTCATGTTCATCACCAGATTGTGTCTCAGCATCAGAAATAGAAATATCATTGGGATTCTCAGGTGTGTCTATAACAGGTTCACTAGAAGCATGCAAAGTCATGTTGGTTTTCTTCTTCTTTTTATTACTAGGACTAGATGCATCAGTATTAATTCTCTGAGAATCTTGCTCAACTCTCTTAGGATGACCCTCAGGATACAATGGTTCCTGGGTCATTTTACCACCTCTAGTTATAACTCTAACACCATTATCATTGTTCTTACTGTTCATCCCATTGAGCAAATCACCATGTGCCTTAAGTACTTGTTCCACTTGAGTTTTAACCATGGAAGCATGCTTACTAGTAAGCTTAAGATCATTAACAGTTCTACTCATATAATCACCCAAGTAGTCAAGCATGTAAGCATTACAATTCAATTGTCTATTGACATAAGCATTGAAGTTTTCTTGTTTAACAATAAAATTATCAAACTCATCCAAGCATTGACTAGCAGACTTATTATGAGGAATATCACCTTCATCAAATCTGTAGAGAGAATTTACCTCTACTACCTGTGTCGAGTTATCAAGACCATGTATTTCTTCAATAGGTGGTAAATTCTGAACATCTTCAGCTTTAATACCTTTTTCTTTTATAGATTTCTTTGCCTCTTGCATATCTTCCGGACTAAGGAATAGAATACCTCTTTTCTTCGGAGTTGGCTTAGAAGTTGGTTCAGGAAGTGTCCAATCATTATCATTACTCCATATATTATTAAATAGCAATTCAGCTTGCTCAACAGTTATTTCCCTGAAAACACAACCAGCACAACTATCTAGGTGGTCCCTAGAAGCATCGGTTAGTCCATTATAAAAGATATCAAGTATTTCATTTTTCTTGAGAGAATGATCAGGAAAAGCATTAAGTAATTGGAGAAGCCTCCCCCAAGCTTGTGGGAGACTCTCTTCTTCAATTTTCACAAAGTTAAATATTTTACTTTAAAGCAGCTTGTTTCTTATGAACAGGGAAATATTTTTTAGGAAGTAGTAAATCATATCCTAGGGACTACGCACACAATCAGGAGCAAGATAATTAAACCATAACTTAGCATCACCATTTAACGAGAAAGGAAACAACTTAAGAATATAGTAATAGCGAATTTTTTTCCTCATGAGCAAATAGGGTGGCTATATCATTCAATTTAGTAAGATGTGCCACAACAGTTTCAGATTCATAACCATGGAAATGATCAGATTCAACCAAAGTAATTAACTCAAGATCGACAGGGAATTCATAATCCTTATCAGTAGCAAAGATAGATGAAGTAGCAAACTTAGGATCATATTGCATTCTATCTTTCAAAGATTTTTCTTTCCACTTGCATACTAATTTTTTAAGATCATCTCTATCCTTACAAGCAAGAAAGTACCTAGCTACCTCTCCATCCATAACATAACCCTCAGGTATAACAGGAAGTTCATATCTAGGAGAGCTAGTCCTATCAGGTGTTTCAAAGTTTTCAGTTTCAATAATGTCATCAGTTTCAGAGATATCATCATCTTCAGCACAATAAATAGTTCTAACTCTAGTAAGATGTTCATCAAGTAATTCACCCAGTGGCACAGTTTTATCAAGCAAAGTAGTAGCATCATAAGCATCATTCATAGTAGAAGTAGCATCATCAATAACATGCGACATACCAGAATCAATAGCAGGTGTAGGTGTCGCAAACTTACTCAAAACAGAAGGTGAATCAAGTGCAAAGCTAGATGGCAGTTCCTTACCTCCCCTCGTAGTAGAGGGAAAAATCTTGGTTCTGTTATCTTTCAAATTCCTCATAGTGATCAACAGATATAAATCCCAAGTGACTCAGAGAATAGAGCTATGCTCCCAGGCAACGGCGCCAGAAAAAGGTCTTGATAACCCACAAGCATAGGGGATCGCAACAGTTTTCGAGGGTAGAGTATTCAACCCAAATTTATTGATTTGACACAAGGGGAGCCAAAGAATATTCTCAAGTATTAGCAGCTGAGTTGTCAATTCAACCACACCTGAGAGACTTAATATCTGCAGCAAAATATTTAGTAGCAAAGTAGTATGGAAGTAACGGTAACGGTGATAAAAGTAACAGTAACAGTTTTGTAGCAATCGTAACAGTAGCAACAGAAAAGTAACTTAGCAAAGATCAATATGTAAAAAGCTCATAGGCAATGGATCAATGATGGATAATTATGTTAGATGGTATTCATCATGCAACAGTTATAACCTAGGGTGACACAGAACTAGCTCCAAATCATCAATGTAATGTAGGCATGAATTTCGTACATAGTCATACGTGCTTATGGAAAAGAACTTGCATGACATCTTTTGTCCTACCCTCCCGTGGCAGCGGGGTCCTAATGGAAACTAAGGGATATTAAGGCCTCCTTTTAATAGAGAACCGGACCAAAGAATTAGCACTTAGTGAATACATGAACTCCTCATACTACAGTAATCACCGGAAAGAATTCCAATTATTGTCACCTTGGGGTATGTAGATCATAACTTGTAATAGGTGTCTACAACTTGCAAGATAAGATCAAGAACGTGAATATATTCATGAAAACATAATAGGTTCAGATCTGAAATCATGGCACTCGGGCCCTAGTGACAAGCATTAAGCATAACAAAGTCATAGCAACATCAATCTTAGAATATAGTGGATACTAGGGATCAAACTCTAACAAAACTAACTCAATTACATGATAAATCGCATCCAACCCATCACCTCCAGCAAGCCTATGATGGAATTACTCACGTACGGCAGTGAGCATCATGAAATTGGTGATGGCGGAAGGTTGGTGATGATGATGGCAACAATTTTCCCTCTCCGGGGCCCCGAACAGACTCCAGATCTGCCCTCCCGATGAAGAACAGGAGGTGACGGCGGCTTCGTATCGTAAAACGTGATGAATCATTCTCTCTGATTTTTTTTCTTCTAGAACGTGAATATATGGAGTTGGCGTTGAGGTCGGTGGAGGTCCAGGGGACCCACAAGGCAGGGGGCGCCCCCACCCTTGTGGCCAGGATGTGGGCCCCCTTCACTTGATTCTTTCGCCAATATTTTTTATTAATTCTAAAACTTATCTCCATGAAGTTTCAGGTCATTCTGAAAACTTTTTATTCTGCACAAAAATAACACCATGGCAATTCTGCTGAAAACAACGTTAATCCGGATTAGTTCCATTCAAATCATGCAAGTTAGAGTTCAAAACAAAGGCAAAAAAGTTTGGAAAAGTATATACATTGGAGACGTATCAGGGGCTCCCCCCCAGCCTCTTTTGGTGCATTCTGGAATCTTTGTTTCCCGAAAAACACCATTGTAAATCCCCAAGTTATTTTAAGATCCTTAGATATTGATTTTCTGAAAAAGTAAAAAACATGCAAAAAAACAACAACTGAATGTGGACACCGAATTAATAGATTAGTCCAAAAAATGTTATAAAGATTATTCAAAATGATATTATAATAGCATGAAACAATTAAAAATTATACATATGTTTGAGACGTATCTGTTTTCTACTACATATATGTGCAGATCGTTTTGATCAACTTGATAAATAAAAAAAGGTCACGATTTTGAAAAGTGTTCATGAATTTGAAAAAATGTTTGTGAATTTAAAAATATGCGTGAACTCAAAAAATACTTGTGATTTTTTAAAAATAATCATGAATTCATAAAATGTTTAGGAATTCAAAAAATATTTCGTAAATACAAAAAATATTCGTGAAATTCGATTTTTTGTGATTTTAAAAGAAGATGAAGAATATGAATTTGAAAATTTTCATAAATTTGTAAAAAATCAAGAATTCAATTAGAGTTCGTGAATTGTTAAAAATGTTGGCGCATTCAAACTAGATTCATGAAATTAAAAAATATTATCAAAATAGAAAAATACATCATGGATTCAAAAAAAGTTCATGACAACGAAAAATATTTGCCAATTCAAAAATCTTTATGAAATTGAAAAATAATAAAAATAAAAATAAGCAAAAAACAGAAGGAAACACCAGAAAAGAAAGAAAATCATTCTAAAAAGGTTTTAGAACCTTCCGAAAATTGGAAAGAGAAGTCACTGGAGGCCTTATTGGGCCGGACCATCTTCGCGCTATAGCATGTAGTACGGTACGCGGTAGGCAACTATCTAGTGACGCGAGAACTATATGAGCCTAATTGATTTGGTGCCAATAATTGGCATGCCAATTGTTGGCAAGTCTAAAATTTTGGCTCTTAATTGGTTGGCTACCAATTGGTTCTTGCCCATCTCTCAAAAAGTTACCAATTTTTGGCAACTTTTGGTTTTGCCAAATATTGGCAATCCCAAACTTCGGCAGCGAACCAATTAGCCTCTATATCTCGTTTATAGCCAGAGTATCTACCTTCTCACTACTTTTTTTTCTTTTTTGGTTGTCTCTATTTGATCAATGATTTTCTATTTTTTCTCTGGTTTTCTTCATTTCTTTCGGTTTTCACACTTTTTTCTCTATTTTCCTTTGGTTTTCTTTGTTTCTTTTAGGTTTTTCCTTTCTTTTCCTTCTTGCTTCTGTTTTTTTGTTTCTTTCCTCGGTTTTCTCTAATACCTTCATTTCATTTTCCTTTTTGGTTTTCTCTGGCTTCTGGTTTTCTTGTTTTCTTTTGTTTCTTCCACCATTTTTTCCTTCGTTATACTTTGGTTTCCTCTCGTTTCTTTTTGCTTTCTTTATGTTTATTTGTCGCTTTTCATCATCTTCCCTTTTTCTTCAACACATATCTAAATTTTCCAGAGCACAATGTACATTTTTGGTTACATGTAAAATTATTAGTGATACACTTTATAGATTTCTCAATACATGATGCACATTTTCTTAAGAAACATGTTATGAACACTTCTTAAATACACGGTCAATATATTTTTGAATACAGACTGAACATTTTTTCATTGTAGTAACTATTTTTTTAAACTGCATAAACATGTCCAAAATGCATGATTAAATTTTTTCCAACATATGTTTTTATTTCTACATTTTGTAGATGCATTTGTATATTTTTTGTACACAATAGGAATGTTTTATATACACGTTTACCATTTTCCAATATGTGATTAATATTTTTGATAACTTATATCTTTTGATATTTGCTTTTTCTGTACACATTGTACATTTTTTCAATACGCCAGGAACATTTTAGTATACATATTAATATATTTTTAAAAAATTTAACATTTTAATCATATATTTATTCAGGTCTATCTCTTTCATACACTTTCTATATTTTTTGTATACATCAGGAACATTTTTATATACATGTTCAACATTGTGCAAATACATTATTAACATTTTTTAAATTTATTTTTTATGTCTTTTTTCCCATCTACATTGTATGTTTTTTGTATACATTTTACATATACATCAAAAACATTTTTATACACATCTAATATTTTGTAAATGCATGATAGCATTTTTGAAAAAAATATAAAACTTGTATTTGGAAAAACCTACAAAAGCATAAAAAAATAAAACAAAAACAATGTAAAAAATGTGGGGGAAACAGAAGAAAAAAGTGTTGAAGACCTGTGTCCATGCTGGGCCGGCCCCATCGAGCGGCTGCCTGTCTCGCTTCAAGCGAGACATAGGCGCGCCCATCCAGCGTCCTACTGTTCTTAGCCCAGGCTTATAGAGCTAGGCTGTATAAGGGACCTTTCAAGTGGACTGTAGTGGGCTGTAAGTCTCCAAACTGAAATACATCTGGGAACCATGATGACTTGGCTCCAGTCTAAAGAAAAAAAAAGAGAATGACTTGCTCCTATGACGCGCAACATACACAGAGTCACTGAACAGCCTCTGAGAAGAACCACAGATAAACAAGAAGTGCAGATTAGTTTCCCCCGAGAGGCCGAGAACCATGAAATTCGTCGGAAATTTCATCGATGCAACTAAAAGTGCATGCAGAAGATACCATCAGCGCTACCATATCCTACTACGTTGTGCACAAGGCTGCGAAACGGGGACAAAGTTTCCGGGAAAACCGACACACGATCTTGCCGGTCTTCGCACAAGCAACATCCGCTGCAGCCTACTACCCAGCAGAGAGACGAGCGCAGCACAGATAATAAAGAAAGAAAAGTGAAGATGCTTGGCACCTACCGAGTGTTCCGATGACTCTACACTCCACAGTCCACACCGAGCGCGTGGTGGTCCGGATGGGAGATTCTTTGCCAACCGCCGTACTGCTAGAGTACAACGCAGTAGCATTGCAGATTATAACTTAATAACTCTCCCGTGTTGTTTCCCCAGCGTGGATGTGTCGGTGCGGGCTTGCGGTCGACGCGACTTTGCCCGTCTTGCGATACAAGACTTTGATGCCTCAGACCGACCGGGAAATCGGGCAGCAGTTTCGGCGGTTTCATCGACGACGACGACGACGGCGACGTAACCTGTTCGTCACACCGCTGGTCTGGTGGTCCCAAAGCAAGCATCTGAGTCGGTGTAGCCGTCGTCCCTCCTCCCCGGGGGAAAAGGATTTGTTGTGATAAGCTAAACATGGATGACAGATCCCAATGGAAAAGGATTTTGCCTGGAGGAAATGGTATAGTACAGCCCGGACACCATTAACAGGCAGGATTTCGCAGGAACCTGTTGCTTTCAGGGCTTTCGGGGAGAACGTAAACGGAGTTCCAGGAAAGACAACAGTCGATGAGAAATCATTTATGCGAGTGCTTGCCACTGCGCTCTAGACTTTCCGAGAGAAGGAGATGAAATCTGAAGAAGAACGCGTTCAGTGAAAATGACTGGTTGCAGAGCTGAAACTGACGTTCCCTGCCCGGCCACCGCGAAGGAGCAAGCAGAAAATAGGCTGCGCAAACAAATACGTACGTATGTGCAGCTTGTTTTGACGGGGCAATTCTCCCGGCAAATGCCACTGTTTCACCGCGTAATGTCAGGCGAGGGCATCTCCAACGCGCACCGTAAACCTCCCGCAACTGTCGGACCGCGGAATCTATCCAAAATCGACTTGTATGGGTTAGCAGAATGGTTCGAACGCGATTTTTTCCGTAAACCGGGGACAAACATAGGGAGGTTTGCAGAAATTCGGATCAATTCCAAATCCGCTTCTGACCGCCCTGGCCCACAAAAAAAATTATCACCCGCCCCTCCCGTACTTTCCTTTCGATGCACCCGCCGCTTATAGCGCCGCATCATGTCGGCCTAAAGCATGCGGAGCCCGGCATTGATGTCGCGATGTGACCGGAGAGAGGGAGGCAAGGCGGCGCTAACCGACACGACCTCTCGGCAGCCGACGCTTCAATGCAGTCGCAGGTTCCCGAGGAACCAACTCTGGTTGTTTTGCGCCGCATTGAAGCAGCTGGCCGACCATTCGCCTGGTTCTCGTCGTGGCTATTTAAACCGTGCACCAGAGTTTACACAGAGATGCACCACCCCTCCCCTCCCCCGTCTTCGTGCCCCTCCCCCCCTCCCCATCGTCCTCCTCTTTGAACCAAGCCGCGGCAATGCCGAAGTCGTGGTATTCCGTGCCGGCAGGCGGAGTAGGCGGAAGTTCCTCCTCCGGTGGGTCTTGGAGCCGCCGCAGACGCTCTCCAGGCCCGTCAGTGTCCATAGCGGCTGGCTCCTCCACCAAGGAAAAGATCGTCATCTCTTCATGTGACGAGGAGGAGCAGGTGCCGCCGCAGCAGCCGCGGGAGCCACTGCAGGAACCACCCCGACTCCTCAAGGAGGCCGCTCTGACGGACGAAGATTCCGTCCGTCAGATCGAGTTAATGACAGAGCGGTCACTCTTGACATGGGGTGTCGCCATCGTCGGCGCGTGTGAAGGAGGAGTCGGCCTTCCCGTCGCGCCACCGCATCAAGACCGAGTAGGCGCTAAGGAGGAGTTGTTCTCGCCTCGGCAGAACTGTAGCGTCCAAATCGTACGCTGCGTCAAGGACGAGCCTGCGTCCCCGCCATGCGCCCGCTACGGCCGCATCGACGCGCCGTTCTCGCCGTCGCGCTGCCATCGCCTCGCTGTCAAGGAGGAGCTGCCGCCCGCGATCAAGAAGGCGCGGGGCCGCCTCCTCCACTACCTCGGCGACCCCTCAGGCTCGAGGTCCGTCATCTCTGAGGCTATGACGCCCCAAGACCGGAGCTTCAGATGCCTTCCAGGGTTTTCGAGATTCGTTGTGTGTTTTGTTTTGTCTGTTGCATTCATCTTTGCATTTGTGCATTGCATCATGTCATCATGCCATCATGTCATTTTTTTAACTCAAATAAATAAATGGCATGGATCTTTGATCCATTTAAATCGAGGAAATTCACATGGTGAGTTCTCTTTATAACATATCCTCCCAATATTAGGGAGCTATATCAAATATTCCTTTAATTTGGAATTTATCACAACACACTCGCAAAATAATCCCATGCCTTTTCTTCTTCGAGTTGATCCCGAAACCTTGTCGACAAACTCCTTCTCCTTTTATCGAGGTTCCTCCAAAAATCCTCATCTTTTTCTGGGCACTTCATAACACTGGTCCTAGTTCAAACCTTTTGTTTAAATTCAAATGAGTTTGGGTTTAAACTTTGCAATCTTGGCCTTTTTCTATTTTCTCGGAACAAACACATTTTTGTGAGTCCGGGGAGATTATCCGCGTGTCCAACTCCTTCCACGATCCTCCCTTTCTTTTCTTTCTTATCTATGTGCTGTTTTTTTTTCTGAGAAGAGAGTGTAGAGAGGAGAGAACGCGGCCCACCAAATTGGCCTTCGGCCACCTGGGCCCCCCAACCATCCTCGCGGCCCATCCTTCCTATCCCTAGGCCCATCTCCCGCAGCCCACCTGCTCTAACCCTAGGGCATCCGAACCCTCTCCCTCGCGCCGCCAGAGACAGCGAGCGCCGCTGCCTCGCTCGACCCCCTCCTTCTCTCGATCTCTTTCTCGTGCCCGACCCCCATCTCTCCCTCGCAGCACGATCCCCATGCCCAGCTGCTCGAACCCCCTCTCGATCTCCCTCCAGCGCCCCTCATCCTCCCTCCTCCTTCGATCCAGGGAACCAGGCCGGAGCCCCGTCGGCCTCCTCGCCGCCGTCGCGCCCCTTTCCATCAGCGGCCGCGCCCTCGTCCCGTCCCCCGCATCTGCCGCCCCGTCGCTCTCCCTTCACGCGAGCCGCCTCCGCGCCGCGCCCTCAAGTGCCCCGCCTGCGTGCCGCCGTCCTCCATGGCCGCAGCCGGCCGAGCTCGAAGCTCCCGCCACGTCACCTCGTCGCCGGGCGTTGACCCCTTCTCTTGCTCCAGCTCCGTCCGGCAAGTACCTCGCGCCCGCTGCCGCTCTTGTCGCGACCAGGACCAATTCCTAACGCCCCTGATCGCCTCGCCACGACCATCTCCTCCCTGACGCCCTGGCTGCTGCTACAAGACCACCACGGCGCCATCATGGAACTTTGGAGATCGAGACCATCAAGATCAAGACTGCCCCGGACCATGTCGTCTCGCGGATCGTCAAAAACTTGCCAAGTACCTCGATGCCCGATGCCTGGAACGACTGCCGTCGCCGAAGACCCATGAAACAATAACTTCAAGTTCAACTATTGTTGCAAGAAACGAAACCAGCGGGTCCGAAGACCCCAAGTACCACGACAACCCCGAAGGGATTAGAGTTCGTCAAGTTCACCTTCGAAACGTGTACCACTACCGACGACTAAGACCCTGGATTCGACAAGTTCCTCACGGTGACCCTGAACATCTATGGGACATGCACGACTTCGAATCGTGTACCACGTTGAACATGTACGACTACATGACGAACCGCCAAGACCCTGAACGACTACCGCCGCCGAAGTCCGCGAGTACAACTACTTCCACAACGCGTCGTGTACGACTACCATCGCTTGGGTTTGACAAGACTTCGAGTACCACTACGTTTGCCATGTACAACTACACCAAGTCCGGACCGACAAGTGCCTTGAGAATGTCTGTACCTCTTCTGTCGCCGAGGACCGAAAGTACCACTACGTCCCATCGAACCCGAACCGTCTCGTTTGTACGCTTTGAAGGTATAACCCCGAGATGACGTCCGTGAACGAATGCTTGCGATGTTTGAGATGCTCGTGTTTGCACCGTGTCCAAATTGTTACTCGTTTCCTTGTCGCCAACTCGTGGGACACCCGAAATCCGGGATCACCCCACCATCTCTAGCATGTTCCGAACATCCGCACCCTTGCTTCCTTTGCACATGTATCTCCGTGAGCTATCGGAACCGATATGGTGCCGTGGCATCATTTTCGGATTCGTCGCCGTGGCACCCTTTCTTTCCACCACGGTGACAAATGATTCATAATGCTCTTATCAACTTTTAATAAATATTGCATAAAACTTGCACATGTCATTCGCATCATGATAATAACATTTAAATGTTTAAAATTGTGGTTGCACCAAATTGATAAATGCATATGGGGATTTACCGGAATTGTTGTTTGTTATTTCCGGCCTCATTTAAACTTGCCTAAATGTTTAGTTTATATATGCTCCACCTCTTGCCATGCTTAACAACATTTAATATTGTTGGGTACATAAACGAGAGAGAACTAAATAAGCCATGTGGTGTTTCTTCAATATGCAACTCGTTGCATAGTGAGCTCTACTTAACTTGTAGTTTTGCTTGTGCACTTTGCCATGCCATGCCTCATTAAACCGGACATGCATCATACTTGATTGTGCATCATGCCATGTTTATGTGATGGTTGTTTACTATGTTTGTCGGTGTCAAAACCCGCGGATCTCGGGTAGGGGGTCCCGAACTGTGCGTCTAAGGCGGATGGTAACAGGAGGCAGGGGACACGATGTTTTACCCAGGTTCGGGCCCTCTTGATGGAGGTAAAACCCTACCTCCTGCTTGATTTATTCTTAATGATATGAGTATTACAAGAGTTGATCCACCACGAGATCGGAGAGGCTAAACCCTAGAAGCTAGCCTATGGTATGATTGTATGTTATTGTGTCCTACGGACTAAAACCCTCCGGTTTATATAGACACCGGAGAGGGTTAGGGTTACACAAGGTCGGTTACAAAGGAGGAGATATACATATTCGTATTGCCTAGCTTGCCTTCCACGCCAACTAGAGTCCCATCCAGACACGAGACGAAGTCTTCAATCTTGTATCTTCATAGTCTAACAATCCGGCCAAAGGATTTAGTCGGCTGTCCGGAGACCCCCTAATCCAGGACTCCCTCAGTAGCCCCTAAACCAGGCTTCAATTACGATGAGTCCGGCGCGCAATGTTGTCTTCGACATTGCAAGGCGGGTTCCTCCTCCGAACACATCACAGAAGAATTTGAATACAAGGATAGTGTCCGACCCTGCAAAATAAGTTCCACATACCACCCTAGAGAGAATAATATTTCCACAAATCTTAATTTGCTGACACGTTTTGGTAACATGACATCATGCCATGGCTCGGTGATTATTCGAATCGTTTTTCTTTAACCAGCTCCACACATAACGTGAGGCGGTTTCTTGACACGTCTTGTCAAAGCAGAGATCGTGTTCCCCTAATTACGGGATTCTCATCAATACGATCGTGGGTAACCCAACCGTGTCTAGGACTCCTAGATTATAGGCAAGTCCCAAACGGCTACGGAGAGGACGCTTGATATTCACCCTCTTTATAAAGGGACAAGGCTTTTACTTTTTTTCCTCCCGTGCTCAATCGAATCCTTCCCCCGCCTCAAGTTCTAACACCCAAAGCCCAGGTCAGGTGCTTCGGACCTTCAATCATGTCCGGATCTAGCCTTCAAGGCCGGTGGATGCCCTCCTCCGTTACGGAAGAGGATATCAAGAAGTTGAGGGAGGCCAGATACCTGACCGCCGAGGTTTCGCATCGGCTGCCTGCCCGAGGGCAGGGCGTCCCTACTCCTGAACCCAACGAAGACGTCGTGTTCATCTCCCACTTCCTCCGAGGCCTAGGCCTCACCCTGGATCCCTTTGTTAGGGGTTTGATGTTCTATTACGGGCTAGATTTCCACGATCTAGCCCCGGACTCCTTTCTCCACATCTTGGCATTCATTGTCGTGTGTGAGGCCTTCCTCCGCATTACCCCTCACTTCGGCCTGTGGCTCAAGACCTTTGACGTGAAGCGGAAGATGGTCGAGGGGCAGTATGCAGTGTGAAGAGGCGTATTAATAAGCAAGATAGCAGGAGCTCCGTGGCCAAAAGTTTCCTTTCCAGAGGTGTCCGGATTATGGCAACGGGAGTGGTTTTACATCACAGCTCCCAGAAGTGCCAAGTGGGTGGCTGCCCCTACTTTCCGCTCGGGCCCTCCACCACAACTGATGTCATGGATTAGCAGAGGACTGAGCTGGGGTCCAGCCAAGGACGTGCCTATACTGCAAAGCCGCATTCAAGATCTCTTAGAAGGAGATTTCAGTCTGGCTACGGTGGTGCAAGTCATGTTGGTTCATCGAGTCCAGCCTTGCAAACGCCGGCCCCTCCGCATGTGGGAGTTCAACCCAGAAGGGCCGCGCACTATTCAGAATTTCCTTGGCCTGACGCACGAGGAGATGTACAAATCATTCTTCGGACCCCAAATAGAGTGTCCGGATACTACCGAGGACATGGGCCTGAGCAGCAACCGTACCGCCGACCAAGTAATCCTTTAGCCGAACACACCGTCTTTCATTTACCATGACGTCATTCTGAGAAATCGTTCTTTGACCAGGACTGGCTAACAAGGGCGAAGATGATTCGGTGTTCGGCCCCCCTTCCTGAGGGTTTGGAGAATCCGGTACTGGAAAAGATGCTCGAGTTAGCACCTTGCCCGGAGCCCTCAAAGGAAGATAAAGGGGGGAATAATGAGGTCGAAAGCGGGGCCCCATCGCTACTAATTCTAACCGAGGGAATGAGCGCCTCCATGAAGGAGGATAACCAAGGGGAAGAATCTGACCTTCTCTCGCTTCGGGGAAGGAAGAGGACTGCCTCTGAAGATCCTGAAACCGAGGCTTCCAAATGGGAGAAGAAGTCTCCACTAGAGGGTCCTGCCTTGGAGGGTGCTTTTGCCGCACAAAGTCTGCGCGAGGATCAGCCCTCCAACGAGCTGTAAGTAATCAAAAAGTAATTTAATAGTGGAGATATACTACCTTACCTCTGAGAAAAATAACCGAAGCGTTTATCTTGCAGTTTGGATCTTAGCCCTTCTCAGCAGAGCTCGTCTTCGGGGGATCTTCTTCCGGAGATGATGGAGAGCGAAATGCCTCCCCCGGACTCCCCTGCTCAAGAAGTGGACGACCTTGAAGTGTCATCATGGAGGGCCTCTCTGGAACAGGTGAGGCCAGAAGATAATCCTATAATCACCCGAAGTCCCCAGCGTCCGGCTCTTGAAGAGAGCAAACAAAAGAGTCCGGCACCGTCTGGTATGCGGTCGGACATACTGAGGAAGCTGTTGGAGCGAGCGGCCATCTCAGAAGAACACCGTATGTTGATGGGTACAGTGATGGAAAGAATTTCGTCCGCCGAAAGCGGATTGCATGAAGCCTTTATGAGTCTACTGACGGGCTTTGAGGTACGTGAAATGATATACTTCTTGATAGTACCGCACATTTTTATGTGTGCCCTGTGTAGATAGTAGCCCCTGATACTCTGGTTGTCATCGAGAACGGCGATGAACAGAGGATCGTAGTCCCAGGTAATAACCATACCGCTTTATGTGCAGGTGATGGGAGCTCCGGTAGCTGGCCGGACTAATGAGTTTGCCGAACTAAAGCGGCAATTGGATGTGGCAGATGCCGACATCGAGCTTGTTAACAAGCGACTTGACGAGGCACAGGGTAAGTGATGTTTTCTGGTGAATGTTACATAGGAAGAGCAGCGTAACGCCAGTATATTTAATATGTTGTGACTGCAGATGGAGTTGCCACCGTGGAGACCCTTCGGGCGGAACTTGCCCGAGCCAAGGAACAAGCGAGAATTAGTAATGCGGCCGCTTTAAAGGCGGCCGAAGATTTAAGAGCCGAAAAGGCTGCACATTGCGAGCAAAGATAAAATGGCCAAGATGGTTGTAAAGTTAAGAGACACTGCCGACCATCGCCAGTTCCTTGAAGAAGAGAATCGAGCGAAGGCAATGGACCTCGAAAAGGCCACGATGGCGGCCAAAGACACCCGCTCTGCCATGAGGGCAAAGAAGGAAGAGCTACGTGAAGCTGGTGATATTGTGGCTGGGAAGCCCTTTTTGCTGCGGAGGAAGTTCGGAGATCCGCGGTATGCCCCTCTGGATCGGCTGTGGAGTTCAGCAGACGCATATCTGGATTTGACGGCGAGTGCTGTCGATGCGGCCGAATACTTCTGAGATCAAACAGATCGTGAAGTGGACAAGCTATTCTGGTCGTAGTTTAACGTTCCAGAGCGTCCGCTTCCACTAACTGATCGGCTTGCCGAATGGGCCGAACTCAATAGATTGTCCGAACTTGCCATGAGGTCGATCGTAGATCATCTGTGGCCGGAAAAGCCGAAGGCGAACAGCTATTTCAGCTTAATGCAACAGTTCCTTGGTGCGGTGTCGCGCATCAATGTGATGAAGAGGTCGGCATGCATAGAAGGCTCGCGGATGGCCCTTGCCCGTGTCAAAGCATACTGGGCGGAGATGGATGCTACCACTGTTGCGGCGCAGGGTTCGGCCATAGGCCGAGTGGCTGTCGAGCACTATTTTGAAGAAGTTCTTGAGGGTGCTCGTTTGATAGAGGCCCAGTGCTCGAAGAATATTATGTTTGAGTGACATGTATTCCCATTGTAAAAACAATGTTTTTTATGAAATTTATCAAGGCTGTATTTATACTTTTGCCCGAAAGTAATATGATGCCTCCTGTGCAGCCGTTTATGTATACATGTGTATAACATGAAAGATTGCAGTTGTCGGCTTCAGCCCCCACGCATATACCTGAAAGATTCACACTTAATCCAACGTCTTGGTCCTAATAAGGAGGTGATGGCGCAGCGAACTAGGCACCGGACTATAATGCTTTAACACTTTCACTTAGCCATAGGAGTTTCAAAGTGGGGCTACTATATAGCCTCTGGTGGCTCCGCACTCATCCGAATTCGGGGTGCGTACATGTCTGGCTGGGAAACGGCCCTTCGTTAAGGCGGAGGAATTCTAACATTCCGATAGGTCATCGAGTGGTTGACCAGTCTCACGCTATATCATGACAGTCAGTTTTCGGCTTTCTCTACTGAGGTGCTCATCCGGATGAACCAGGGCACAATCACAGTAGTTCTCCTGGTGCCGCCTTAGCCGATAGAGTGGAACGTAAGGCAGCAAAACACAGGAGCCGGGCAAACCCAACATTTGACCAAAGACATGATTCGGAGCTGATGCATATAAGGCCAAACTCGCGACGCCGAACACTCCCTAAGGTATTCGGTCTTTATGGTATAAACCGGGCCTAAACAGTGCCCTTTGTAAGAAGCCCCTGGTGTCCAGGTACATGCATTATTCTGACGTGGCCACATGCCAAGACGTCAGCATCATTCTCAATTGTACTGAGAATCCGAGGGATGTGTATCAACCAGAGACAGTAAAAAAGGTTTACGCAGGGTCTTAATCTAAAAAGAATCCTTGGAACGGGTCCCTGCTTCACGTCTGCGCCTATGTCTCCGTTGTGCCATATCCTGGATGGGTGTAGCACGATGGTCATCTATAAAAGAGAGAAACTTAGGTGAAAAGTTGTCGTGCAAAAAGGTAGGTTTAAAGAAACCATGTACAATTCAAGATGAGTAAAAATTGCCACTTGTCTGCGCGTTGAGCCCCTCGTATTTGTAATAGGGGTGTGGCCATCAAACCTGTATGAATTATATATAGCTGCGCCGGACTCGTCTAACCGTGTCCGTTGTCTTGACGACCTATCAAATGCTTTAGTTGGTGAGGCTGTTTTTAGTGTGCTGGGCTGCCAAGGCAGTCGCACTCTCTTCGACGCGCAAGGATCGCTCAATATTTCCATTCACTGTAATGATGCCACGTGGACCGGGCATCTTAAGCGTGAGGGAAGCGTAATGCGGTATTGCATTAAAGCGAGCGAAAGCTTCGCGTCCAAGTAGTGCTTGATAGCCACTTTGGAACGGAGCAATGTGGAATGTTAAATTTTCGCTACGGAAGTTATCGGGGAAGCCGAATATAACCTCTAGTAGCAGGGAGCCCGTGCAATGAGCCCCTGGGCCTCGCGTTACTCCTTTAAAGGTAGTATTGTTGTGGCAAATTTTTGTTGGGTCTATCCCCATTTTGCGGATTGTGTCCTGATATATCAGGTTTAGACTGCTGCCACCGTCCATCAGGACTCGTGTGAAATGGTATCTGTCAATTATTGGGTCTAATACCACGGCAGCCCATCCTGCACGCCGGATACTTGCTGAGTAATCCCATGGTCGAAAGTGATCGGTTGAGACGACCAGTGGCAGGACTCCGCGGTGATAGGCCCTTGGGCATATTTCTCTGGGAGTGCCGCTTTGTTTCTCCCCTTGATCACGTGTAACACGTCCACTGTTTTGACTTCTGGTGGAAATTTCTTTTGTTCCCCAGTCTCTTGCTTGAGAGGCTCATCCTCGTCTTCGCTTGGTGTATCCTCCCCCTTGTGTACGGCGTTGAGCTTGCCGGACTGCTTGAAGACCCAACATTCTCTATGGGTATGATTTGCGGGTTTATCCGGGGTGCTATGGATCTGACATATTTGGTCCAGAATTTTGTTTAGGCTGGGTAGTTCATCTCTGGCACCTTTAGAGGGCGGCTTTTGCTGACCTGGCCGAGAACTTCTGAATCCGGCGTTTACCGCCGTGCTCTTCGGGTTGTCTTCTTTATTCCGGTGCTTATTATTTTTGCTGCGTCGTGATTTCCTGTTTCCATCTCTAACTTCGGATGTACTGGGGTCGCTGGTGCTGCATCTGGCTAGCCAGCTATCCTCACCCGCGCAAAAGCGGGTCATGAGGCTTGTTAATGCTGCCATTGTTCTCGGCTTTTCTTGGCCGAGGTGTCTGGCAAGCCATTCGTCGCGGATGCTATGCTTAAAAGCTGCCAAGGCTTCGGCGTTCGGATAGTCGACTATTTGGTTCTTTTTAGTAAGAAACCTGTTCCAAAGCTTTCGGGCTGACTCTCCGGGTTGTTGAGTTATATGACTCAAATCGTCCGCGTCCGGAGGTCGGACATAAGTCCCTTGAAAATTTGCCCGAAAAGCGTCTTCGAGCTCTTCCCAGCTTCCAATGGAGCTTTCGGGGAGGCTTTTAAGCCAGTGCCGAGCTGGCCCTTTGAGTTTGAGGGGTAAATACCTAATGGCGTGGAGATCATCTCCTCGAGCCATATGGATATGGAGGATATAGTCCTCAATCCAGACCCCAGGGTCTGTTGTTCCGTCGTATGCCTCTATGTTTACGGGTTTGAATCCCTCTGGAAATTCATGGTCCAGCACCTCATCAGTGAAACATAGGGGGGGTGTGGGGCACCCCTGTATCTGGGTGTACCGCGTTGTTCGGATGTTTGTTGTGTTGCATCATATGCTGGAGCGCGCTTGTGTGGTCCATAAGATGGATCTGGTTGCGCCGTCCTTTTGATGCGAGCCCTTGCGTGGATCGCATATTGGCTTATGTGCGGCGTTGTTTGCAGCTCTATGTTGGCCGTGAGGTCGTCTATCCAGCCAGATGGTCGTTTTAATTTTTGGTTGTGGGGGATCTAAGGCCTCCTCATCGAATTCGGGTAGCAACTTCCGCTTCGGGTAGCTCTTGGTGTGGCGATTGTCGTGTTTGGGGTTCCGGCAGACCCTTGAGGTTCGAACACTGGGGTGCGCACGGAGATCTCTCCCCTACCAATCTACGTCTGATCCTCTCGTGCAAACTAAGATGGAAATGATGAACAACAAAAGAGACGCGAGGTTTATACTGGTTCGGGCCACCGTTGTGGTGTAATACCCTACTCCAGTGTGTGGTGTGGTGGATTGCCTCTGGGGCTGATGATGGACAGTACAAGGGAAGAACAGCCTCGTGAGAGGTGTTCTTTAGTTGGTGCGATGAACTGCTAGGGTGAGTTCATCGCCTCTCTCTTTCTCTCTGCTAGGGTTCTACTAGATCTCTCGATGTTCTTGGGGTGTCTAGATGATCTCAAGATGTCTAGATCCCCTCTCTCTATGGTGGCTAGCTCTATTTATAGAGGCCCTGGACCTCTCCCCAAATAATGAGCGGGAAGGGCGCCAACAATTGGCCATTTTGAAGAGGAACATCTAGTACAAGTTATCCTGACCAAAGGTGTTCTTTGGCTGCCAAAAGCACTGGCGATGACGCCGTCTTGGGCTCCACGGTGACCTCCGTCCTGCCGTCCGGCTGGTCTTGGTCTCGTTGCACCGGAACGGTAACTTTTGCCTGATGCCTTGGCCTGTGCTTGCTCCCTTTGCACCAAAGGGGAAACAAGGACACTGCGCTGGCCGGCGCCCGCCTGGCACCCGCCTGGTCTCGATCGTCATGGCTTGCGTCACGGGTTCCTCGTGAGGTACCCTTGCCTTGATCTCTCAGCCTCCTCGCGAGCCTGCCTGATGAGGCTGCCTCTGAGGAAGCTTCCTGTCGTCCGCCCCGCGAGGCTTGGCCCCTCGCGAGGGTCTTTGAGCTTGAGCTGATGAAGATGGGCCGCGCTGGGCCCCCGCTTGAGCCACGCCACAGGCCGCAGGCAGGCAAGTCTGGGGACCCCCATTCCCAGAACGCCGACAGTAGCCCCCGGGCCCAAGGCGCGTGTGGGCTTGGCTTAGTAGAGAAGCGAAGGGGCAAGCGTGAAGCGCCGCGGGCCCTAACAGCCTGCGGCCTTGGGCGCCGCGTGGCAGTTGATTGGGCATGGGCATGGGCGTCTGCACTTCCCACGATGCCTCGGCAACTGCACGACTTGACAAGTCCCTGCATGCAAAGATATGGGTCATGATTACCTGAGGTCATGGTGCTCGGTGGTTGGCCTTCCCCGGCTATAAGTACGGGGTCGCGTGAGCTTTGCCGGTTCACCCCTTTCCGTCACTCCTCCTCTTCTTCTTCCTTATCCTTGCTTCCTCTTGCGCCAATGGCACCGATCCGCCGGTTTTCAGCTGAGGAGAAGGGAAAGGCCCCCAGAGAGGGTCCTGACCCCCTCCCGCCGAAGAAGCGGCCAATCCCTTGCCACCGGGATGAAGGCGCCTGGCAGGTGGTGACGAGGCCGTGGTACGAGCGGCCGCCGCCTGGATTTCCGCTGCCCTTGCACGCCCGCGTCCTAGGCCCCAGGGGGAGGGCGTCGAGCAACACCGACAGCATCACCGCCGACGCCGGCGAGTCACAGTGGTGCGCGTCGTCCCCCCTGGAGTCCACGCGGAGCGCTCCTCTCGCAAGCTTGTGCTTCACACCGCCATGCCTCCAACTTCGTGGATCCGCCTTCCTCCCTCCTTCGCCTTCGAGATGCCGCCGAGCGGGGCCCTGGAGCTCTGGCTGCAGCACGCCGACTGTGGCACCCCTGCAACCGGAGTGGAGGTCGCGGTCGTCGCTCTGGGCAAGGTCTTCACGACCCGGGGCTGGGGTGAGATTGCCCGGGTCTGTCGCACGGACGGCGCCTTGGTGATCCATCTTGAATACGACGGCGCCTCCTTGATGTTCTTCAAGGTCTTTGATGCAGAAGGACGCCGGCTGGAATGCTGCCCCAAGGGAAGCGGCAATGGTGACGAATTGGCGAGGATCAGCCCCGCCCGTTGGTCCTCCTGCAGCTCCTCAGGCAGCAGCGGAGGGACTGCGGGCTTCAGCGGCTCCCCCGAACTCCTCGCGGCCCCGGAGACGAGCGACGACAACTACGAGCCTCCGAGCTCACGCCGCGCTCGGAGTGAGGCAGCTGCCTCGGGCCGCCGACGCCACTGATCTGGATGGGGTTGGCGCCGGTGCTGGGCAGCCCATTGTTGATGATGGCGTCGCCTGGGGAGGTGCTAGCAAGTAGCGTTCCTTAGGGTTAGCACCTTTTGTTCCCTGCAAGGAATTAAAGCAACGCCCCACGGGGGTATGTAAGGTGTCTGTCGTGCTTTTGTAATTACTATATCCTTAATATGAATTAGCGTGAGGTGTCCGTTCTGTTCCAGCTAAGCTCCCCCTTTCTATCCTCATGAGGACTTGGCGCTCTACGCTGATAGGTCCCAGTCCCCAGGCAAGCTTCAGTCGTCGCTGGTATGCCAGGTCGCGATGCCGTGGTCAAGGCCAGGAGGTGAGCGGCCCGAGGTCCGGTAAGAGCCCCCGATTCGCGATGCTCGGGAGGTCCCCTTTGGCGCTCAAGCAATCCTTGCTGGGCGAGAAAGGAAGGTAGCGTCGCCGTGACAGAGTTGCACTGGGCGTGGATTTAGCGCTGCGTTGGTCTAGCTTTTGTGACGGCGTGACTTATCTTGTGTGTCTGACGTAGTTCCTCGGAGAGGCGCCTGGCCCGAGAGGCGGTGGTCGAGGCACTGCTGGGTTAGGCCCTCACGAGCTTCCTCCCACTCCCCCGCACTTTCCTTAACTCTCTACGTCCTCAGGTCCCGGCCCTCGAGCGAGCTCAGCCGCCGCTGGTATGATAGGTCGCGATGCCGTGGGTCAAGGCCAGGGGTGAGGGCTGGAGAGCCAGTAGGAGCCCATGAGTCGCGATGCTCAGGTACCCCCCTTTTAACGTGCAAGCGGTCCGTGCCGAAGAGAGGGATAGAGAGCTCACAATGCCCCCAATGTTGCTCCTAGAGTAGGTCATGCACACCAATCATGAGGAGAAACAAGGCCTGTTGTTATGGTCACCGGCCAACCTATGGTCACTCCGAGGGAGCGGTCGGGGCATTGAGGGCCTGATGAGGTGGCGCCGTGCGGGGTTGCCGCGGCTAGAGCTCGACCACTCAGGTTTATCAACGCTGCAGGGACGGACCCGTGCGCACGCGCCGTGCCAGAACGAGCGGCTCTTCAAATAGGCGTCGATCGAGCAGGTGATTAAGTCAGGTATGTTAAGCACATAGGAGGAAATCCAATTTCAAGCAAGCATAGGTAAAAGCAACCGCCGCTGGGTCGGGCCCGAGCGGCGTGGGGATGATGCAGCCCGAGGGGCGCCCCCAACAAGGTAAATAAAGAGCATAAACAAAATGGATACATGCCGCGGGGACGGACCCACGCGGCCTGGGAATGGCGCAGCCCTGTGGGCGCTCCCAGCTGAAAGTAGAACTCTGAAAGATGTCACCTGGTGCTGTTGAAGATGAAGTGATGCTGAGGAAGTGAGCGATGCACGGTGAAGATGTCGGCCCTCATGAGCCCCCAGGTCCAGGGGCCTCGGGAGGATCTGGTGGCACGTGCAGGTCTTCGGGGACCATCGCCACCTCCGCCAGGACCGCGCGATGCCTGACCTTCTGAGCCTCCAGAATGCTCCTCAACAGGCGCTGATGTGCGGCGACCATGCTCGACAGTCTGAAGGGCATGCGAACGTAGTTGTGGGGTGGTCCCATGCAGCGCCCTACGGCTGAAGGCCATAGACGCTCCTGGGACGCAGCTCGGTTGAGCCCTGGTACATCGACGCAGACGCACAGTCCTCCATCCTCGCCTGGATGTGGGGCCACGGCAGGCAAGCGGTGCCTGGAAGCACCCCTCCAAGTGGTGCCCGAGCGCCTTCCCCGCGACCTTGGCAAGGTCGGTGGCTCTCCCAGAGAGAGCCCCCGAGCCCTACCTGAGGAGGGCGCCGGGCGCGCCTTCCTATGCGCGAGAGGGCGGCGCTCCCTGATCGGGCGCGAATCCTGACACAATACCTCCGGAGGTGCCTGCTTCCTTGTGGCTCTGGCCAGGTGAGGTCTTCTTCTTCTTGAGGGTCGCCTCGGGAGGCCTCCCGCTCCTGCGATCTGGGTCTTCGATTGCTGCAGCTTGGAACGCACGCTCGAGCCAGCACAGTGCGTCCCTTTCTTCATAGGGTACAGTGATGACTCCACTGCTTCCTGGCATCTTGAGGACATTGTAACCATGGTGAGTCACTGCCATAAACTTGGCTAGGGCTGGGTACCCAAGGATGGCGTTGTACGGCAGGAGGATGTGAGCGACGTCGAAGTCGATGAGCTCGGTGCGGTAGTTGTTGCGTTGCCCGAAGGTGACCGGAAGGCGAACCTGCCCAATTGGAACAGTGGAACCATCGGTGACTCCTGAGAAAGGCTTGGTCGGCAGAAGCTGGTCGTATGGCACTTGGAGATTGTCGAACGTCTCGATGGACAGGACGTTGAGTCCTGCTCCACCATCGATGAGGATCCTGGTGACCTGCACGTTGTTGATGACTGGGGAGCAAAGCATCAGGAGGACTCCGGCCGTTGCCGCACACTTGAGCTGGTCTGTGGAACTGAATGTGATCGCGCACGAAGACCACCTGAGAGGGCGCGTGGCCTCAAGCTTGGGAAGGACTGCATTCACCTCGCGAGCAAACTGCTTGAAGATGCGCTGTGAGGCTAGGGCCTGGGCGCCGCCCAGGATGCAAGTAATTGCACGCGGCTCTTGGAAGCCCCCAGCCCCATCGTCTTGGTGTTGGTCTTCGTTCTTCCTCGGTGGAGGCGGCAGAGGAGGGAGGCCTGCGTTGCTGCAGGGACGGTCCTCACGAGGCTGGTCCCATCAGCCACCCTCGCGAGGCTGGTCCTGCCAGTGGTCCTCGCGAGGGCGGTCACGCCATACCTGGCGAAGGCCATGGTCTTCCCATTGTCCACCGCCTCTTCCTCCTCCTCGGCCATAGCCCCTGTCGTGGCGCTCCGGGCGTCGGCCGATTCGCGCATCTCGCATAGCTCTGAACTCTTGACATTCATTGGTGTTGTGGGTGTTGGGGAACGTAGTAATTTCAAAAAAATTCCTACGCACACGCAAGATCATGGCGATGCATAGCAACAAGAGGGGAGAGTATGATCTACGTACCCTTGTAGATCGCAACGGAAGCGTTGACACAACGTAGAGGAAGTAGTCGTACGTCTTCTTCCCGATCCGACCGATCCAAGCACCGTTACTCCGGCACCTCCGAGTTCTTAGCACACGTACAGCTCGATGACGCTCCCCGGGCTCCGATCCAGCAAAGCTTCGGGGATGAGTTCCGTCAGCACAACGGCGTGGTGACGATGATGATGTTCCACCGACGCAGGGCTTCGCCTAAGCACTACAACGATATGACCGAGGTGGAATATGGTGGCAGGGGGCACCGCACACGGCTAAGGAACGATCACGAGAATCAACTTCTGTCTTCTAGGGTGCCCCTTGCCTCAGTATATAAAGGAGCCAGGGAGGGGGGGCGGCCGGCCAAGGTAGGCGCGCCAAGGGGGAGTCCTACTCCCGATGGGAGTAGGACTCCTAGTTGGACAAGGAGAGAGGGGAAAGAGGTGGAAGAGAGGAAGGAAAAAGGGGGGGGCTTCCCTTGTCCTATTCGGACTAGGAAGGGGAGGGGCGCGCGGCCACCTCTTGCCTCCTTCTCTCTTCTCCCTCAAGGCCCATGTAGGCCCAATAAACCCCCCGGGGGGGGGGGGTTCCGGTAACCCCCCCGGTACTCTGGAAAAATGCCGATTTCACCCGGAACGATTCCGATGTCCAAATATAGGCTTCCAATATATCAATCTTTATGTCTCGACCATTTCGAGACTCCTTGTCATGTCCGTGATCACATCCGGGACTCCGAACAAACTTCAGTACATCAAAAATGCATAAACTCATAATAACTATCATCGTAACTTTAAGCGTGCGGACCCTACGGTTCGAGAACAATGTAGACATGACCGAGACACATCTCCGTTCAATAACAAATAGCGGGACCTGGATGCCCATATTGGCTCCTACATATTCTACGAAGATCTTTATCGGTCAGACCGCATAACAACATACGTTGTTCCTTTTGTCATCGGTATGTTACTTGCCCGAGATTCGATCGTCGGTATCCAATACCTAGTTCAATCTCGTTACCGGCAAGTCTCTTTACTCGTTCCGTAATACATCATCTCACAACTAACATATTAGTTGTAATGCTTGCAAGGCTTATGTGATGTGCCTTACCGAGAGGGCCCAGAGATACCTCTCCGACAATCGGAGTGACAAATCCTAATCTCGAAATACGCCAACCCAACATGTACCTTTGAAGACACCTGTAATGCTCCTTTATAATCACCCAATTACGTTGTGACGTTTGGTAGCACCCAAAGTGTTCCTCCGGCAAACGGGAGTTGCATAATCTCATAGTCATAGGAACATGTATAAGTCATGAGGAAAGCAATAGCAACATACTAAACGATCGGATGCTAAGCTAATGGAATGGGTCATGTCAATCAGATCATTCAACTAATGATGTGACCTCGTTAATCAAATAACAACTCTTTGTTCATGGTTAGGAAACATAACCATCTTTGATTAACGAGCTAGTCAAGTAGAGGCATACTAGTGACACTTTGTTTGTCTATGTATTCACACATGTATCATGTTTCCGGTTAATACAATTCTAGCATGAATAATAAACATTTATCATGATATAAGGAAATAAATAATAACTTTATTATTGCCTCTAGGGCATATTTCCTTCAGTCTCCCACTTGCACTAGAGTCAATAATCTAGATTACACAGTAATGATTCTAACACCCATGGAGTCTTGGTGCTGATCATGTTTTGCTCGTGGAAGAGGCTTAGTCAACGGGCCTGCCACATTCAGATCCGTATGTATCTTGCAAATCTCTATGTCTCCCACCTGGACTAGATCCCGGATGGAATTGAAGCGTCTCTTGATGTGCTTGGTTCTCTTGTGAAATCTGGATTCGTTTGCCAAGGCAATTGCACCAGTATTGTCACAAAAGATTTTCATTGGACCCGATGCACTAGGTATGACACCTAGATCGGATATGAACTCCTTCATCCAGACTCCTTCATTTGCTGCTTCCGAAGCAGCTATGTACTCCGCTTCACATGTAGATCCCGCTACGACGCTTTGTTTAGAACTGCACCAACTGACAGCTCCATCGTTTAATGTAAACACGTATCCGGTTTGCGATTTAGAATCGTCCGGATCAGTGTCAAAGCTTGCATCAACGTAACCTTTTACGATGAGCTCTTTGTCACCTCCATGTATGAGAAACATATCCTTAGTCCTTTTCAGGTATTTCAGGATGTTCTTGACCGTTGTCCAGTGATCCACTCCTGGATTACTTTGGTACCTCCCTGCTAGACTTATAGCAAGGCACACATCAGGTCTGGTACACAACATTGCATACATGATAGATCCTATGGCTGATGCATAGGGAACATCTTTCATATTCTCTCTATCTTCTGCAGTGGTCGGGCATTGAGTCTTACTCAACTTCACACCTTGTAACACAGGCAAGAACCCTTTCTTTGCTTGATCCATTTTGAACTTCTTCAAAACTTTGTCAAGGTATGTGGTTTGTGAAAGCCCAATTAAGCGTCTTGATCTATCTCTATAGATCTTAATGCCTAATATGTAAGCAGCTTCACCGAGGTCTTTCATAGAAAAACTTTTATTCAAGTATCCCTTTATGCTATCCAGAAATTCTATATCATTTCCAATTAGTAATATGTCATCCACATATAATATCAGAAATGCTACAGAGCTCCCACTCACTTTCTTGTAAATACAGGCTTCTCCAAAAGTCTGTATAAAACCAAATGCTTTGATCACACTATCAAAATGTTTATTCCAACTCCGAGAGGCTTGCACCAGTCCATAAATGGATCGCTGGAGCTTGCACACTTTGTTAGCTCCCTTTGGATCGACAAAACCTTCTGGTTGCATCATATACAACTCTTCTTCCAAAAATCCATTCAGGAATGCAGTTTTGACATCCATCTGCCAAATTTCGTAATCATAAAATGCGGCAATTGCTAACATGATTCGGACAGACTTAAGCATCGCTACGGGTGAGAAGGTCTCATCGTAGTCAATCCCTTGAACTTGCCGAAAACCTTTTGCGACAAGTCGAGCTTTGTAGACAGTAATATTACCGTCAGCATCAGTCTTCTTCTTGAAGATCCATTTATTCTCAATTGCTTGCCGATCATCGGGCAAGTCAACCAAAGTCCATACTTTGTTTTCATACATGGATCCCATCTCAGATTTCATGGCTTCAAGCCACTTTGCGGAATCTGGGCTCACCATCGCTTCTTCATAGTTCGTAGGTTCATCATGATCTAATAGCATGACTTCTAGAACAGGATTACCGTACCACTCTGGTGCGGATCTTACTCTGGTTGATCTATGAGGTTCAGTAGTATCTTGTTCTGAAGTTTCATGATCATCATCATTAGCTTCCTCGCTAACTGGTGTACGTGTCGTAGAAATAGTTTTCTGTGATGTACTACTTTCCAATAAGGGAGTAGGTACAGTTACCTCGTCAAGTTCTACTTTCCTCCCACTCACTTCTTTCGAGAGAAACTCCTTCTCCAGAAAGTTTCTGAATTTAGCAACAAAAGTCTTGCCTTCGGATCTGTGATAGAAGGTGTATCCAATAGTTTCCTTTGGATATCCTATGAAGACACATTTCTCCGATTTGGGTTCGAGCTTATCAGGTTGAAGCTTTTTCACATAAGCATTGCAGCCCCAAACTTTTAGAGACGACAACTTTGGTTTCTTGCCAAACCACAGTTCATAAGGCGTCGTCTCAACGGATTTTGATGGTGCCCTATTTAACGTGAATGCGGCCGTCTCTAGAGCGTATCCCCAAAACGATAGCGGTAAATCAGTAAGAGACATCATAGATCGCACCATATCTAGTAAAGTACGATTACGACATTCGGACACACCATTACGCTGTGGTGTTCCGGGTGGCGTGAGTTGCGAAACTATTCCACAATTTTTCAAATGTACACCAAACTCGTAACTCAAATATTCTCCTCCACGATCAGATCGTAGAAACTTTATTTTCTTGTTACGATGATTTTCCACTTCACTCTGAAATTCTTTGAACTTTTCAAATGTTTCAGACTTATGTTTCATTAAGTAGATATATCCGTATCTGCTTAAATCATCTGTGAAGGTGAGAAAATAACGATATCCGCCACGAGCTTCAATATTCATCGGACCACATACATCTGTATGTTTGATTTCCAACAAATCTGTTGCTCTCTCCATAGTACCAGAGAACGGTGTTTTAGTCATCTTGCCCATGAGGCACGGTTCGCAAGTACCAAGCGATTCATAATCAAGTGGTTCCAAAAGCCCATCAGTATGGAGTTTCTTCATGCGCTCTACACCGATATGACCTAAACGGCAGTGCCACAAATAAGTTGCACTATCATTATCAACTCTGCATCTTTTGGCTTCAACATTATGAATATGTGTATCACTACTCTCGAGATTCAATAAGAATAGACCACTCTTCAAGGGTGCATGACCATAAAAGATATTACTCATATAAATAGAACAACCATTATTCTCTGATTTAAATGAATAACCGTCTCGCATTAAACAAGATCCAGATATAATGTTCATGCTCAACGCTGGCACCAAATAATAATTATTTAGGTCTAATACTAATCCCGAAGGTAGATGTAGAGGTAGCGTGCCGACCGCGATCACATCGACTTTGGAACCGTTTCCCACGCGCATCGTCACCTCGTCCTTAGCCAATCTTCGCTTAATCCGTAGTCCCTGTTTCGAGTTGCAAATATTAGCAACAGAACCAGTATCAAATACGCAGGTGCTACTGCGAGCATTGGTAAGGTACACATCAATAACATGTATATCACATATACCTTTGTTCACCTTGCCATCCTTCTTATCCGCCAAATACTTGGGGCAGTTCCGCTTCCAGTGACCAGTCTACTTGCAGTAGAAGCACTCAGTTTCAGGCTTAGGTCCAGACTTGGGTTTCTTCTCTTGAGCAGCAACTTGCTTGCCGTTCTTCTTGAAGTTCCCCTTCTTCCTCCCTTTGCCCTTTTTCTTGAAACTAGTGGTCTTGTTGACCATCAACACTTGATGCTCCTTCTTGATTTCTACCTCCGCAGCTTTCAGCATCGCAAAGAGCTCGGGAATAGTCTTATTCATCCCTTGCATATTATAGTTCATCATGAAGCTCTTGTAGCTTGGTGGCAGTGATTGGAGAATTCTGTCAATGACGCAATCATCTGGAAGATTAACTCCCAATTGAATCAAGTGATTATTATACCCAGACATTTTGAGTATATGCTCACTAACAGAACTGTTCTCTTCCATCTTGCAGCTATAGAACTTATTGGAGACTTCATATCTCTCAATCCGGGCATTTGCTTGAAATATTAACTTCAACTCCTGGAACATCTCATATGCTCCATGACGTTCAAAACGTCGTTGAAGTCCCGATTCTAAGCCGTAAAGCATGGCACACTGAACTATCAAGTAGTCATCAGCTTTGCTCTGCCAGACGTTCATAACATCCGGCCTTGCTCCTGCAGCAGGCCTGGCACCCAACGGTGCTTCCAGGACGTAATTCTTCTGTGCAGCAATGAGGATAATCCTCAAGTTACGGACCCAGTCCGTGTAATTGCTACCATCATCTTTCAACTTTGCTTTCTCAAGGAACGCATTAAAATTCAACGGAACAACAACACGAGCCATCTATCTACAATCAAACATAAACAAGCAAGATACTAATCAGGTACTAAGTCCCATGATAAATTTAAGTTCAGTTAATTCAGTTAAAGAACTCCCACATAGATAGACATCCCTCTAATCCTCTAAGTGATTACGTGATCCAAATCAACTAAACCATGTCCGATCATCACGTGAGATGGAGTAGTTTCATTGGTGAACATCATTATGTTGATCATATCTACTATATGATTCACGCTCGACCTTTCGGTCTCCGTGTTCCGAGGCCATATCTGTATATGCTTGGCTCGTCAAGTATAACCTGAGTATTCCGTGTGTGCAACTGTTTTGCACCCGTTGTATTTGAACGTAGAACCTATCACACCCGATCATCACGTGGTTTCTCAGCACGAAGAACTTTCGCAATGGTGCATACTCAGGGAGAACACTTCTTGATAATTTAGTGAGAGATCATCTTATAATGCTACCGTCAATCAAAGCAAGATAAGATGCATAAAAGATAAACATCACATGCAATCAATATAAGTGATATGATATGGCCATCATCATCTTGTGCTTGTGATCTCCATCTCCGAAGCACCGTCGTGATCACCATCGTCACCAGCGTGACACCTTGATCTCCATCGTAGCATCGTTGTCGTCTCGCCAAGCTTGTGCTTCTACGACTATCGCTACCGTTTAGTGATAAAGTAAATCATTACATCCCGATTGCATTGCATACAATAAAGCGACAACCATATGGCTCCTGCCGGTTGCCGATAACTCGGTTACAAAACATGATCATCTCATACAATAAAATTCAGCATCATGTCTTTACCATATCACATCACAACATGCCCTGCAAAAACAAGTTAGACGTCCTCTACTTTGTTGTTGCAAGTTTTACGTGCCTGCTACGGGCTTAAGTAAGAACCAATCTCACCTACGCATCAAAACCACAACGATAGTTTGTCAATTTGACTCCGTTTTAACCTTCGCAAGGACAGGGCGTAGCCACACTTGGTTCAACTAAAGTTGGAGAAACTGTCACCCACAAGCCACCTCTGTGCAAAGCACGTCGGGAGAACCGGTCTCGCGTAAGCATACGCGTAATGTCGGTCTGGGCCGCTTCATCCAACAATACCGCCGAACCAAAGTATGACATGCTGGTAGGCAGTATGACTTATATCGCCCACAACTCACTTGTGTTCTACTCGTGCATATAACATCAACATATAAAACCTAGGCTCGGATGCCACTGTTGGGGAACGTAGTAATTTCAAAAAAATTCCTACGCACACGCAAGATCATGGCGATGCATAGCAACGAGAGGGGAGAGTATGATCTACGTACCCTTGTAGATCGCAATGGAAGCGTTGACACAAAGTAGAGGAAGTAGTCGTACGTCTTCTTCCCGATCCGACCGATCCAAGCACCGTTACTCCGGCACCTCCGAGTTCTTAGCACACGTACAGCTCGACGACGCTCCCCGGGCTCCGATCTAGCAAAGCTTTGGGGATGAGTTCTGTCAGCACACAAGCATGGTGACGATGATGATGTTCGACCGACGCAGGGCTTCGCCTAAGCACTACAACGATATGACCGAGGTGGAATATGGTGGCAGGGGGCACCGCACACGGCTAAGGAATGATCACGAGAATCAACTTCTGTCTTCTAGGGTGCCCCTTGCCTCAGTATATAAAGGAGCCAGGGAGAGGGGGCAGCCGGCCAAGGTGGGCGCGCCAAGGGGGAGTCCTACTCCCATCGGGAGTAGCACTCCTAGTTGGACAAGGAGAGAGGGGAAAGAGGTGGAAGAGAGGAAGGAAAAAGGGGGGGGGCGCGGGCCCCCTTCCCTTGTCCTATTCGGACTAGGAAGGGGAGGGGCGCGCGGCCACCTCTTGCCTCCTTCTCTCTTCTCCCTCAAGGCCCATATAGGCTTCCAATATATCAATCTTTATGTCTCGACCATTTCGAGACTCCTCGTCATGTCCGTGGTCACATCCGGGACTCCGAACAAACTTCAGTACATCAAAAATGCATAAACTCATAATAACTATCATCGTAACTTTAAGCGTGCGGACCCTACGGTTCGAGAACAATGTAGACATGACCGAGACACATCTCCGTTCAATAACCAATAGCGGGACCTGGATGCCCATATTGGCTCCTACATATTCTACGAAGATCTTTATCGGTCAGACCGCATAACAACATACGTTGTTCCTTTTGTCATCGGTATGTTACTTGCCCGAGATTCGATCGTCAGTATCCAATACCTAGTTCAATCTCGTTACCGGCAAGTCTCTTTACTCGTTCCGTAATACATCATCTCACAACTAACATATTAGTTGTAATGCTTGCAAGGCTTATGTGATGTGCCTTACCGAGAGGGCCCAGAGATACCTCTCCGACAAGCGGAGTGACAAATCCTAATCTCGAAATACGCCAACCCAACATGTACCTTTGAAGACACCTGTAATGCTCCTTTATAATCACCCAGTTACGTTGTGACGTTTGGTAGCACCCAAAGTGTTCCTCCGGCAAACGGGAGTTGCATAATCTCATAGTCATAGGAACACGTATAAGTCATGAAGAAAGCAATAGCAACATACTAAACGATCGGATGCTAAGCTAATGGAATGGGTCATGTCAATCAGATCATTCAACTAATGATGTGACCTCGTTAATCAAATAACAACTCTTTGTTCATGGTTAGGAAACATAACCATCTTTGATTAACGAGCTAGTCAAGTAGAGGCATACTAGTGACACTTTGTTTGTCTATGTATTCACACATGTATTATGTTTCCGGTTAATACAATTCTAGCATGAATAATAAACATTTATCATGATATAAGGAAATAAATAATAACTTTATTATCGCCTCTAGGGCATATTTCCTTTAATGGGTGTGGAGGTCGTGGTACACGCAGTACAGTCCGCCCTTAGATGACTCAGGCTGATCCCTGCCTCGCTTGGTGTCCGGTTCCGCTGCTAGCACGGCAGCCCCCTTGCGCTTCACGTCCTTGGCCTTGAGCTTCTTTTCTTCCGGGTCGGCTGCCGGGAGCTCGAGAAGGGAGAGATGCCCTTCCTCAGCCCTAGCGCACTTGGTCGCCAAGTTGAACAGCTCCAGGGATGTGCACAGGTTTTCATGGATTGCTAGCACTTCCTTCATCTTGACATCACGCACGCCGTCGGAGAAGGCTGAGATGCTGGCTTCTTCAGTCACCTTGGGGATCTTGAGGCGAGCGTAGTTGAAGCATTGGATGTACTTCTGCAGGGTTTCTCCTGGCTGTTGCTTGATGCGGCGCAGGTCGCTTACGGCCGGGGGCCGGTCATGAGTGCCCTGGAAGTTGGCGATGAAGCGGGTGCACATCTCGCTCCAGGAGGAGATCATGCCGGGCGCCAGGTTCAGGAGCCAGGTGCGGGCGCCATCCTTGAGCGCCATGGGGAACCAATTCGCCATGACCTTCTCGTCTCCGTTGGCGGCTACGATGCCCAGCTCGTAGAGCTGTAGGAACTCCGCGGGGTCCGTTGTGCCATCGTAGCGGGGAGGGAGGTCAGGCTTGAACTTGCCTGGCCATGTGACGTCACGCAGCTCGGGGGTGAAGGCGAGGCAGCCCGCCGTGGCCACCTGCGCCCCTTGCTGGTGCTGGACTCGTTCTTGCGGGTCACCATGCGCCGCCACTGGGAGCAGCGCGGGGTTTTGTCGTGGAGGCGCTAGGGCGCGATCTTGGCGCGCCGGCGCTGGGAGCGCGCGAGCACCTTCTCCGGGACGTGGGATCTCTTGGCAGCTCCTTTCTTGCTGCGCTGGCGCCGGACGTGGAGGGTCTCGCCCTGGGGCTGCGCGCCTTGGAGCCAAGGCACCTTCTTGGGGAGGAGGCACCGGAGGCGCCTCCTGATCCTCGCCCCCTGCACGGGACGGAGGGCGAGGCAGCGAGAGGGACCGCAAGGGGAAGCCCCCTGTGGCACTGACGAGCTCGGTGATGCGGGCGAGCCAGTCCTCATAGAGGTCGTCGACAGGGCGATAGTGCAGGAGCTCCCGCGCCAAGAGCAGTGAGGCGTGCGCAACCATGGGTGCGCGACGGGCGTGGGACGACGAGCCAGTTGGAGTCAGCGACGTGGTGGCGGTGCGGCCATCCGCCGCACCGAGGGGTGCTGGGACAAGGCCTACTGCTCGTTCCCCGTCGGGCCGGTGGCGGCGTTGGCGGCGGGTGAAGGGGAACGACGAGGGGGGCCGCCGACGGGCGCCGTCTGGGCGACACGAGCGGCGTGAGCAGCCCGGCGCTCGGCGCGAGCCCGACGAGCGTCAGCCATGGACACGACGGAAGATCACACGCGAACAGCAGAAGGAAGATTCCGGCGCAACCCTACCTTGCGCGCCAAATGTCGGGTTTGGGGTTCCGGCAGACCCTTGAGGTTCGAACACTGGGGTGCGCGCGGAGATCTCTCCCCTACCGATCCACGTCTGATCCTCTCGTGCAAACTAAGATGGAAATGATGAACAACACAAGAGACACGAGGTTTATACTAGTTCGGGCCACTGTTGTGGTGTAATACCCTACTCCAGTGTGTGGTGTGGTGGATTGCCTCTGGGGCTGATGATGGACAGTACAAGGGAAGAACAGCCTCGCGAGAGGTGTTCTTTAGTTGGTGCGATGAACTGCTAGGGTGAGTTCATCGCCTCTCTCTTTCTCTCTGCTAGGGTTCTACCAGATCTCTCGATGTTCTTGGGGTGTCTAGATGTCTAGATGATCTCAAGATGTCTAGATCCCCTCTCTCTGTGGTGGCTAGCTCTATTTATAGAGGCCCTGGGCCTCTCCCCAAATAATGAGCGGGAAGGGCGCCAACAATTGGCCATTTCGAAGGGGAACATCTAGTACATGTTATCCTGACCAAAGGTGGTCTTCGGCTGCCAAAAGCACTGGCGATGACGCCGTCTTGGGCTCCACAGTGACCTCCGTCCTGCCGTCCGGCAGGTCTTGGTCTCGTTGCACCGGAATGGTAACCTTTGCCTGATGCCTTGGCCTGTGCTTGCCCTCTTTGCACTAAAGGGGAAACAAGGACACTGCGCTGGCCGGCGCCCGCCTGGCGCTCGCCTGGTCTCGATCGTCATGGCTTGCATCAAGGGTTCCTCGCGAGGTACCCCTGCCTTGATCTCTCCGCCTCCTCGCGAGCCTGCCTGATGAGGCTGCCTCTGAGGAAGCTTCCTGTCGTCCGCCCCGCGAGGCTTGGCCCCTCGCGAGGGTCTTTGAGCTTGAGCTGATGAAGATGGGCCACACTGGGCCCCCGCTTGAGCCACGCCACAGGCCGCAGGCAGGCAAGTCTGGGGACCCTCGTTCCCAGAATGCCGACAGCGATTACCATCGTACTTCGCTGCTGAGTTGAGTACTTTACTCCATCTGATTCGGAGTGTGTCTTGCGCAGCATTGAGCCTTTGCTTCTGCTTCTTTAGACTCCTCGCGGTGGCAACAAGCCTTTGACGGGCATTATGTTGCTCCGGGTGTCTGTCTGGTGTGATGTCGTTCGGACTATTATCTTTGACAGAGTCAGGTTGTTCGGTTTGATTCTCCGTGTTGCCGTGGTCTAGTGATGGTTCACCCAGCTCTAACAATGGGTTTATATGCTCGTTGTTTCTACCGAGGCGTGATTTGGAGCGGCGCTTACGCCGCCGCTTTGACTGCTTCTCGAGGGGACAACCCTTCGTTGCGTCCTTCTGTTCCTCCTCGTCGTCGTCTTTTGGTGTGTCCACCATGTATACGTCATGTGATGAAGTGGGCGTCCAGTGCCATGTGGGCAGTGGTTCCTGTTCGTCTCCTGCATCGTCGTCCATACCGTCGATGTCTGTATTGTCTGGCTTGCCTTCCACGCCAAGTAGAGTCCCATCCAGACACGAGACGAAGTCTTCAATCTTGTATCTTCATAGTCTAACAGTCCGACCAAAGGATTTAGTCCGGCTGTCCGGAGACCCCCTAATCTAGGACTCCCTCAATGTTGTTTGCTTCTTTCCGGTGTTGCTTCTTCAGGTTAGTTCCGATAACGTCGCGTTTGTGAGGATCCGTTTGACTTCGTCCGCTTGTCTTCTTCATGGACTCATTCTTCTTCCTTGCGGGATCTCAGGCAAGATGACCATACCCTCGAAATCACTTCTATCTTTGCTCGCTAGTTGATCGCTCTGCTATGATGCGATACCTACCAGTTGCTATATCATGCCTCCCATATTGCCATGTCAAGCCTCTAACCCTCATTTCCTAGCAAACCGTTGTTTGGCTATGTTACCGCTTTGCTCAGCCCCTCTTATAGCGTTGCTAGTTGCAGGTGAAGATGAAGTTTGTTCCATGTTGGAACATGGATTATTGTTGGGATATCACAATATCTCTTATTCTAATTAATGCATCTATATACTTGGTAAAGGGTGGAAGGCTCGGCCTTATGCCTGGTGTTTTGTTCCACTCTTGCCGCCCTAGTTTCCGTCATACCGGTGTTATGTTCCTTGATTTTGTGTTCCTTACATGGTTGGGTGTTATGGGAACCCCTTGACAGTTCACTTTGAATAAAACTCCTCCAGCAAGGCCCAACCTTGGTTTTACATTTGCCTCTCCTAGCCTTTTTCCCTTGGGTTTCCGAAGCCCGAGGGTCATTTTTATTTTAACCCCTCCCCCCGGGCCAGTGCTTCTCTAAGTGTTGGTCCAACCTGAGCGATGTCCGGCGCCCCCTGGGCAACTAGGGTCTATGCCAACCCGATGTCTGGCTCATCCGGTGTGCCCTGAGAACGAGATATGTGCAGCTCCTATCGGGATTTGTCGACACATCCGGGCGGCTTTGCTGGTCTTGTTTTACCATTGTCGAAATGTCTTGTAACCGGGATTCCGAGTCTGATCGGGTCTTCCCGGGAGAAGGAATATCCTTCGTTGACCGTGAGAGCTTGTGATGGGCTAAGTTGGGACACCCCTACAGGGTTTGAACTTTCGAAAGTCGTGCCCGTGGTTATGGGCAGATGGGAATTTGTTAATATCCGGTTGTAGAGAACTTGACACTTAACTTATTTAAAATGCATCAACCGCGTGTGTATCCATGATGGTCTCTTCTCGGCGGAGTCCGGGAAGTGAACACGGTTTTGGAGTTATGTTTGAACGTAAGTAGTTTCAGGATCACTTCTTGATCACTCCTAGTTCACGACCGTTGCATTGCTTCTCTTATCGCTCCTATTTGCGTATGTTAGCCACCATATATGCTAGTGCTTGCTGCAGCTCCACCTCATTACCCTTTCCTACCCATGAGCTAAAATAGTCTTGATCTTGCGGGTGTGAGATTGTTGGGTCCTGGTGGCTCACAGATACTTCCAAACAGTTGCAGGTGCCGATGATACCAGTGCAGGTGGCGCAACCCAGCTCAGATGGGAGCTCGATGAAGATCTTGTTCATTGTGTTGTTTCGTTTCCAGTTGATCAGTAGTGGAGCCCAGTTGGGGCTATCGGGGATCTATGCATTTGGGGTTGTCTTTATTTATGTTGGTTCCGTAGTCGGACCTTGATTGTATTCTAGATGATGTAATGCTATATTTATGTATTGTGTGAAGTGGCGATTGTAAGCCAACTCTTTATCCCTTTCTTATTCAGTACATGGGATGTGTAAAAGTTACCCCTCTTGCGACATGCCTACTATGCGGTTATGCTTCTAAGTCGTGCTCCGACACGTGGGAGATATAGCCGCATCGTGGGTGTTACAAGTTGGTAATCAGAGCCATCCCCGACTTAGGAGGCCCCTGCTTGATCGAATCACTGACGTTGTTGAGTCTAGAACAAAATATTTTGAGTCTTATAGGATTATATATATCGGAGAGTAGGATTATTTTTACTCCTCAGTCCCTTCGTCGCTCTGGTGAGGCTTCCTAACGTAGAGTTTTGACTCTTCTATCCTCAAATTTCATGATTTTTTTAGGATCATGCGGGTATCTTGGAATCATTTCGATGGTTTTGTGACAAGAACATTGTTCTTGGTGCCTCCTGACATTTAGGGGCTGTGGCAGTGTCCCGGGGAGTTGAGCTCCGAGGTGTTGTCGTCACAATTTTATCATTGCAGTTCTGGAATACCTGAGTTCGCCGACTTCAAAAATCTATTTTATGCAGTTGTTGGTGAGATAACCTCGACGCCACCCAATACTGGGGCGGGAGTTCGGGAGTATTGCCATAACTCGTATAACGAATGCTTTTCGAAGGTTGAGGTAAATGATTTCCGAAGGTTTCTTGGTTATGTGTTGAAGGATGGATACAGCTAGATGTAGGAATTATTAGCTTGGGTGAGATATTATGCTTCCCCTGTATCCCCAACACCTGATTGCATAACCGGAAAGTTTCGGGAGTTTATAAATGGGAATTCAAGTATACCGTAGGATATCTTTCCAACAGACACATGATACGATATGGGATCTATCATATGTATGTTTCCGGCTTATTCTGCAAGCCAATCCTTTGTTTTGTTTTGAGTTGTGGTATTCGAGTTGCTTCAATGTCAAGTTTTGATTCCATACCTTCCCTAAGTGTTGTTCTCATATTTCTATGTGGATGCTAATCCTTCGTCATCATCGAGAATGTCATGCCAATTCTTTCCAACCGGTGCGCTTCTCTTCAAGTGGATCCGATCTTTTTCAACATCCGCAAGATCAACTCAAGTCTTCTCAACGTTGTTCGTTTCATCCGTTCCCAAGTTGTCTTGTTTTTCCCGCCCTCCCACCCTTGTTTCTTCAAGGACTCGGATTTCTTAATCAAGTATCCATTTTATTCATGTGAAGCCTCTCCATTCTTTTCCGTCAATGTTCTTACCCGGTGGTTCTCATGAAGATGTTCTACAAGTTCATCATTCTTCGTTCTTTTCCTTCTCCGGCGTTTTCAATGCAATTTTTCGGTGTTGATCATATCCTTTTCCTCGTTTCAAATACCTTCTCATGCCGGTGCACCTCTTAATCTTTCACTTCTCGCTATTCAATTGTTCCAGAGTGCTGAAGATATCTTAGAAGAATTGTGTTTCCACTCTGCATTCGTTTAAGCTCTTTTTAGGATGTTATCTCATTCAAGCCATTCAATTCAACCGGCGCAATCTTGCTTAAATCGTTCAACGGTGTTTCTTTTCAGTGGGCCCTAACCCACAAGTCTTTTCCCAGGATCTTACCTGACTCTTCTAATCTTCCCGGAGTTACTCTCAAATTATTTTTCCAAGTTTGACGTAAGAATGAAATATCATCAGTCATATGTATTTTCTCCAAGATCTGTCAAATTCTTTTCACCGTTGGCTCAACCTTTCTATTCGTCATCCCAGAGTGTCTAAACAATTCTTGATGGTGTTTCTTGTCGTCATTCTCGGATTTGAAGACCGAAGAAGAGTTTCTCTTCAATCATATCTGTTCTCTTGAAGATTCATGGCTCTAGCTTGATGCCATCCTCTCATAATTGTTTTTGTTTGTGACAATTCTTTTCACCCATCCAGAGCAATTCAGGAGTCTTTTCAGTTTGATTCTCCGGAGCCCATCATCTCAGAATTATTCATTCCCAGCTTTCAGCTCTCATTCTCCAAATCTTACTGGTGCATCATTCAAATGTTCTCTAATCAGCTCGTGATCTCTTCGTTCTCATGTATCTAAATTCCCTCAAGTATCTTCATTTGTTCTCTAATTCTTCCTGGTGTTTCTTTATATATTTTTTGTTCATTTTCAATTTTTATGGCGGTTCTTTCAAGACTTCTCTTCCTTCGTTATCATACAGATTCATTTGTTCTTTCCAATCCTACCGGTGGCTCGTTGAAGACCTTCCCAAGTTTGCGTCATATCTATCTTAATCCTTTTCTACGAGAATAAGTAGTATGCCAAATCCGTTGCTTGTCATCAATCCAAATTGATGAGGGATTCGCATAACGTAATTCTTATTATTGTTTCATCCAAGTGTTTAAGTCCTTATTCCGGAGGTTCATCAAAATTCTTTTTCACTTGTTCATCTTTCTTTCTGGAGTTCCAAGTTTTTCTCGGTTATATCATCTCGAAGCTCCATTTAATCAATGCAAGGATTCATCTTATTCTTTTCAAGTTTCTTTTCTTGAGACCTTCTTTTATCTATCTGGAGTTCTTCATGGAGGCTCTACATTGTGGTTCGTCAGGGACTTTTTTTTCATTCTTCAATTGTCCTCAAGATTTCTCTCTGAGTTAAGATCCGCCAAGCTATACTCTAGAAGAAACATGTTGCTCAACACATGTTTTGTCTTGAGGAGTTTAAGTATTCTTCATCTTGCATTTCAAAGTTCAATCGCTTCTCCCTTATCTTTTGAGGTGGTGTTGTGTTATTCTTGATAATTTCCCTTCGTGTTTCACGATTCACAAGTTATCAAGAATGAGGTATTTTAAATCCATTAATCTCTTCATTGGAGTTATCTTGGGTTATATTTCACCTAAAGCATTCCCTAAGGATTGTTGCTATTTATGGTGCTCATAAATGATCCAAGTTCTTCATTTATCCTTCCGGTGAAATAGGTTTCTCGTCTCCTTGTTGATATCAATCCAATATATTGTTTCCGTTACTGGCAGAATTTCACCTCATAGTTTTGAGAAGCTTTCCATAAGACCACTACAAGCTTATCTGTTTCATTGTTGGTTTTCCAACAACTCCGTTATAACCTTCTTGGGAGAGTGCTTTTCAAGCTCATTCGTGGCAGAAGTTGGCATTTTCTTCTCCATTCTTTTATTCCAATGATCTTTCTTTTATTATTTCTTCCGGAGGCATTGTGATGTTGCTCTTTTCACTAATCATCTTGAATTGTGAAGATCATGTTCTTTCCTTTTTCTTATCCATTCAACCGGAGTGTCGTGTCCTCTTTTCAGGTATCTTCTCATCTTGTCAAGTTCATGATTCTTATTCTTTCCATTACAGCCGGAGTGCTGTCCAAATTATATCATTTTTATCCCTTCTTTATCTTCTTTTAACCGGAGTGTTGTGTCTTTCATTCCTCTTCTAACCAGACTCTCATCCAAGTGCTTTCATGTTGCCAAGTTCATATTCTATGCCTTCCATTTCCAACCGGAGTGTTGTCGTATTTGATCGTTATCGTTCCTTGTACATCTCTTTTCATCCGGAGTGCTTGCATGTACTTCTTGTCCATTGCAAACCCTTTTCTTATGTCTTTCAACCTACAAGGCTCTAGTAAGTTTCCTTGTTCCTCTGTTCTAACGAAGTGTTTTCAACTTTGTTCATCTTCATCATATTCTTTCATTAAATTTGTTCAACCTCTCAAGGTTCGTGGTTTCACTCATTTATCAAAGAAGCAATTAGTTTTACCTCTTCTCTTCCTCTTCCGTTTCTCTCCGGTGCCATCCTAGATCTCGGGACGAGATCCTCTCGTAGTGGTGGAGTGTTGTGACGCCCCAAGACCGGAGCTTCAGATGCCTTCCAGGGTTTCTGAGATTCGTTGTGTGTTTTGTTTTGTCTGTTGCATTCATATTTGCATTTGTGCATTGCATCATGTCGTTTTTTTTAACTCAACTAAATAAATGGCATGGATCTTTGATCCATTTAAATCGAGGGAATTCACATGGTGAGTTCTCTTTATAACATATCCTCCCAATATTAGGGAGCTATATCAAATATTCCTTTAATTTGGAATTTATCACAACACACTCGCAAAATAATCCCCGAAACCTTGCCGACAAACTCCTTCGCCTTTTATCGAGGTTCCTCCAAAAATCCTCATCTTTTTCTGGGCACTTCATAACCCTGGTCCTAGTTCAAACCTTTTGTTTAAATTCAAATGAGTTTGGATTTAAACTTTGCAATCTTGGCCTCTTTCTATTTTCTCGGAACAAACACATTTTTGTGAGTCCGGGAAGATTATCCGCGTGTCCAACTCCTTCCCCTATCCGCCCTTTCTTTTCTTTCTTATCTATGTGCTGTTTTTTTCTTGAGAAGAGAGTGTAGAGAGGAGAGAACGCAGCCCACCAAATTGGCCTCTGGCCACCTGGGCCTCCCAACCATCCTCGCGGCCCATCCTTCCTATCCCTAGGCCCATCTCCTGCAGCCCACCTGCTCTAACCCTAGGGCATCCGAATCCTCTCCCTCGCGCCGCCAGAGACAGCAAGCGTCGCTGCCTCGCTCGACCTCCTCCTTCTCTCGATCTCTCTCTCGTGCCCGACCCCCATCTCTCCCTCGCAGCACGATCCCCATCCCCAGCTGCGCGAACCCCCTCTCGATCTCCCTCCAGTGCCCCTCAGCCTCCCTCCTCCTTCGATCCAGGGAACCAGGCCGGAGCCCCGTCGGCCTCCTCGCCGCCGTCGCGCCCCTTTCCATCAGCAGCCGCGCCCTCATCCCGTCCCCCGCATCTGCCGCCCCGTCGCTCTCCCTTCACGCGAGCCGCCTCCGCGCCGCGCCCTCAAGTGCCCTGCCTCCGCGCCGCCGTCCTCCATGGCCGTAGCCGGCCGAGCTCGAAGCTCCCGCCACGACACCTCGTCGCCGGGCGTTGACCCCTTCTCTTGCTCCAACTCCGTCCGGCAAGTACCTCGCGCCCGCTGCCGCTCTTGTCGCGACCAAGACCACTTCCTCACGCCCCTGATCGCCTCGCCACGACCATCTCCTCCCTGACGCCCTGGCTGCTGCTACAAGACCACCACGGCGCCATCATGGAGCCCTAGGGCCGGAGATGACCACGACCGTGCATCTCTCCTTGTGCCACTTTGGTGACCGAGACCATCAAGATCAAGACTGCCCCGGACCATGTCGTCTCGCCGGATCGTAAAAAACCCTGGTTGTTGCCAAGTATCTCGACGCCCGATGCCTGGAACGACTACCGTCACCAAAGATCCATGAACAAATAACTTCAAGTTCAACTATTGCCGCAAGAACGAGACCGGCGGGTTCGAAGACCCCAAGTAGCACGACAACCTCGAAGGGATTCGAGTTCGTCAAGTTCACCTTCAAAACATGTACCACTACCGACGTCTGAGACCCTGGATTCGACAAGTTCCTCACGATGACCCTGAACATCTACGGGAAATGCACAACTTCGAACCGTGTACCACGTCGAACATGTACGGCTACATGACGAACCGCCAAGACCCTGAACGACTACCGCCGCCGAAGTCCGCGAGTACAACTACTTCCACAACGCGTCGTGTACGACTACCATCGCTTGGGTTTAACAAGACTTCGAGTACCACTACGTTTTGAAGGAAATATGCCCTAGAGGCAATAATAAAGTTATTATTTATTTCCTTATATCATGATAAATGTTTATTATTCATGCTAGAATTGTATTAGCCGGAAACATAATACATGTGTGAATACATAGACAAACAGAGTGTCACTAGTATGCCTCTACTTGACTAGCTCGTTGATCAAAGATGGTTATGTTTCCTAACCATAGACATGAGTTGTCATTTGATTAACGGGATCACATCATTAGAAGAATGATGTGATTGACTTGACCCATTCCGTTAGCATAGCACTTGATCATTTAGTTTGTTGCTATTGCTTTCTTCATGACTTATACATGTTCCTATGACTATGAGATTATGCAACTCCCGTTTACAGGAGGAATACTTTATGTGCTACCAAATGTCACAACGTAACTGGGTGATTATAAAGGTGCTCTACAGGTGTCTCCGAAGGTACTTGTTTGGTTGGCGTATTTCGAGATTAGGATTTGTTACTTCGATTGTCGGAGAGGTGTCTCTGGGCCCTCTCGATAATGCACATCACTTAAGACTTGCAAGCATTGCAGCTAATGAGTTAGTTGCGGGATGATGTATTACAGAACGAGTAAAGAGACTTTCCGGTAACGAGATTGAACTAGGTATTAAGCCTTGCAAGTCTTGCAAGCATTACCGACGATCACTTAAGCCTTGCAAGCATTACCGACGATCGAATCTCGGGCAAGTAACATACCGATGACAAAGGGAACAACGTATGTTGTTATGCGGTCTGACCGATAAAGATCTTCGTAGAACATGTAGGAGCCAATATGAGCATCCAGGTTCCGCTATTAGTTATTGACTGGAGACGTGTCTCGGTCATGTCTACATTGTTCTCGAACCCGTAGGGTCCGCACGCTTAACGTTACGATGACAATTTCATTATGAGTTTATATGTTTTGATGTACCGAAGGTTGTTCGGAGTCCCAGATGTGATGACGGACATGACGAGGAGTCTCGAAATGGTTGAGACATGAAGATTGATATATTGGAAGCCTATATTTGGACATCGGAAGTGTTCCGGGTGAAATCGGCATTTTACCGGAGTACTGGGAGGTTACCGGAACCCCCCGGTAACCTAATGGGCCTTAATGGGCCTAGTGGAGGAAGTAGAGAGGAGGCCAAGGGGCAGTCGCGCGCCCCTCCCCCCCAAGTCTGAATTGGACAAGGAGGGGGCGCCCCCCCCCCTTTCCTTTCCCCTCTTTCTCTCCTCCCCCCCCCCAAGTCCTAGTCCAACATGGAAAAGGGGAGAGTCCTGCTCCCGATGGGAGCAGGACTCCTCCTGGCGCGCCCCTTGCCTGGCCGCACCTCCTCCCCCTTGCTCCTTTATATACGGGGGCAGGGGGCACCCCATAGACACAACAATTGATCATTGATCTCTTAGCCGTGTGCGGTGCCCCCCTCCACCATAATCCTTGATAATATTGTAGCGGTGCTTAGGCGAAGCCCTGCGACGGTAGAACTTCAAGATCGTCACCACGCCATCGTGCTGACGGAACTCTTCCCTGACATTCTGCTGGATCGGAGTCCGGGGATCGTCATCGAGCTGAACGTGTGCTAGAACTCAGAGGTGTCGTAGTTTCGGTGCTTGATCGGTCGAGCCGTGAAGACGTACGACTACATCAACCGTGTTGTGCTAACGCTTCCGCTTTCGGTCTACGAGGGTACGTGGACAACACTATCCCCTCTCGTTGCTATGCATCACCATGATCTTGCGTGTGCGTAGGAAAATTTTGAAATTACTACGTTCCCCAACAGTGGCATCCGAGCCAGGTCTTATGCGTAGATGTCATATGCACGAGTAGAACACAAGTGAGTTGTGGGCGATATAAGTCATACTGCTTACCAGCATGTCATACTTTGGTTCGGCGGTATTGTTGGATGAAGCGGCCCGGACCGACATTACGCGTATGCTTACGCGAGACTGGTTCTACCGACGTGCTTTGCACACAGGTGGCTGGAGGGTGTCAGTTTCTCCAACTTTAGTTGAACCGAGTGTGGCTACGCCCGGTCCTTGAGAAGGTTAAAACAGCACTAACTTGACAAACTATCGTTGTGGTTTTCGATGCGTAGGTAAGAACGGTTCTTGCTCAGTCCGTAGCAGCCACGTAAAATTTGCAACAACAAAGTAGAGGACGTCTAACTTGTTTTTGCAGGGCATGTTGTGATGTGATATGGTCAAGACGTGATGAGATATAAGTCGTTGTATAAGATGATCATGTTTTGTTGAAGTTATCGGCAACTGGCAGAAGCCTTATGGTTGTCTCTTTATTGCATAAGATGCAAGAGCCAAATAATTGCTTTACTTTATCACTATGCGATAGCAATAGTTGCAAGAGCAATAGTTGGCCAGACGACCATGTGACGACACATTGATATAGGTCAAGATAATGGAGATCATGGTGTCATGCTGGTGACGATGGAAATCATGATGATGTTTTGGAGATGGAGATCAAAGGCACAAGATGATGATGGCCATATCATGTCACATATTTTGATTGCATGTGATGTTTATCTTTTATGCATCTTATCTTGCTTTAATTGACGGTAGCATTATAAGATGATCTCTCACTAAATTTCAAGATAAAAGTGTTCTCCCTGAGTATGCACCGTTGCCAAAGTTCGTCGTGCCCAGACACCACGTGATGATCGGGTGTGATAAGCTCTACGTCCATCTACAACGGGTGCAAGCCAGTTTTGCACACGCAAAATACTCAGGTTAAACTTGACGAGCCTAGCATATACAGATATAGCCTCGGAACACTGAGACCGAAAGGTCGAGCGTGAATCATATAGTAGATATGATCAACATAGTGATGTTCACCATTGAAACTACTCCATCTCACGTGATGATCGGACATGGTTTAGTTGATATGGATCACGTGATCAGTTAGAGTATTAGAGGGATGTCTATCTAAGTGGGAGTTCTTAAGTAATATGATTAATTGAACTTAAATTTATCATGAACTTAGTCCTGTTAGTATTAGCATATCTATGTTGTAAATCAATAGCTCGCGTTTAGCTCCCCTGTTTTATTTTTGATATGTTCCAAGAGAAAACTGAGTTGAAAGATGTTAGTAGCAATGATGCGGAGTGGATCCGTGATCTGAGGACTATCCTCATTGCTGCACAAAAGAATTATGTCCTTGATGCACCGCTAGGTAACAGACCTATTGCAGGAGCAGATGCAGACGTTATGAATGTTTGGCTAGCTCAATATGATGACTACTTGATAGTTTAGTGCACCATGCTTAACGGCTTAGAATCGGGACTTCAAAGATGTTTTAAACATCATGGACCATATGAGATGTCCAGGAGTTGAAGTTAATATTTCAAGTAAATACCTGAGTTGAGAGATATGAACTCTCCAATAAGTTCTATAGCTAAAAGATGGAGGAGAATAGCTCAAGCAGTGAGCATGTGCTCAGATTGTCTGGGTACTACAATCGCTTGAATCAAGTGGGAGTTAATCTTCCAGATAAAATAGTGATTGACAGAATTCTCTAGTCACCATCACCAAGTTAGTAGAACTTCGTGATGAACTATAATATGCAAGGGATAACAGAAACTATTCCCAAGCTCTTCGTAATGCTGAAATCGACGAAGGTAGAAATCAAGAAAAGCATCAAGTGTTGATGGTAAACAAAAACACTAGTTTCAAATAAAGGGAGAAAGGGAAGAAAGGGGAACTTCAAGAAGAACGACAAACAAGTTGCTGCTCAAGTGAAAAAACCCAAGCCTGGACCTAAGCCTGAAACTGAGTGATTCTACTGCAAAGGGACTGGTCATTGGAAGCGGAACTACCCCAAGTAATTAGCAGATAAGAAGGATGGAAAAGTGAACATAGGTATATTTGATATACATGTTATTGATGTGTACTTTACTAATGTTTATAGCAACCCCTTAGTATTTGATACTAGTTCAGTTGCTAAGAATAGTAACTCGAAACGGGAATTGCAGAATGAACAGAGACTAGTTAAGGGTGAAGTGACGATGTGTGTTGGAAGCAGTTCCAAGATTGATATGATCATCATCGCACACTCCCTATACTTCCTGGATTAGTGTTGAACCTAAATAAGTGTTATTTGGTGTTTGCGTTGAGCATGAATATGATTTGATCATGTTTATTGCAATACGGTTATTCATTTAAGTTAGAGAATAATTGTTGTTCTGTTTACATGAATGAAACCTTATATGGTTACACACCCAATGAAAATGGTTTGTTGGATCTCGATTGTGGTGATACACATTCTCATAATATTGAAGCCAAAAGATGCAAAGTTAATAATGATAGTGCAACTTATTGTGGCACTGCCGTTTAGGTCATATTGGTGTAAAGCGCATGAAGAAAATCCATGCTGATGGGCTTTTGGAATCACTTGATTATGAATCAATTGATGCTTGCAAACCGTGCCTCATGGGCAAGATGACTAAGACTCCATTCTCCGGAACAATGGAGCAAGCAACTGACTTATTGGAAATAATACATACTGATGTATGCAGTCCGATGAATGTTGAGGCCCGCGGCGGGTATCGTTATTTTCTGACCTTCACAGATGATTTAAGCAGATATGGGTATATCTACTTGATGAAACATAAGTCTGAAACATTTGAAAAGTTCAAAAACTTCACAATGAAGTGGAAAATCATCGTGACAAGAAAATAAAGTTTCTACGATCTGACCGCAGAGACAAATATTTGAGTTACGAGTTTGGTCTTCAATTAAAACAATGTGGAATAGTTTCACAAAATCGTGCCACCTGGAACACCACAGCATAATGGTGTGTCCGAACGTCATAACCGTACTATTATTGGATATAGTGCAATCTATGATGTTTCTTACCGATTAACCACTATAGTTTTGAGGTTATGCATTAGAGACAGCTACATTCACTTTAAATAGGGAACCATCTAAATCCATTGAGACGACACCGTATGAACTATGGTTTGGCAAGAAACCTAAGCTGTCATTTCTTAAAGTTTGAGGTTGCAATGCTTATGTGAAAAAGTTTCAACCTGATAAGCTCAAACCCAAATCAGAGAAGTGTGTCTTCATAGGATACCCAAAAGAAAATGTTGGGTACACCTTCTATCACAGATCCGAAGGCAAGATATTCATTGCTGAGAATGGATCCTTTCTAGAGAAGGAGTTTCTCCCGAAAGAAGTGAGTGGGAGAAAAGTAGAACTTGATGAGGTAACTGTACCTGCTCCCTTATTGGAAAGTAGTTCATCACAGAAATCTGTTCCTGTGACTACTACACCAATTAGTGAGGAAGCTAATGATAATGATCATGTAACTTCAGATCAAGTTACTACCGAACCTCGTAGGTAAACCAGAGTGAGATCTGCACCAGAGTGGTACGGTAATCCTGTTCTGGAGGTCATGTTACTTGACCATGACGAACCTACGAACTATGAGGAAGCGATGATGAGCCCAGATTCCGCGAAATGGCTTGAGGCCATGAAATCTGAGATGAGATCCATGTATAAGAACCAAGTATGGAGTTTGATTGACTTGCCCAAAGATCGGCGAGCCATTGATATTAAATGGATCTTCAAGAGGAAGACGGACCCTGATAGTAGTGTTACTATCTACAAAGCTAGAATTCTCGCAAAAAGGTTTTCGACAAGTTTAAGGTGTTCACCACGATGAGAATTTCTCACTCGTATCTATGCTTAAGTCTGTCCGAATAATGTTAGCTATTGCCGCATTTTATGAAATCTGGCAAATGGATAAACAAAACTGCATTCCTTAATAGGATTTATTAAAGAAGAGTTTGTATATGATGCAACCAGAAGGTTTTGTCGATCCTAAAGGTACTAACAAAATATGCAAGCTCCAGCGATCCATCTATGGACTGGTGCAAGCATCTCGGAGTTGGAATATACGCTTTGATAAGTTGATCAAAGCATATAGTTTTATACAGACTTACGGTGAAGCCTGTATTTACAAGAAAGTGAGTGGGAGCACTACAACATTTCTGATAAGCATATGTGAATGACATATTGTTGATCGGAGATAATGTAGAATTATTCTGCAAAGCATAAAGGAATGTTTGAAAGGAGTTTTTCAAAGAAACACCTCGGTGAAGCTGCTTACATATTGAGCATCAAGATCTATAGAGATAGATCAAGACGCTTGATAAGTTTTTCAATGAGTACATACCTTGACAAGATTTTGAAGTAGTTCAAAATAGAACAGTCAGAGAAGGATTTCTTGCCTGTGTTACAAGGTGTGAAGTTGAGTAAGACTCAAAACCCGACCACGGCAGAAGATAGAGAGAGAATGAAAGTCATTCCCTATGCCTCAGCCATAGGTTCTATAAAGTATGCCATGCTGTGTACCAGACCTATTGTATACCCTACCCTGAGTTTGGCAAAGGAGTACAATAGTGATCTAGGAGTAGATCACTGGACATTGGTCAAAATTATCCTTAGTGGAAAAAGGATATGTTTCTCGGTTATGGAAGTGACAAAAGGTTCGTCGTAAAGGGTTACGTCGATGCAAGTTTGGACACTGATCCAGATGACTCAAAGTCTTAATCTAGATACATATTGAAAGTGGGAGCAATTAGCTAGAGTAGCTCTGTGCAGAGCATTGTTGACATAGAAATTTGCAAAATACTTACGGATCTGAATGTGGCAGACCCGTTGACTAAACTTCTCTCACAAGCAAAACATGATCACACATCAGTACTCTTTGGGTGTTAATCACATAGCGATGTGAACTAGATTATTGACTCTAGTAAACCCTTTGGGTGTTGGTCACATGTCGATGTGAACTATGGGTGTTAATCACATGGTGATGTGAACTATTGGTATTAAATCACATGGCGATGTGAACTAGATTATTGACTCTAGTGCAAGTGGGAGACTGAAGAAAATATGCCCTAGAGGCAATAATAAAGTTATTATTTATTTCCTTATATCATGATAAATGTTTATTATTCATGCTAGAATTGTATTAACCGGAAACATAATACATGTGTGAATACATAGACAAACAGAGTGTCACTAGTATGCCTCTACTTGACTAGCTCGTTGATCAAAGATGGTTATGTTTCCTAACCATAGACATGAGTTGTTATTTGATTAACGGGATCACATCATTAGGAGAATGATGTGATTGACTTGACCCATTCCGTTAGCATAGCACTTGATCGTTTAGTTTGTTGCTATTGCTTTCTTCATGACTTATACATGTTCCTATGACTATGAGATTATGCAACTCCCGTTTACCAGAGGAACACTTTGTGTGCTACCAAACGTCATAACGTAACTGGGTGATTATAAAGGTGCTCTACAGGTGTCTCCGAAGGTACTTGCTGGGTTGGCGTATTTCGAGATTAGGATTTGTCACTCCGATTGTCGAAGAGGTATCTCTGGGCCCTCTCGGTAATACACATCACTTAAGCCTTGCAAGCATTGTAGCTAATGAGTTAGTTGCGGGATGATGTATTACAGAACGAGTAAAGAGACTTGCCGGTAACGAGATTGAACTAGGTATTAAGATACCGACGATCGAATCTCGGGCAAGTAACATACCGATGACAAAGGGAACAACGTATGTTATTATGTGGTCTGACCGATAAAGATCTTCGTAGAATATGTAGGAGCCAATATGAGCATCCAGGTTCCGCTATTGGTTATTGACCAAGACGTGTCTCGGTCATGTCTACATTGTTCTCGAACCCATAGGGTCCGCACGCTTAACGTTACGATGACAGTTTCATTATGAGTTTATATGTTTTGATATACCGAAGGTTGTTCGGAGTCCCGGATGTGATCACGGACATGATGAGGAGTCTCGAAATGGTCGAGACATGAAGATTAATATATTTGAAGCCTATGTTTGGACATCGAAAGTGTTCCGGGTGAAATCGGCATTTTACCGGAGTACCTGGAGGATACCGGACCCCCCCGGTAATCTAATGGGCCTTAATGGGCCTAGTGGAGGAAGTAGAGAGGAGGCCAAGGGGCAGCCGCGCGCCCCTCCCCCCCAAGTCCGAATTGGACAAGGAGAGGGGGCGGCGCCCCCCTTTCCTTTCCCCTCTTTCTCTCCTTCCCCCCAAGTCCTAGTCCAACATGGAAAAAGGGGGGAGTCCTACTCCCGGTGGGAGTAGGACTCCTCCTGGAGCGCCCCTTGCCTGGCCGCACCTCCTCCCCCTTGCTCCTTTATATACGGGGGCAGGAGGCACCCCATAGACACAACAATTGATCATTGATCTCTTAGTCGTGTGCGGTGCCCCCCTTCACCATAATCCTCGATAATATTGTAACGGTGCTTAGGCGAAGCCCTGCGACAGTATAACATCAAGATCGTCACCACGCCGTCGTGCTGACGGAACTCTTCCCCGACATTCTGCTGGATCAGAGTCCGGGGATCGTCATCGAGATGAACGTGTGCTAGAACTCGGAGGTGCCATAGTTTCGGTGCTTGATCGGTCGGGCCGTGAAGACGTACGACTACATTAACCGCGTTGTGCTAACGCTTCCGCTTTTGGTCTACAAGAGTACGTGGACAACACTCTCCCCTCTCGTTGCTATGCATCACCATGATCTTGCATGTGCGTAGGAAAATTTTGAAATTACTACGTTCCCCAACACGTTTGCCATGTACAACTACACCAAGTCTGGACCAACAAGTGCCTTGAGAATGTATGTACCTCTTCCGTCGCCATGGACCGAAAGTACCACTATGTCCCATCGAACCCGAACCGTCTCGTTTGCACGCTTCGAAGGTATAACCCCGAGACGACGTCTGTGAACGAATGCTTGCGATGTTTGAGATGCTCGTGTTTGCACCGTGTCCAAATTGTCACTCGTTTCCTTGTCGCCAACTCGTGGGACACCCGGAATCCGGGATCACCCCACCATCTCTAGCATGTTTCGAACATCCGCACCCTTGCTTCCTTTGCACCGGTATCTCTGTGAGCTACCGGAACCGATATGGTGCCGTGCCATCATTTTCGGATTCTTCGTCGTGGCACCCTTTCTTTCCACCACGGTGACAAATGATTCATAATGCTCTTATCAACTTTTAATAAATATTGCATAAAACTTGCACATGTTATTCGCATCATGATAATAACATTTAAATGTTTAAAATTATTGTTGCACCAAATTGATAAATGCATATGGGGATTTATCGAAACTGTTGTTTGTTATTTCCGGCCTCATTTAAACTTGCCTAAATGTTTAGTTTACTTATGCTCCACCTCTTACCATGCTTAACAATATTTAATATTGTTGGTTACATAAACGAGAGAGAACTAAATAAGCCATGTGGTGTTTCGTCAATATGCAACTCGTTGCATATTGAGCTCCACTTAACTTGTAGTTTTGCTTATGCACTTTGCCATGCCATGCCTCATTAAACTGGACATGCATCATACTTGATTGTGCATCATGCCATGTTTATGTGATGGTTGTTTACTATGTTGTTTGCTTCTTTCCGATGTTGCTTCATCGGGTTAGTTCCGATAACGTCGCGTTTGTGAGGATTCGTTCGACTTCGTCCGCTTGTCTTCTTCATGGACTCATTCTTCTTCCTTGCGGGATCTCAGGCAAGATGGTCATACCCTCGAAATCACTTCTATCTTTGCTTGCTAGTTGCTCGCTCTATTGCTATGCTGCGATACTTATCACTTGCTATATCATGCCTCCCATATTGCCATGTCAAGCCTCCAACCCTCATTTCCTAGCAAACCGTTGTTTGGCTATGTTACCGCTTTGCTCAGCCCCTCTTGTAACGCTGCTAGTTGCAGGTGAAGATGAAGTTTGTTCCATGTTGGAACATGGATTATTGTTGGGATATCACAATATCTCTTATTCTAATTAATGCATCTATATACTTGGTAAAGGGTGGAAGGCTCGGCCTTATGCCTGGTGTTTTGTTCCACTCTTGCCGCCATAGTTTCCGTCATACCGGTGTTATGTTCCTTGATTTTGCGTTCCTTACACGGTTGGGTGTTATGGGAACCCCTTGACAGTTCGCTTTGAATAAAACTCCTCCAGCAAGGTTTCCGAAGCCCGAGGGTCATTTTTATTTTAACCCCTCCCCCCGGGCCAGTGCTTCTCTAAGTGTTGGTCCAACCTGAGCGATGTCCGGCGCCCCCTGGGCAACCAGGGTCTATGCCAACCCGGCGTCTGGCTCATCCTGTGTGCCCTGAGAACGAGATATGTGCAGCTCCTATCGGGATTTGTCGGCACATCCGGGCGGCTTTACTGGTCTTGTTTTACCATTGTCGAAATGTCTTGTAACCGGGATTCTGAGTCTGATCGGGTCTTCCCAGGAGAAGGAATATCCTTCGTTGACCGTGAGAGCTTGTGATGGGCTAAGTTGGGACACCTCTATAGGGTTTGAACTTTCGAAAGTCGTGCCCCCAGTTATGGGCAGATGGGAATTTGTTAATACCCGGTTGTAGAGAACTTGACACTTAACTTATTTAAAATGCATCAACCGCGTGTGTAGCCGTGATGGTCTCTTCTCGGCGGAGTCCGGAAAGTGAACACGGTTTTGGAGTTATGTTTGAACGTAAGTAGTTTCAGGATCATTTATTGATCACTCCTAGTTCACGACCGTTGCATTGCTTCTCTTCTCGCTCCTATTTGCGTATGTTAGCCACCATATATGCTAGTGCCTGTTGCAGCTCCACCTCATTAACCTTTCCTACCCATGAGCTTAAATAGTCTTGATCTCACGGGTGTGAGATTGTTGAGTCCTCGTAGCTCACAGATACTTCCAAACAGTTGCAGGTGCCGATGATACCAGTGCAGGTGGCGCAACCTAGCTCAGATGGGAGCTCGATGAAGATCTTGTTCATTGTGTTGTTTTGTTTCCAGTTGATCAGTAGTGGAGCCCAGTTGGGGAGATCGGGGATCTATGCATTTGGGGTTGTCTTTATTTATGTTGGTTCCGTAGTCGGACCTTGACTGTATTCTGGATGATGTAATGCTATATTTATGTATTGTGTGAAGTGACGATTGTAAACCAACTCTTTATCCCTTTCTTATTCAGTACATGAAATGTGTAAAGATTACCCCTCTTGCGACATGCCTACTATGCGGTTATGCCTCGTGTTCCGACATGTGGGAGATATAGCCGCATCTGGGTGTTACAGAGGCGGAGCACGCGGCTCAGCAGTAGGACCGGTAAGACCGGCGCAATGACAGTCGCCTTTCCGCGTTCGCCAAGAGCGATGTCACGCCGGATTGGGTCCGCAATGACCCAGACCTCGCCGCCGCGTGGGCGCTCGACCGCTCCATGACCACTGTGGAGACGGCCGTCAGGCGTCGCCGCCGCCTTGACAGCGAGCTCGACAAGATCAGCGAGGAGTGGTGGCTTAGCGACTGCTCCGCCAATGCCGGCCGCGACAAGGCCACCGCCAGGGCTCCGAAGGCCTCGTCGGCAGTGGCAGCGGCGGCACTCCACACGATGCAGCAGGAGGCGGAGTGGCCCCTCCGTGAGCGGCAGGCAACCTGCTGGACAAGACCGTCGCGGCCCTCCGGCGCCGTACTACCGCTCGAAGGATGACGACGAGGTGCGACAGGGGAGGGCGGCTACGCGTACGAGATGGTCGTCCAATATAGGGTTTAGTTTTTTTCTAGTTTTTTAGTTAAACGGTCAAAATATCGACCTTTTTATGTAAATGATATACAAACTTGAATGAAATCCGTCCGGTTTGATCGAATTTCATTCTATTGGTTCGAATTATTGGCCGGATGTATGCGGCTAGCGTTGGATGATTGTCTCCCGCATTCATGTATGTGAACTAATACTCTTTGCACGGATGGATCTGGAAAGTTTTTTGCATGTTGCCGTTGGAGATGCCCTACCTCCGTAGCCAGCCGTGGAATGATTACAGTATGGATGTCATCTTTTGTTCGGAGCAAGTACACGGCTAATACCTGACAGTGTGAAGGGTTTAGTAAAGTGTGAACATGGCATGCCTTTGTCTCTGGAATCTTGGAGACTTTGTTTGCTTCCGCGGTCCCGCCGGGGTCTGGTTCGAATGATACGCCGTGGTACTTTGCCAACGCCTGCGATGACGCTAAATGCGAGAGTGAATAAAAACCAACAACCCCCACCGAATCAGTAGCTCCTCCCACCTGCCGCAATTTTTTTTCGAAACGGAGAGCTGCTGCAAATTAGATTTGGCAGTGTCAAACCGCACTGCGAGCCGTCGGGCGGGATTGGGAGTGGGGATTCCTCCCTTCTTCCCCGCACCCCAAGCCAATTGAGTTAATTGCTATTTAGTACGAGCCACACTATAAGGCTGGTCATAGTGGGGAGTAACTTTGACTAGTAACATGCATATGTTACTAGTCTATGTTACTATCTCTATAGTGTATAGTATCATAGATTAGTATTATAGGTGATCTCATTTATTGCTATGCATGACACATAGTAAATCACATTTATTATGTTATTGTATCTATCTATGTTACTATAACCACATCTCTCTTCTTTAATTGCCTGCCACATAAGCATGTTTGCGAGTCTCAAGTACATGATACTATTTATGTTACCCCCACTATGGCCAGCCTAAGGACATCTCCAACATGGATCCGTAAGCCGCTCGCAACTATTAAAACGTCGGTTTGACGTGTTTTGCCATCCAAAACGGTCCTGCATCGGTCCGAACTAAATTTTCTCTCGCAAAACCGGAGACAAAGGGGGAGGGGCTATGCGGGCGTCTGTACCTCTACCACGTCCGAGTCTGTCTAACCTGGCCCACTAGAAAATCCCACCCGACGCTCTCGCGCTTTCCATTCGATGCACATGCTGCTTCCTGCTCCGCATAAATGCTGGCCCAGAGCATGTAGGCAGCCGACATTGATGTCACTAATGTGACCAAACAGGAGGGTGACACTTCAATGCAGATGCAGCTTCTGAAGGAACGCCGACTGAAGGAACCTCTCGAGAGCCGCCGCTTAAATGCGGACACAACTTCTTGAGGAACCAACTCCGGCCGCTGCGCCAACAGACGCGATCTCTCAGAAACCGCTGCTTCAATGCGGAGGCGGATTCTCGAGAAACCAACTTCAGACGCTGCGCCGCATTGAAGTGGCTGACCGTCCATTCGCATGGCTTGGCCGAGGCTATATAAGCCATGCTTCAGCGCCATCCACATCACACTCACTGGATCGCTCGACACCTCCCATCTTCATCTACAACTCCATCGACGGGCAAGTCATGGGCCAACGGGCTCCGAAGGGGCATGGCGACGCCACCCTCACACTCCAGGGCCTTCGTCCTCACCGTGCCCGATGCCTCGGTGAAGGAGGAGATCGTCATCTCCTTTGACGAGGAGGAGGACCAGCTGCTACAGCAACAACTGGCGACGCAAGATGCGGTGTATGTTATGACGATGAGTACGAGCAGCAGATGGAGGTCATGCTCTGTCGCTCCGTCCTCCACGTCAACGGCCCGACGGCGCCAACAGAGACACTCCTCCATGTCAAGCCGGACCCTGCCCCCCCCTCCCCCCTCCCCCCCGCGCTCTTCATCGTGCAAGCGCGACATCCAAATCGGACACCGCATCCAATTCGGAAATGCTATGTTATACTGAGAGGAGTAAGTTATACAAGTGAGGAGTATCTTCATAGTGTAAAGTATCATAATAGTAGTGTCACAGATGGTTTTATTTATTAGCTTGTAGACTCATTTTAGAAATGCTACCTTCATAGAGTAAGGTGTCGTAGTAGTAGTAGTGTTAGGGATGACTTCATTTATTAGCTTGTAGGTTCATTTTGAAAATGCTATGTTTCACAAACATGTGGCGAATTTACCTCGGTATGCATTACGTTATTGGCCAAATTACTCCTACTGTGAGGGGTCTAATCATATTTACTGCATATAACTAGGATGCTTGTCTTAAATATATATATGAAGAATATTGATTCTTTGTTTGTCGGATACTCCCAACTAAGCAATAAAGGCAACAACTAAGCAATTACTCACAACTACTAAGAATGTACTCCACTTTATACACCAGGGTAAATACGAATGACCCGTACTACTACATCTCTCTCAGTTTACAGGGCGTGCGCGTACACCTAGGTCATCAATTTAACCAACCTAATACAAATCATATATTACAAAAAATATATCAACATAAACTTTGGAATTTCTACTTTCAAAAGGTATAACTTTTGTGTTATATAGTTTATATTAGGATGATAAAATTGACAACCTAGATATACGTGCAGAATTTATAAACTGAAACGGAGGTAGTACAATTTGTTCTGGTACGATTAGTAACGCATTACAGCCTACAATTGGTAAAGCATCCGACCACGATATCCATCGTCACATTGATTATCAACTCCTGAGATATTCAACGCACTTCAATAAATATTTTGTAGTCCATCTGTTTTGTAATATAGTGTGTATAGATTTATTTTTCCAATGGGCATATAGATTTTTTCTAAAACTAAACCTGATACATTTTAATCAAGTTTGTAGAGAAAAATACTTACATCTAAAATATCAAACATATATCATTAAATTCTTTATAAGATGTTTCATATTTTATATATTTGGTATGTACATATAAACAAATTTATCTATAAACTTAAACAAAGTTTGTAAAGTTTGATTTTTCAAAAATTCGACACACACTACATTATGAAACGGAAGGAGTAATATTGTTGATACTCAAGCCTGACGATTATGGAACGGAAGGAGTAATATTGTTGATACTCAAGCCTGGCGATTGGACAATTATATTGTTGATACTCAAGCCTGGCCATGAAACAAACCATGCACGCACTCTCAAAAGACCCCGCCCCCTTGCGCTCCAGCCTAGGAAGTTCGCAGGTACGACCAACCACTTGTTGCACAAACAACTCACTCTTCGTGGTTGAGTACCCGACATCCTTCTTACTCTAAAAAACAACATGAAGTGCGAAAACCATATGTTGTGGTGTTGGCAAGAGGACGGAGGGTACCTAGCCGCGGATGGATCTTGGATGGACAACGCCATAGTACAAGACGAGCACGCGTTTGGGTGGTGGTTGCTGACGTCTAGCAATGCCCGGGTGGACACCGAAGAAGTACAACGGCGGCATCAAAGCAGGATGGCGCGAATGCAAAACAAGGGGGAGCACGAGCGGATTGGAAGGCAATGTGACAGGGAGAGGGATTTGAGTGGACCAAGGGTGTCAGAGTCCTACATGGCGGCGTTGCGGCCTCCCGAAAGCCCTCAGTTTGATTCCAATTTAAGGGAAAATGGACGTTTGAACCGCTCCGCCGACCGATAGGGTAAAAAGTCCGGACATGCCCTTAGAGCATCTACAACCGAGCGCCTCAAACCCGCCTCATACGCCTGGGTGGGCGGCCCGATCAGTATCCTGTCACAAAATTTTGACTCAAACGGCCCTCAAACGCCCTGACTGACCGGCATCCCTCATATCGAGCCCCAAAATATGGGGTGGATGTGGGGGCACCCGGGCACGCCCGCCACGTCGGACCCGGCCCACGCTGTCCCACCCAACCCCACATATATTCCTCCCCGTCCGCTCGTTGGAGCCACTCCACTCCACTCCCCTCCGGCACCCAAGCTCGTCTCCGACTCCTTCCGGCCACCTCCGGCATGGCGGACAGCGGATCCAAGTCGTTCACCTCTAGATTCGTCGACCCCGAGCTCATTCCATGCGGCCCCGAGGAGGAGATGGTCGTCCGGCTTGCGCTCCGCTGCGCCCGGGAGGAGGCTCGTGCACGACAGTGCTCGGACTCTTTTCGTCAGGAATCCATTGCGTCCGCCCAAATGGCACATGGATCTGATGCTAGGCCAGCTGTAGCCGCCTTGCTGGAGGCCATGCGGTCTATCTGGCGTCCGAACGAGCCGGCGGACATGCAACCCCTCCATTGGCGCGCCGAGCATCGGGACGCACCATGGGCTTCGCCCGACGAGAACATGTCATGGCGTGCCCACCGTGCAAGGCACCGGGCGCGGGAGACGACCGCAACCCTTGCGGCGATGAATGTAGATGAGGTGGGGTCGCATTCTCCAGCCCCCTATACGGCGCATCAGTCTGGGCGGCGTAACGACATTGTGGTGGACGTTGGCGGCTCGTCCCAGGATGGATCCGTCATCGATCGGACGTCCACCGGCACCCAGCGGGTTCCGGGCTCCGACGAGGAAGAGTAGGGCATGGGAGACGGCATCGCCTTCAGTCTCGTGAGCCAACCCGTCTCCCATGTCCTACTCTAACTTGCCGGCGCCCGAACCAACACTCTGAGGGGCGTAGCCAGCCGTCGGACATGGCCACAGCGGGGCCGATCGGGCAGGGAGCGGAACCGGACGAAGCTCCACTCAAAGATCGCGGGCTTGCATGTAATAATATAGATTTGAGGTTTCTAATTTGTGGTATCCGGATGTGGAATGTATTTTTTGTGGTGTGTGTAAGTGCATCTAGTGCCACCCCTAGTTGGTTTTGGAGTATTGACGACAAACCTAGTTGAGGGACTGATGTGTTTGTGAGAATTGCAGGATAACACAGGTAGAAGTCCCTCATTGATTCGGTTCTCCTACCAGAGATGACCCCTAAAAATGTATGAAGACATTAATGTCAAAGGTGGTATATGAAGATATTCACATTGAAGACTATGACAAGAGAAGACATCGCATGAAGCCTATGGAGCTCGAAGACTTAGATCTTTCGTAGTTCTTTTTCTTCTTTGTTGAGTCATAGGAACCACCATACTGTTAAGTGGGGTCCAAGAGAACCAGTCAGAATGACTGAAGTGATGCTTAACCAAAACCTATGTCTTCGAGTGAAGACTATGAGAGCGAAACTTGTCCAGAGTCGGACAAGTCAGCTTTGCTTGTAGCCCAAGTAAAGCTGCCGCGTGAGTTTGAAATCTGGAACACATGTCAGTTCCTTAGTGACCCAGGGTCATTCGGACAAATCAGGTCGGGTTGCCTAGTGGCTATAAATAGCCCACCCCCTACAACCATAAATGGTTGGCTGCTCAGAGTTAGAGTTTGGCTTTTGTCGTTTGAGAGCAACCCACCTCGAAGCCTTTGAGAGAGAATTCCTTGTGAGGATAAAGCCCTAACCACCCAGAGCCTAAGAGTGTTAGGCATCACTTAAGTCTTCTTGTCTGTGTGATCTGAAGACTTATTACACTTGAGGACTGTGAATCCTCCAGCCGGTTAGGCGTAGCGTTCTGAGCATCTAAGAGACATTGTGGATTGCCGGTGAACAAAGTCTGTGAAGGTTTGGGAGTCTACCTTGAAGACTTACCAGAGTGATTGGGCGAGGTCCGTGTGACCTTAGCTCAAGGGGAATACGGTGAGGACTGGGTGTCCTGAGCTGCGTGTTCAGGACTGGGTGTCCGGGACTGTGTGTCCTCAGGTTTAAATACCTAGCCGCCCTAACTAGACGTACAGTTGTCACAGCAACTGGAACTGGTCCAACAAATCATTGTCCTCAACGAGTCACTGGTTTCATCCTTCCCTTCCCTTTACTTACTGTTGGTCCTTGTGAAGTCATTGTATGATTGCACTATCTTTTGTCTTCACCGAGTGACTGCGTGTTCTGTTTGGCTTCATAATATCTTCCTACCTGATCCTTACTACATTGCTGCTATTAGTCATTGTGCTTTCACTCCATTGAATACTTGACTATGGTTTGCTTAGTGTAGTCTACCTTCCGCTGCATGGTAATAGGTTTATTTCTATCGTTTGTCTTCATAACTTCCACGTTTTGAAGACTTTCATAAAAATCGCCTATTCACCCCCCCTAGTCGATATAACGCACTTTCAGCGTGCGTTGGGGGGTTGGATTTGCCAAGTCCGCCTGTAGATGCTCTTAACGTATAGTATTAAACTATCATGAGATTGAGCACTAGGGCGGACTTTATCCTACTATGATCATCACGTGTTTCTTAAACAACAACGTGTTACCACTGTCTGTTGGGGAACATAGTAATTTCAAAAAAAATCCTACGCACACGCAAGATCATGGTGATGCATAGCAACGAGGGAAGAGTGTGATCTACATACCCTTGTAGACCGACAGCGGAAGCGTTAGCACAACGCGGTTGATGTAGTCGTACGTCTTCACGACCCGACCGATCAAGCACCGAAACTACGGCACCTCCGAGTTCTAGCACACGTTCAGCTCGATGACGATCCCTGAACTCTGATCTAGCAAAGTGTCGGGGAAGAGTTCCGTCAGCACGATGGCGTGGTGACGATCTTGATGTACTACCGTCGCAGGGCTTCTCCTAAGCACCACTACAATATTATCGAGGATTACGGTGGAAGGGGGCACCGCACACGGCTAAGAATATGATCATGTGGATCAACTTGTGTGTCTAGGGGTGCCCCCTGCCCCCGTATATAAAGGATCAAGGGGAGGAGGCCGGCCGGCCCCTATGGCGCGCCAAGGAGGAGTCCTCCTCCTAGTAGGAGTAGGACTCCTACTAGGAGGGGGAAAGAAGTGGGGAGGGAGAAGGAAAGGGGGGCGCCGCCCCCCCTCTCCTAGTCCAATTCAGACCAGGAGGGAGGAGGCATGTGGGCCACCTTTGGCTGACCCTCTCTCTCTCCACTAAGGCCCATATGGCCCATTACTTCTCCCGGGGGGGGGGGTCCGGTAACCCTCCGGCTCTCCGGTTTCTTCCGAAATCACCCGGAACACTTCCGGTGTCCGAATATAGCCGTCCAATATATCAATCTTTATGTCTCGACCATTTCAAGACTCCTCGTCATGTCCGTGATCACATCCGGGACTTCGAACTAACTTCGGTACATCAAAACTCATAAACTCATAATATAATTGTCATCGAAACCTTAAGCGTGCGGACCCTACGGGTTCGAGAACAATGTAGACATGACCGAGACACGTCTCCGGTCAATAACCAATAGCGGAACCTGGATGCTCATATTGGCTCCTACATATTCTACGAAGATCTTTATCGGTCAGACCGCATAACAACATACGTTGTTCCCTTTGTCATCGGTATGTTACTTGCTCGAGATTCAATCGTCGGTATCTCAATACCTAGTTCAATCTCGTTACCGGCAAGTCTCTTTACTCGTTTCGTAATACATCATCTTGCAACTAAATCATTAGTTGTAATGCTTGCAAGGCTTATGTGATGTGCATTACCGAGAGGGCCCAGAGATACCTCTCCGACAATCGGAGTGACAAATCCTAATCTCAAAATACGCCAACCCAACATTCACCTTTGGAGACACCTGTAGAGCTCCTTTATAATCACCCAGTTACGTTGTGACGTTTGGTAGCACACAAAGCGTTCCTCCGGTAAACGGGAGTTGCATAATCTCATAGTCATAGGAACATGTATAACTCATGAAGAAAGCAATAGCAACATACTAAACGATCGGGTGCTAAGCTAATGGAATGGGTCATGTCAATCACATCATTCTCCTAATGATGTGATCCCATTAATCAAATGATAACACATGTCTATGGTTAGGAAACATAACCATCTTCGATTAACGAGCTAGTCAAGTAGAGGCATACTAGTGACGTTTGGTTTGTCTATGTATTCACACAAGTATTATGTTTCCGGATAATACAATTCTAGCATGAATAATAAACATTTATCATGATATAAGGAAATAAAATAATAACATTATTATTGCCTCTAGGGCATATTTCCTTCAGTCTCCCACTTGCACTAGAGTCAGTAATCTAGATTACATAATAATGATTCTAACACCCATGGAGCTTTGGTGCTGATCATGTTTTGCTCGTGGAAGAGGCTTAGTCAACGGGTCTGCTACATTCAGATCCGTATGTATCTTGCAAATCTCTATGTCTCCCACCTGGACTAGATCCTGGATGGAATTGAAGCGTCTCTTGATGTGCTTGGTTCTCTTGTGAAATCTGGATTCCTTTGCCAAGGCAATTGCACCAGTATTGTCACAAAAGATTTTCATTGGACCCGATGCACTAGGTATGACACCTAGATCGGATATGAACTCCTTCATCCAGACTCCTTCGTTTGCTGCTTCCGAAGCAGCTATGTACTCCGCTTCATATGTAGATCCTGCCACAACGCTTTGTTTAGAACTGCACCAACTAACAGCTCCACCGTTTAATGTAAACACGTATCCGGTTTGCGATTTAGAATCGTCCGGATCAGTGTCAAAGCTTGCATCAACGTAACCATTTACGATGAGCCCTTTGTCACCTCCATATATGAGAAACTTATCCTTAGTCCTTTTCAGGTATTTCAGGATGTTCTTGACCGCTGTCCAGTGATCCACTCCTGGATTACTTTGGTACCTCCCTGCTAGACTTATAGCAAGACACACATCAGGTCTGGTACACAGCATTGCATACATGATAGAGCCTATGGCTGAAGCATAGGGAACATCTTTCATTTTCTCTCTATCTTCTGCATTGGTCGGACTTTGAGTCTTACTCAATTTCACACCTTGTAACACAGGCAAGAATCCTTTCTTTGCTTGATCCATTTTGAACTTTTTCAAAACTTTGTCAAGGTATGTGCTTTGTGAAAGTCCAATTAAGCGTCTCGATCTGTCTCTATAGATCTTGATGCCCAATATGTAGGCAGCTTCACCAAGGTATTTCATTGAAAAAAATTTATTCAAGTATCCTTTTATGCTATCCAGAAATTCTATATCATTTCCGATTAGTAATATGTCATCTACATATAATATCAGAAATGCTAGAGAGCTCCCACTCTCTTTCTTGTAAATACAGGCTTCTCCAAAAGTATGTACAAAACCAAATGCTTTGATCACACTATCAAAGCATTTATTCCAACTCCGAGAGGTTTGCACCAGTCCATAAATGGATCGCTGGAGCTTGCACACTTTGTTAGCTCCCTTTGGATCGACAAAACCTTCCGGTTGCATCATATACAACTCTTCTTGCAGAAATCCAATCAGGAATGCAGTTTTGACATCCATTTGCCAAATTTCATAATCATAAAATGCGGCAATTTCTAACATGATTCGGACAAACTTAAGCATCGCTACGGGTGAGAAGGTCTCATCGTAGTCAATCCCTTGAACTTGCCGAAAACCTTTTGCGACAAGTCGAGCTTTGCAGACAGTAATATTACCGTCAGCGTCAGTCTTCTTCTTGAAGATCCATTTATTCTCAATTGCTTGCCGATCATTGGGCAAGTCAACCAAAGTCCATACTTTGTTCTCATACATGGATCCCATCTCAGATTTCATGGCTTCAAGCCATTTTGCGGAATCTGGGCTCACCATCGCTTCTTCATAGTTCGTAGGTTCATCATGATCTAGTAGCATGACTTCCAGAACAGGATTACGTACCACTCTGGCGCGGATCTTACTCTGGTTGATCTACGAGGTTCAGTAGTATCTTGTTCTGAAGTTTCATGATCATTATCATTAGCTTCCTCACTAATTGGTGTAGGTGTCATAGAAACAGGTTTCTGTGATGTACTACTTTCCAATAAGGGAGCAGGTACAGTTACCTCGTCAAGTTCTACTTTCCTCCCACTCACTTCTTTCGAGAGAAACTCCTTCTCCAGAAAGTTTCTGAATTTAGCAACAAAAGTCTTGCCTTCGGATCTGTGATAGAAGGTGTATCCAATAGTTTCCTTTGGATATCCTATGAAGACACATTTCTCCGATTTAGGTTCGAGCTTATCAGGTTGAAGCTTTTTCACATAAGCATCGCAGCCCCAAACTTTCAGAAATGACAACTTTGGTTTCTTGCCAAACCACAGTTCATAAGGCGTCGTCTCAACGGATTTTGATGGTGCCCTATTTAACGTGAATGTGGTTGTCTCTAAGCATATCCCCAAAACGATAGCGGTAAATCAGTAAGAGACATCATAGATCGCATCATATCTAGTAAAGTACGATTACGACGTTCGGACACACCATTACGCTGTGGTATTCCGGGTGGCGTGAGTTGCGAAACTATTCCACATTGTTTCAAATGTACACCAAACTCGTAACTCAAATATTCTCCTCCATGATCAGATCGTAGGAATTTTATTTTCTTGTTACGATGATTTTCAACTTCACTCTGAAATTCTTTGAACTTTTCAAACGTTTCAGACTTATGTTTCATTAAGTAGATATACCCATATCTGCTTAAGTCATCTGTGAAGGTGAGAAAATAATGATATCCGCCACGAGCCTCAATATTCATCGGACCACATACATATGTATGTATGATTTCCAACAAATCTATTGCTCTCTCCATAGTACCGGAGAACGGTGTTTTTGTCATCTTACCCATAAGGCACGGTTCGCAAGTACCAAGTGATTCATAATCAAGTGGTTCCAAAAGCCCATCAGTATGGAGTTTCTTCATGCGCTTTACACCGATATGACCCAAACGGCAGTGCCACAAATAAGTTGCACTATCATTATCAACTCTGCATCTTTTGGCTTCAACACTATGAATATGTGTGTCACTACTATCGAGATTTAATAAGAATAGACCACTCTTTAGGGGTGCATGACCATAAAAGATATTACTCATATAAATAGAACAACCATTATTCTCTGATTTAAATGAATAACCGTCTCGCATCAAACAAGATCCAGATATAATGTTCATGCTTAACGCTGGCACCAAATAACAATTATTTAGGTCTAATACTAATCCCGAAGGTAGATGTAGAGGTAGCGTGCCGACTGCAATCACATCGACTTTGGAACCATTTTCCACGCGCATCGTCACCTCGTCCTTAGCCAATCTTCGCTTAATCCATAGTCCCTGTTTCGAGTTGCAAATATTAACAACAGAACCAGTATCAAATACCCAGGTGCTACTGCGAGCATTAGTAAGGTACACATCTATAACATGTATATCACATATACCTTTGTTCACCTTGCCATCCTTCTTATCCGCCAAATACTTGGGCAGTTCCGCTTCCAGTGACCAGTCTGCTTGCAGTAGAAGCACTCTGTTTCAGGCTTAGGTCCAGGTTTGGGTTTCTTCTCTTGAGTAGCAACTTGCTTGTTTTTTTTTTGAAGTTCCCCCTCTTCTTCCCTTTGCCCTTTTTCTTGAAACTAGTGGTCTTGTTGATCATCAACACTTGATGCTCCTTCTTGATTTCTACCTCCGCAGCTTTTAGCATTGTGAAGAGCTCGGGAATAGTCTTATTCATCCCTTGCATATTTTAGTTCATCACGAAGCTCTTGTAGCTTGGTGGTAGTGATTGGAGAATTCTGTCAATGACGCAATCATCTGGAAGATTAACTCCCAATTGAATCAAGTGATTATTATACCTAGACATTTTGAGTATATGCTCACTGACAGAACTGTTCTCCTCCATCTTGCAGCTATAGAACTTATTGGAGACTTCATATCTCTCAATCCGGGCATTTGCTTGAAATATTAACTTCAACTCCTGGAACATCTCATATGCTCCATGACGTTCAAAACGTCGTTGAAGTCCCGATTCTAAGCCGTAAAGCATGGCACATTGAACTATCGAGTAGTCATCAGCTTTGCTATGCCAGACGTTCATAACATCTGGTGTTGCTCCAGCAGCAGGCCTGGCACCCAGTGGTGCTTCCAGGACGTAATTCTTCTGTGCAGCAATGAGGATAATCCTCAAGTTACGGACCCAGTCCGTGTATTTGCTACCATCATCTTTCAACTTTACTTTCTCAAGGAACGTATTAAAATTCAACGGAACAACAGCACGGGCCATCTATCTACAATCAAACATAAACAAGTAAGATACTATCAGGTACTAAGTTCATGATAAATTTAGGTTCAATTAATCATATTACTAAAGAACTCCCACTTAGACAGACATCCCTCTAATCCTCTAAGTGATTACGTGATCCAAATCAACTAAACCATGTCCGATCATCACGTGAGATGGAGCAGTTTCATTGGTGAACATCGCTATGTTGATCATATCTACTATATGATTCACGCTCGACCTTTCGGTCTCTGTGTTCCGAGGCCATATCTGTATATGCTTGGCTCGTCAAGTATAACCTGAGTATTCTGTGTGTGCAACTGTTTTGCACCCGTTGTATTTGAACGTAGAGCCTATCACACCCGGTCATCACGTGGTGTCTCAGCACGAAGAACTTTCGCAACGGTGCATACTCAGGGAGAACACTTCTTGATAATTAGTGAGAGATCATCTTAAAATGCTACCGTCAATCAAAGCAAGATAAGATGCATAAAAGATAAACATCACATGCAATCAATATAAGTGATATGATATGGCCATCATCATCTTGTGCTTGTGATCTCCATCTTCGAAGCACCATCGTGATCACCATCGTCACCGGCGTGACACCTTGATCACCATCGTAGCATCGTTGTCGTCTCGCCAATTTTATGCTTCCACGACTATCGCTACCGTTTAGTGATAAAGTAAAGCATTACAGCGCAATTGCATTGCATACAATAAAGCGACAACCATATGGCTCCTGCCAGTTGCCGATAACTTGGTTACAAAACATGATCATCTCATACAATAAAATTCAGCATCATGTCTTGACCATATCACATCACAACATGCCCTGCAAAAACAAGTTAGACGTCCTCTACTTTGTTGTTGCAAGTTTTACGTGGCTGCTACGGGCTTAAGCAAGAACCAATCTTACCTACGCATCAAAACCACAATGATAGTTTGTCAAGTTGGTGCTGTTTTAACCTTCGCAAGGACCGGGCGTAGCCACACTCGGTTCAACTAAAGTTGGAGAAACTGTCACCCGCTAGCCACCTTTGTGCAAAGCACGTCGGGAGAATCGGTCTCGCGTAAGCGTACGCGTAATGTCGGTCCGGGCCGCTTCATCCAACAATACCACCGAACCAAAGTATGACATGCTGGTAAGCAGTATGACTTATATCGCCCACAACTCACTTGTGTTCTACTCGTGCATATAACATCAACACATAAAACCTAGGCTCGGATGCCACTGTTGGGGAACGTAGTAATTTCAAAAAAATTCCTACGCACACGCAAGATCATGGTGATGCATAACAACGAGGGAAGAGTGTGATCTACGTACCCTTGTAGACCGACAGCGGAAGCGTTAGCACAACGCGGTTGATGTAGTCGTACGTCTTCACGGCCCGACCGATCAAGCACCGAAACTACAGCACCTCCGAGTTCTAGCACACGTTCAGCTCGATGACGATCCCCGAACTCTGATCCAGCAAAGTGTCGGGGAAGAGTTCCATCAGCACGACGGCGTGGTGACGATCTTGATGTACTACCGTCGCAGGGCTTCGCCTAAGCACCGCTACAATATTATCGAGGATTATGGTGGAAGGGGGCACCGCACACGGCTAAGAATATGATCACGTGGATCAACTTGTGTGTCTAGGGGTGCCCCCTGCCCCCGTATATAAAGGATCAAGGGGAGGAGGCCGGCCGGCCCCTATGGCGCGCCAAGGAGGAGTCCTCCTCCTAGTAGGAGTAGGACTCCTACTAGGAGGGGGAAA
>NC_041384.1:565050836-565095531 GCF_002162155.2 Triticum dicoccoides | reverse complement strand
GAGACTCCTCGTCATGTCCGTGATCACATCCGGGACTCCGAACTAACTTCGGTACATCAAAACTCATAAACTCATAATATAACTATCATCGAAACCTTAAGCGTGCGGACTCTACGGGTTCGAGAACAATGTAGACATGACCGAGACACGTCTCCGGTCAATAACCAATAGCGGAACCTGGATGCTCATATTGGCTCCTACATATTCTACGAAGATCTTTATCGGTCAGACCGCATAACAACATACATTGTTCCCTTTGTCATCGGTATGTTACTTGCCCGAGATTCGATCGTCGGTATCTCAATACCTAGTTCAATCTCGTTACCGGCAAGTCTCTTTACTCGTTTCGTAATACATTATCTTGCAACTAACTCATTAGTTGTAATGCTTGCAAGGCTTATGTGATGTGCATTACCGAGAGGGCCCAGAGATACCTCTCCGACAATCGGAGTGACAAATCCTAATCTCGAAATACGCCAACCCAACATTCACCTTTGGAGACACCGTAGAGCTCCTTTATAATCACCCAGTTACGTTGTGACGTTTGGTAGCACACAAAGTGTTCCTCCGGTAAACGGGAGTTGCATAATCTCATAGTCATAGGAATATGTATAAGTCATGAAGAAAGCAATAGCAACATACTAAACGATCGGGTGCTAAGCTAATGGAATGGGTCATGTCAATCACATCATTCTCCTAATGATGTGATCCCATTAATCAAATGACAACACATGTCTATGGTTAGGAAACATAATCATCTTCGATTAACGAGCTAGTCAAGTAGAGGCATACTAGTGACGTTTGGTTTGTCTATGTATTCACACAAGTATTATGTTTCCGGATAATACAATTTTAGCATGAATAATAAACATTTATCATGATATAAGGAAATAAAATAATAACATTATTATTGCCTCTAGGGCATATTTCCTTCACTGTCTCCCATCTTGCAACAATGGATATGCACACCCAATCCCGGTTCATCGCATTGCTCAACACCTCCTCTCTTCATCTACAACTTTCGACGGGCAAGTCATGGGCCAATGGTATCCGGAGGGTCGTGGCGACGCCGCCCTCACACTCCGGGGCCTTTGTCCTCATCACGACCGACGCCTTGGTGAAGGAGGAGATCGTCATCTCCTTTAGCGACGAGAAGGACCAGCCGCTGCAGCAGCAGCTGGCGACGCAAGACGTGGTGTACGCTATTACGATGAGTACGAGCAGCAGATGGAGGTCATACTCCATCGCTTCGTCCTCCACATCAATGGCCCAACGGCGGCAACGGAGACACTCCTCCATGTCAAGCCGGACACCTGCAGCCCCTCCTGCTCTTCATCGCGCAAGCGCGACATCCAAATTGGACACTGCATCCAATTCGGAAAATGCTATATTATACAAGTGAGGAGTATCACTTTATTTATTAGCTTGTAAACTCATTTTGGAAAAGCTATCTTCATAAAGTATCATAGTAGTAGTGTCATGGATGAGTTCATTTATTAGCTTGTAGGTTTATATTGAAAATGTTATGTTTCACAAACATCTCTATCTTTATTAACTCATTGCCACGTAGGCAAATTAACCTTGGGATGCATTACGTTATTAGCTAAATTACTCCACTGTGAGCAGTTTGTGCATATTTACTGCACATAACTAGAACGCTTTGTCTTAAATATATATGAAGAATATCGATTTTTTTCTTTTTCCAATACTCCCAACTGAGCAATAAAGGCAACAGCTAAGCAATTACTCACAACAACTAAGAATGTAACTTTATACGCTACTAGGGTAAATGCGAGTGACCCGTACACTTATGTTCTGGTACGATTAGTAATGCATTGCAGCCTATAATTGGTAAAGCATCCGACCAGGATATCCACCGTCACATTGATTATCAACTCCCAAGATATTCAATGCAGTTCAACACATATTTTGTAGTCCATCAGTTTCATAATGTAGTGCATATAGATTTTTTTTTAAATTAAACCTCATATATTTTGATCAAGTTTGTAGAGAAAAATATTTACATCTAAAATGTCAATCATATATCATTACAACGTCTGCTAGCAACACTTTCTTTCCAAGAAAAAGCTTAGGGTTTCTTTGCCTCCCGCCGGCGTCGCCGCCGGTCCGCCTCGTCTCCAGTGGCCTGGCCATGGCGGTGCGGTGGATCTCGGCCCTTGCCGGCGGGAGGGCTCCGTTTTTAGATGTTTCTTCAATTTTTGTTAGGGTTTGTGTTCTGCTTAGGAAGACGAGACGGCGGCGGCTCCCTAAAGATGGAATAAAGTTTTCCCCGCCTAGTTCCCGTTTTCGGTGGTGTGTCTAGCATCGTCGGTGGGCGTGTGGAGGTGTGTCTCCGGTGGATCTATCCTGGATGGATTTGCTCGGATTTGGTCGCAGTTCGTCTACGTTTGTGTTTCTTCAGGTTGGATCATTCTAATCTACGCCACTCTTCATCGGCGGCGGCTGCTGTTCTTTTGCGCTGGTCCTATGGGACCTTAGCACAACAACTTCTCGACTGTCTACTATAACAAGTTTTGCCCGGCTCCGGCAATGGAGGGGCGATGACGGCAGCGCGCCTTCGGCTCGCTTTAGTGTTTGTAGTCGTCGCTAGGTGGTCTACGGATCTGGATGTAATTTTTATTATTTTCGATGTACGTTGTATTGCCATGATTGAAGATGAATAGATTGAAAGTTTTCTCGCAAAAAAACATATATCATTAGGTTCTTTATAAGATGTACATATAAACAAGTTACTCTATAAACTTAAGCAAAGTTTGTAAAGTTTGATTTTAAAAAAATCTATACGCATTACATATGAAATGGAAGAAGTAATATTGTTGATACTCAAGTCTGGGCATGAAACGAACCATGCACGCCCTCTCAAAAGGCCCCACCCTCTTGCGCTCCTGCGTAGAAAGTCCATAGGTACGACCAAGCACGCATCGTACAAACAACTCAATCTTGATGGGGTCGAGTACCCGCCATTCCTCTTACTCTAAAAAATGACATGAAGTTCAAAAACCATAAGTTGTGGTATCGGCAGGAGGACAGAGGGTACCTAGTTGCAGACGGATCTTGGATGGACGGTGCCATAGTAAAAGACGAGCGCGCGTTTGGGTGATGGTTGCGGACGTCTAACAATACCTGGGTGGTGGCCGAAAAGGTACAACGGCAACATTAAAACAGGATGGCGCGAATGCAAAACAAGGAGCAAGGACGGATTGAAAGGCAATATGACCAGAAGAGGAATTTAAGTAGACCAAGGGTGTCGGAGTCCTGCGTGGCGGCGTTGCGGGCCCGCAAGCCCCCTTAGCGTATGGTACAAACTTAAACTATCATAAGATTGAGCACTAGGGCGGACTTTATCCTACTATGATCATCACGTGTTTCTTAAACAACAACGTGTTACCACTGTCTCCCATTTCGCAACAATGGATATGGACACCCAATCCCGGTTCCATCATTTCATTTCAATCCTCGAGTCGAATATACACGTATTCCCGGGGCTGTCCTGCAAAAAGCCACGCCCGCCCGCCGCACGGTTCCGTGTGGCACACGGACCCGTGACCCGACCCACGACGACGACCCCGAAAGCTGGACGGCCCTCGGCTCCGAAAACCGAGCCAGAGTCCCTGGCCCCAGAGCCAGCCAGCTAACCGGGGTCCGGTCCGCGGCTCGTCCGCCCACCGCGTGGTGCACATGCCGCGAAATAACTCCACCCCCCACGAACCCGAGTCCGGCCTGTACCCGGCCATTCCCAAACCCTCGACGCCGACCCTTTCCTGGGGCTCGCTCGCTTTTAAAAATCCCCCAACCCGGAACGAATTTTTCCCCTTGGCCTCCTGCTCCTCTTTTCCACCACTTCGACGCGGACGGCATCTCCTCAGCCCACCGCACCGCAGCGCAGCCGCCCCCCACCCCCGCCACGATTAAAAACGAGGGCGAGAGAGAAAGGGGCCTCGGGCTCGTCCGGCGGAGAAAAAGCAAGGCTCCGCTCCCGCGGCGAATTGCATGATCGAATCGCGCCGCGGCGGATGATGGCGGAGGAACCGGCGATGGATTTCGACGACGGGGGCTTCGGCGGCGGCGCCGAGGACAACCTCTCCATGCCCCTCGGCGACTTCATGGCCTTCCTCGAGAGCGAGCCCGCCGACGACGGGGAGGACCCGCAGCCCGAGGTGCGTGCGTCCGTGCCTTTTGCCGCCCCGCCCCTGCCCTAATTCGCATCTCGCTCGGACCGGCCGGATCCAATTCGGTAGGCAGGGTTGGCCGCGCCCGGGGCTAGGGTTTTGGATTGCGTCGGAGCGGACGCGTACGACTGTTTGGGGTGCCATGCCCCCCCTACATATCCGCAATTCGCGATGCCTGGGGTCTTGTCTCTTAGACGCCGTGCCTTTTCGAGTGAGATGTGTGTGAGCCAAGCGTGATCAAGCCTTGACAAGGGATTCGGTGCGACTTTTTAGTTTGGGTGGAGTTATTTTTTTTTTTGTTTCTCCCTACTAAGTGGCACACACATGCTTGTTGATGCTAAAAGCTCAGTTATAGCATGAGATGCAATTAAGTTATGCCGTCTATATATGTGCTTGTTAAATGTTGTTGGGAAATGACATCCATCTTTTGGTATTTGAACCCAATCACATGAGCAATGGTCATATGGTGCTGCCTTTGTCACTGGAGGTTGTTGACTTGAAGAGGCTTCGGCCCTGATGCATTGGGTCCAAAAAATGGCCGAGTGTTGGGTCACTGCCCTCGCCTGTGGTAGTATGGCAGCTGAGCCGATTGGGGTGGTTGGTAGCAACGAGTCTATGATGAGATATGTGGACTAGTGCTGACTAGTTAGGTCGTTGATGATCGCGGCATGTGGCCAAGTGAGGATTATAAGGGGTTAGCAGGAGTTGCATTGTTTTTTCCCTTTTCTGGTATGGTATATCGGCTCCCAATTCTTGTTTCGATGTGTAGGGTAGATATGTATGCATCTACCTCTACTTTCTAGTTGCTTATATGATCTCCAGAGTGTGAGAACGGTTAAGTTTTTCTTTTTGTCAGCATTCAGCTATTTGTTGTCATACCTTCTTGGGTGTGCTTATGGAGCGAAGGAGTTACACTCAGATCTTCTAAGCTGGCTGTAATTTTATTATAAAAATTAGATGAATCAGTTTGATTTGATTTTCTGCGGGGCGATGGTGGGAATCTTGGATTCTTACTGTGAGTGACTCAGTGCAGTGTAATACATTGAACATCCAATTATTCATTGGTGATTGGTTGTTATGGTGAAAGGTGTTTCTCCAGTATATGATTGGATTTGGATCAACATGTGACTTTTGAGAGCTCAGCTTGTTACTTGAGCTACTTGATTGTTTGAAAATGTGACACTAAGCTGTTGAATGCTAGGGTTTCAGATTTCATCCATCGGTATTGCGGTAATTTGTTGTTGAATAATCATAGCGCATGTTCCTTTTTCCTAACAAGCCAGAGCATAAAATCAAGTAAAAATGTTCCGTCTACTATTTCTAGCATCATATGGATGCCTGTGCTCAGCAGTCGCAAGATTGTGCGTCTATATCTAGGCATGCTGTATCATTAATATTTTTTGGAATGTGTCCCTTATGTCATACCCCGTCATTAAATATCATGTTATTCAAATGCAGGCCAATCAAGGTGCGCCAGTGGACAAGACAGGTTTTGCAAATGGTTTTGAAAGCCATGAAGGTATACTGAGCTTTTCAGTTTACCATATGTTTTTACGAGAGCTTTCCTTAAACAAAATCATTGTTAAGCTATTGTTCTATCAATGAGCAGAATTTTTGGAGGATGAAATGCAGGCCAATCAAGATTCCTTAGAGGTGCCAATGGACACGACAGGTTATGCAAATGGATTTGAAAACCATGAAGGTAGACTTAGCTTCTCAGTTCATCATATGTTTTTACGAGAGCTTTCCTTCAACAAATAAAATCATTGTTAAGCTATTGTTTTATCAATGAGCAGAATTTTTGGAGGATGAAGGTTTTTGGTCACACATAGACCCTTCGCAATACCAGATGGAAGCAATGGTTGAACAAGGAGATGGAACCTTTGATGACTCCGATGCTAAGCCTTATGGTTTGGTTGGCAGTGGTGAGAAACAGAAAAATTGCTTTAAACTGACACTTTATGTCGCACTCCGTATGATGCACTATTTATTTGATCATTTCTTTGCAGATTTATCTGGAAACTGCAGAACTACCAATCATAACAACCAACCTTTACCAAGGGACACATTAAACCATATAAATGCTGCTGAAGAAGCAAATGCATCTCCATACGAAGTTCTGTCAAATTGTTCATATGTTGGTGAGCAGTACTTTGGCAAAGCACAGGTCAAAGCAGAGAACCACTTAGAGGGCATGGGGCCACCAACGAATACTTGTATGTCAAATTTCTCCTTGGCAATACATAGCTTGCATCATCTGAGTTTAAAGAAATCATATTCATTTCATATCTACTGCAGATTTGCCACATAATCAGTTCCCAGAGCAATCTGGTTTGAGTGAAGTTAAAAGCGAGGATACAGGGGCAATATTTGATAACACTGGTCAGGCGGGTAATCAATTCATACCAATGAACACATTCTCTTTTGACCATAATGCTGCTATCCCTGATATTTCTTACACTGAGCTGAACATTGGTGAGGCGACTGGAAGCATGAACAATGGCAATAGCAGTTGCCTAACTGTACAGGGAGATTATCTGCAGGCGAAGTTTGGAGAATGTCCCAAAGCAGAGTATGGTTCTCTTGATATGGCTGGTGAAATGTCAATGCATGATTTGCCGCATAACAATCAGTCATATGAGATGGAACAGATCCCACAGAATATATGTGAAAGCAGTTCGATGCAGACAGGCTCTCCGGATCAGTATTGTGATGATACATCTTTATCAGGTTACTACATGTCCTCCCCAGATTCATTATCCTGTGAGCAGATCCAGTCTGAATATATTGGTTTCAAGAGTGAGTCTAGCACCGACTCTTCTCCAATACCCTCAAGCAGAAACTCTACTACAGAGGATGCTGATAAATACTTAGGAGGCTCAACAAAACAGTTGCTGAACTCTAGTTTAGTTCCTATCAGCCACCAACACCCGTATAGGAGCCTGACAGATCAAATGCCTCCAGCTTTTCATGAACAATATGATATTCACAGAAGTGGCAACTCCTTTGCTCGGGGGAATTTATCAAGAAGTTGCTTCGGTGCAAATGTCAATGGTGGTTCTGATTTACTTAACCTTAGTAGCCATCGTGCTCCTGGTCATATATTGCCACCCCAGGGAATCCAAGGAAAACTAAATAACTTTCAGCAATCTTTGTCTGCAAGTCCTTTTGTTCCTCGATTTGGCGGGATGGCATATAAGTCGCATGATGAAAGGGCGACTCTACGACTCGCATTGCAGGTTATATATCCCTCTGTACTGTTGGATCCTCCTTTTCACACTTATTTAACTTGGTTATACCTGCTATCACGAATCACAAAATCATTGGCCGAATAATGATTACGGCTCATTTGGTTTGGAGGAAACTAAAATGTAGGAATTAGGAGTACTATAGGAATTTGATAGGATGACACTTGTCATCCTAAGGAATTGTCTTGCCTCGGTCCTATGCACAAAATGAGCTTTGACTGGATATGTAGTTTTCTCCAAAAACAAAAGAAATGAATAGTATTCCTACGGATTTTTCCTCTGGAATCCTTGTTTCTAGGTTTTTTGTGTGAAAATCCTCCAAACTAAATGAGACCTTATTGTGAATGATCACTCAAAATCCCCAATTGCAGTTTTTCGTAAGCAACACTTAGGATACTTAATACACACTTTTAGTTTGTTGAGTATCAACATTTAGAAATTCTCTGATAATGTTGGTAATTATTAATTTTTTGGGCAAGTTCCCATATGCTGGTTCTTGAGCTTACTAAGTACTTTCTGTTCTGGTAACTGCTGGTGATTATGTCTCCCATCTTCCTATGATATCCTATAACCATACCCTATAGAACACTTGGTTTGCCTTTATTGCTGTGAAAACTTAGTGATTGAGCACGGAATTTATCTGATGACGGAGAAAGTAACATCATTCAGTATTTTTTTCTGGCACCTAGTTTCATGTGCTGCTTCAGTATGCTTAACATATTTGAAGTTTGCCAGGATATATCCCAGCCAAAGTCTGAGGCTAATCCACCTGATGGGCTTTTATCAGTTCCTTTATTGAGGCATCAGGTACACCTTGCAGTCAATGTAATGTGATTCCCTGAAAAATAGTGTCACCAGCTTCTGCGTATTTAGTACTATATTTCATCTTATTCTTACAGAAAATTGCTCTGTCATGGATGGTGCAAAAGGAGAAAAATGGTTCACATTGCTCTGGTGGAATTCTAGCAGATGATCAGGTATACTAGTTAATTTCTCCCTTCTGTTCAGCAAAGTGTGCGAATGTGTCTTAGATGTCATCTGATGCTTTTCAGGGCTTGGGTAAAACTATATCAACTATTTCACTGATATTGACAGAAAGATCACCAGTACCAAGGTCAACTGCCATTAAGCCAGAGCTGTGTGAAGCTGTATCTCTTGACGATGACGAAGACGACCCCACTGATCTTTGTTTGAAAAGGAGGTCACAGACATGTAGCTCTGAAGTGACAACAAGCACTACAGTTAAGACAGAGAATCATATTGTAGAGATTAAGGCCAGGCCAGCTGCTGGGACTCTGGTTGTTTGCCCGACAAGTGTTCTACGGCAGTGGGCGGAAGAACTGAGGAACAAAGTTACCAGTAAAGCTAATTTGTCCTTTCTAATATATCATGGTAGCAACCGTACGAAAGATCCTAACGAGCTCACTAAATATGATGTTGTGCTAACTACGTATTCTATAGTAAGTATGGAGGTACCAAAGCAATCAAGTCCTGATAGCGATGATGAAGAGAAAGGGAAGGCAGACAGATATGGTGCTCCTGTTTCAGGCAGCAAAAAGAGGAAGGCTTCCTCTTCTAAGAAAACTAAAAAGGCCACAACAGAGAAGAGTAACTTACCAGAGAAACCTCTTGCAAGAGTAGCATGGTTCAGGGTTATTCTTGATGAAGCACAAAGTATTAAAAATTACCGAACCAATGTTGCTGGGTCTTGCTGGAATTTGCGAGCCAAAAGAAGGTGGTGCTTGTCAGGGACACCAATACAGAATGCTGTTGAAGATCTCTTTAGCTATTTTAAATTTCTCCGATATGAACCGTATTGTGAATACAAGCATTTTTGCACCATGATAAAAATGCCAATCAGCAGGAACCCAATTAATGGTTACAAGAAGCTGCAAGTTGTTTTGAAGACTGTAATGCTACGTCGGACTAAAGGTCAGTTACTGAACTTACTATTTGTGTTTTCCATCTCTTAGCCTGTGCATATCTAAGAAGTCTTACTTTGTTGTCTCCCAACAAGATGGCTTGCTGATTGTACTTAAACCACATTTTACATTTGACATTTTAATCAGAGTTAACTTTGGCTTAGAATTTATGAAAATTATGATAGTGAAGCTAGTGTTGCTAGTTAATCATCATATTTTTTTATTAATCTTTCACCAAATAACATGTTGAAGAGTTGGAGTTGCTAGGTGTCTTCAGACCATTGATGAAAATATCTTAGTGGATGATACATTAGAGGATGGCATCAAATCATCAATTAGCATGTTAAGCATAATTTGTACCATTTGAAACTTCTATTGGCTATTTCCACAGTTAGTACTCTAAAAATGGGTATTCTAGGTCTTAATACAAGGAACATGCATTATATTATTGACAGATCAAATATATGTTCCTATTGTTTAGAACATTCCCACATTTGAAATTTCTGTCGTTTTATGTTCGTAATCGCTACTGCTGTGCTTTTAATTTCATTTGCGTGCTTATGATCTGGCACCCTGCTATTCCTGTGTAATATTCTTTCTGTTCCAAAGTAGTTGATTTGTGGTCCCCATAATTTTAAACTTTGTAATTGGTGCTGAAAGTTATATTTATTTGGTAATGTAGCGACAATGTTGGATGGAAAACCAATCATTTCCCTACCGCCGAAGACCATATCTCTCAAGGCTGTGAACTTCACAAGTGAGGAGCGTGCATTTTATAACACCCTAGAAGCTGAATCGCGAGCACAATTTAAGGTGTGTTCGCAGTGTTAATTATCCACCCACTTTCTGATGCATTCTTTTATTTTGTTCTTTCAATATTTTGATTTTTGATATTGTCTTGCTATTTCTCCACAATAAATCAGTCAGGATTATATTCTTAATTATGAATGTTATTCCTTTGTATTGTGAAACATAACTCATATATATTTGGTTAATTTCTATCTATGCTTTTGGAATATATGGATTACATTGCTCCACATACCTGGACAGCAAACATGTTACTTTACTTATGGGATTGGATTAGTACAGTCTGGATAACACACAAAAAAGAACTTGTACAGTCTTGATACTAAACAGTTCATATGAACATTTATGAGATGATGGCATGTTTGACCACTCATTTCATGTTCACTTCACGCCAAGTTGACTATGGCTCCTTATTTATGTGTTCCATTCTTAAACTTAAGGAGCCTATCTACATGGTCAATTGCTCACCTGGTCTAATCTGACAATTTATCTGCAGGTCTATGCAGCTGCTGGTACTGTTAGGCAAAACTACGTGAATATCCTGCTGATGCTTTTACGGCTTAGACAGGCATGTGATCACCCTCATTTAGTTAAAGGTCATGAGTCTAGCTGGACCTCTTCATTGGAGAGTGCGAATAAACTTCCAATGGAACGAAAACAAGAATTGCTGGTTTGTTTGCAATCTTGTTCAGCTATATGTGCTCTCTGCAACGTAAGTGTATTTGCCTCTTCTCTTTCTCACCTATAGTTATAATATCTCCCTAATATCTATGTTTACTCTTTGTATCTACACCATGTTCTACAATATTTCATTTTGCTATTGTCATGCTGCGGGGTGTGGTCTATTGTAATTTATTTGAATAATTGTGGCTCGTAATGTTAAATACTCGAAAGGGGGGTTTGCTTTCTTGGACACACAGAAGGGAAACATTGAAAGGTATTGCAATTTCCTAAGATCGTGTCAGCATAAATCGGAACTAGATAAAAGAAACAAAAACTGGAAAGGAAACCCTTGGCTTCATTCCAGTTTCTTGACCCCAGCTTTGTCATGCCTAATATTCTTCTTCAGTTCATACCTAAATCTTAGCTGACTTAAATTGTGCAGGATGCACCTGAAGATGCTGTCGTTACTACATGCGGGCATGTTTTTTGCAACCAGTGCATATTGGAGCAACTTACTGGTGATGACAGCATATGTCCAGTCTCTAATTGCAGAGTCCGACTTAATGCAACTTCATTATTTTCTCGAGGCACCCTTGAATTCTCGTGCAAATCAACAAGTGAATTCCAGTCTAATGATTCCTGTACAGAGATGGTACATACTGAAAATCAAACTGGGATTGATTCATCTTATGCATCTTCTAAAGTGAGGGCTGCCCTAGATATCATTCTCTCATTACCTAAAGTTGACCCCACCCAAAGTAGTGATAGCAAAAAAACAATTGGGCTTGCCTCTGAAAATACCAATGGGATGAGTTCAGAATATGCTGACACCAAGACGACAGAGAAGGCCATTGTTTTCTCTCAATGGACTAGAATGCTGGATTTGCTAGAGGTTCATTTGAAAGCTTCTCATGTGACCTACCGGAGGCTTGATGGAACAATGTCTGTTGCTGCTCGGGAAAAAGCCGTGAATGACTTCAAAACAGTTCCAGAGGTTCGTGTTCAATGATATTTTTTACATGCAACTTTCTCGAGTGTATCACAATTTGTTCTCTGATGATTTCTGCTGTTGGCAGGTTTCTGTTATGATCATGTCTCTCAAAGCTGCGAGTCTTGGTCTAAATATGGTGGCTGCCTGCCATGTGCTTATGCTCGATCTTTGGTGGAATCCTACCACTGAGGACCAAGCTGTTGATAGAGCACATCGTATTGGCCAAACACGACCAGTCACAGTATCTAGGTTAACTGTCAAAGATACTGTTGAAGATCGTATTCTGGCACTCCAGGTAAATTTAAAACCATCAGCATAAGATCACTTCATTTAGTATGCCTACCCACCTTTTAGACTGGCCAGGATATCGATACTAGGCTACTAGCTATGTGCTCATACTGGCTGTAGGGACCAATGTCTCTCTCTTCAAGAGACTGGTCTCAGTCGCATGAGAGAATTGGTTGGTCAACCGGTAAACCACCGACACCCTGGACGATGAATCCTCGAGTAGGGTGTCTTCACCGTTTTGATCATCGGTCCAGCTTTTAAAAGTATATACGCGTAGGATGCTTAGATTGGCCAGGATATCGATACTTGCTCTGTGCTCAAACTGGCCGTAGGTACCAATGTCCCGGTTTCTCTTAAGAGACTGTTCTCAGTCGAATGAGAAATTGGTGGGTCAAATCAACACCGTGGACTATGAACCATCAAGTAGGGTGTCTTCACCTTTTTTATCAGTGATCCAGTTTTTAAAAGTATAGACGTGTAGGATTCTTGCCTACTCCCGCCCCTCCTTTTGAGCAGTGAGAGATACTAAAGAAGTTGGAAAGTCTATTTTTGTAGCTTTAAGTATATCCCTAACATTATTCACATCCTTGTGATGTTGTAAATATATAGCTTCATTTTCCTGGGATCACCTGAGACCAACCGGAACAATAGGTAGGCACCAGAATTCACCTGGACCGAATAGGGTACAACTTGATCACCATACAAAACAGTGCTATCTTTTTGAACCGAAACTGTAGGGAAGGCCCTGACAGTAAAATTTTGTTAGAAGAGAGAAAAATTACAAAAGAGAAACTGCACAAGGGCTATCTTAATACGAAATATTTAATTTCTTGCTTTGAGTTCCAACTGCTCACTCGGTTAAATCCTATGTGATGTAACCCTTCCCATTGGTCCTCGACGAGAGGGTACTATTTATCGATATATTCTGTTTGGCAATGAATTTTTAGATGCACTGTTTCATGCAGTGCGTACTAAGATGTATAATTTGTCTCAGGAGAAAAAGCGGGAGATGGTTGCCTCAGCTTTTGGGGAAGATAAATCTGGTGGCGGTCAGACTCGACTGACAGTGGATGACTTGAATTATTTGTTCATGGTTTAGCATCACCTCCTGAGATGGAACCCAATTTTGCTCATGGAATGGTGTAATAGGGGCAGTGATAGATAAATGTTTCTCAGGGGAGGTAACAAATAGCATTTCTATAGGGGCCTAGTGCTTTTAGTTTGTACAGGTGTTGAGATTTTGTAGTTGAAAGATGTCATTGTGGTTGTTAGACCATCCAATTAATTTGGCACTGCAAGTAGGGACCCGACCCTCAGGTTAACTTTCAATTGGCTGCAATGGTGTCGTTTGACTATTATGAAGATATAACAAAGCAAAATGTTGTTAGTTAACTTATATTTGTACAAGTTTTCGTCAGCACATTCTAATCTACTTTTTGGCTTACACGCGTCTGTCTGTTCAGTGCGGTTTTATATAACCATGTGAAAGTTTGAGCGGTGTTCTAGTCTCGTTGTTGGTTTGACGTTGCGTGTGACCTGCTACACAAAAACTGTGGCGACATCTAGTTGGCTCGTATCGGCTATCATCTCACACAGTTATAAGCAATCTAGCAGCTTTATCACCTGATGACTCAACCTAATACCTCAAACTGCCTCAAGATATTTCTTCTTGTTCGGTCCTTTTGACCGATATAATTCATATTTTCATGCTATACAAACCAAACTCAACTCATACAGATATAATTGTACAATCAATCACACCTCCATGTTACAGCACAAGACGAAACACACAAAATCATCGTGAAAGCAGCTTCACAAAATCCACCACATTCACGGCTCCAGAAGTCTATCCCTCACCGAAGACCCTTTGCCAGCATTAGCCCCTGATGACTCGCACTCAGTAACGCCGCCTGGGTCCTGTGTGTTGGACGCACCTCCAACTGATGACACCAGAGCAGCCAAGTCAGGCAAAGGGAAGAACGTCGGCACCGGCATCTTCGGTGCCAGCACAGGCAATGGCGCCTCAAACTTCAGGGCATTCAGGGCCTGCCTGATGCTTGGCCTATGCGTGTAGTCAGGATGAGCGCACCATAGTCCAACCACCATCAGATGCTCCATCTGCTTCTCATCGAACTCCCCCTTCAACCTCCAGTCTGCCGCTTCGAGAAGGGCTTTTTTCCCATACAGCTCCCACACCCACGGCACCAGCCTTGCCTTGCTCGGCTCCGCCGTGGGCTCCGATGGCTGTCGTCCGCAAGCAATTTCCAGTGCCACGACGCCGAAGCTGTACACGTCCGACTCTCGGCTTGACTTGCCTGTCGTCAGGCACTCTGGCGCCAAGTAGCCCAGCGTGCCAGCCAGGACGGTGGTGTAGGGCTGGCTGCCATGCTCAACGAGCTTGGCAAGGCCAAAGTCGCCGAGCTTGGCACTGAAGGTCGCATCCAGCATCACATTGCTCGGCTTGATGTCGCGGTGCACAATGCACTGAAGGCATTCCTCGTGAAGGTAGAGCAATGCCGAGGCGAGGCCCAGTGCAATGTCGTACCGTGTCGGCCAGGTGAGGTGCACGCCCTTGCCGTAGAGGTGCTGGTCGACGCTGCCATTGGGCATGAGCTCATAGACGAGCAAGAAGTCGCCACGGTGTTCATGGCACCACCCGACAAGCCGGACCAAATGCCGGTGGCGCAGCTGGCTGATGATGCGTACCTCGGCCGCGTACTCCTTGCGGCCCTGGGTCGACCCCTTGGAGACCCTCTTGATGGCCACCTCCTGACCAAGCTCCTTCAAGAATCCCCGGTAAACAGCACCGAACCCGCCCTGCCCGAGCTTCCTCTGCTCGGAGAAATTATTGGTTGCCGCCGCCAATTCAGCATAACGGAACCTTCTTGGCCCGCTCTGCACGATGAACTCGTCAGTCAGCTCGTCGTACCCCATTGCATCGTCGATATCGACGTAGGGGACACACTCTCCTGTCTTCCTCCATTCCTTCACGAACCAAACAATCCCTGCACCGACGAGCACAACAAGGAATCCACACAATCCCAGTACCACCCACAGCACCACCGTCTGCTCCTTGCTGTCGACGCTGGAGGTGAAATCCCAGTACAGGACCTTGTGCAGCTCGGCGGCCTCGCCGGTGGCGGCGGAGAAGCCAACGGCCACGGCGTCGGGCAGGTGCTCCCTCAAATCGACGGCGTACCACAGAAGGACGTCCGTGGGGGGAGCGTCGCCGTAGGAGAGGGCCACGGTGAGGTTCTTGGCCTCCGCGTCGTACGCGACGCGCGCGTGCGCCGTGCGGCCGTCCTTCATGCTGGTTGGCCAGTCGGCGGTGGCCACGGAGGCGATGCCCCCGAGGTCGATGCCGACGTGGTCGTCGCTGGGGTCCCAATCGTTCCTGTAGGTGTCGAATTCGACGGCGACGAGGGAGCGGCCCCCGTTGCGGGCGGAGGAGTTGAAGAGCCCGAGAAGGCCGCCAGCGGATCTGTTGGGGATGACTGAGGGGAACGGGGAGAGGAAGAAGGCGAGGCCGTCGCCGGAGGCGGCGGAGGGTTCGGGGGCGGAGATGGAGAAGGAGAAGGCGGAGGCGAACGAGGCGGGGCGGCGGGAGACGGGGTCGAGGAGTGGGATGGGGCGGGAGAAGAAGGCCCGGCCGGCGCTGCTGGTGAGGGGCCCGACGCGCTCGTCGCGGGTGAGGCGGATGAACTTGTTGAAGAAGGCGTCGCCCTGGAAGGAGATGCCCGATGGGGCCGAGTCCGAGGCGGCGGTGAAGTTGTAGGTGAAGGAGAATCGCGCGGCGGCCGGCGGCAGGAGGAGGGCGACGGAGAGGAGGAGGAGGAGGAGGAGGGAGGGGACGGCGACGGAGATCCCCATAGAGTGGGTAGGGTGAGCCTTGGCCCTTGGTGGAGGACAGGGTGGGGCCGAGGTTGACTAGAATGAACAAGGCATGAGCTGGATTGCATAAAATCCTACTGCTTGAGACCAGTAAAAAATACGAGCTGGGATTAGTGGCTTGTATTATACGTATGGTCACCATCTCTCCAACGCGGCCATGTATTTATCTGCGTATTGGTCAGGACCAGTTCATGGACATTGATGTGAAAACTGGCTATCCAACCGTGTCCAATCATTTCAAAGAAATTTGAACAAAATGGCCAAATTTTGCAGATTAGATGATTTCATTCAAACAGATCAAATTCATTGCGTTTTTCATACATTGCAAATAAATAAAAGCGGGCGATATTCTTTTAACCTAATCTAAATGATCGCCAATCGTGGCGGAGTCCGTGTCACACATCTCGTCTTCTTTACGTCTGGCAAGCTCGCCGGCGGTGCATCAACAGGAGGGGAAGAATAGGAGTGGCCTTCTCGGTACCCAAGCCATGGCGGCGTCCCGTGTGCTACTCTTCCTTGCGGGAGTGCGCCTTGTCGACGATGCCGATCTCGTGGTCATGGCCGTGTGGCACAAACCACGATGGCGACGCGACCGACGCTGTCTGCGGTTGCCTGGACCTCCTCTCCGGCCACCTCTGTGTCGATCTTTGCAAACATGCGTCCCTCTCCTTCCATAGGACGCGCGATCGCTATAGCTCGTGGCGGATCTCGCGGGCGGTGCGCAGAGACTGGTACATCACCGGCTGCTCATCCAGGAAGTCTTGATCCTCTGTAACCATTGCCGTGACGACATGGTCGTTCGCCTGCTCATCGGCGATTTGCCCCTTCATGAGCCGGTGCTCGTCGAGGAGCCGCAGGTTGTACTTTGGTCCTCCCGCGAGAACACAAACACCGGCGACACCTGCAGCTCTTTCGCCATTGCGACGTTGAAGTGCGCCCTTGCCTCCTCCAAGGTGATGCTGGCATGGACCAGCGGGGGCGGTGGCACCAACTCGTCTTCGTACACCTAGTATGTCGTCTTTGCCCCGTCACTGCCCTCCGGTGAGCTCGCCGACAAGAGAACCTCTATCCGGTTAGCACGACGGGCCTACCAGGCGGCCGCAATGCCGACCAACTCCTGCTTCTGCTCCGTTGCGAGCCTCTCCCACATCTCTCAAATGCTCACGACGGAGGTGGTGCTGTGCTAGTCGTGCTGGCCAAGGAGGCACCGCTAAAATAGCAGGTGCCGACTAGGACAAGCGGTGGACTATGTCAATGCGGGCACCGGAGTAGGTTTCTCGTTTGTCACGCCTGTTTAATGCCGACATACGGACGGACGTGAACCGGTTTGAATGCGGGTCAGAGCCGTTTAGTCACGTCCGTTCACGCGTCTCCAGCATTGGAAACGGGTGGGAAGACCGAGCGCTGATACGTCTCCATCGTCTCTACTTTTCCAAACTCTTTTGCCCTTATTTTGTACTCTAATTTGCATGATTTGAATGGAACTAATCCCATCCGACGCTGTTTTCAGCAGAATTGCCATGGTGTTATTTTCGTGCAGAAATGAAAGTTCTCGGAATGACCTGAAACTTCACGGAGATTATTTTTGGAATAAATAAAAAATATTGGCGAAAGAATCAACCGAAGAGGACCCATATCCTGTCCACAAGGGTGGAGGGCGCCCCCACCTCCTAGAGAACGTCCTCCTGTCTTGTGGGTCCCACAGACCTCCACCGACCTCAACTCCAACTCCATATATTCACGTTAGGGGAGAAAAATATCAGAGATAAGGATTCATCGTGTTTTACGATACGGAGCCGCCGCCATCTCCTGTTCTTCCTCGGGAGGGCAGGTCTGGAGTCCATTTTGGGTTCCGGAGAGGGGAAATTGTCGCTATCATCATCATCAACCATCCTCCATCACCAATTCCATGATGTTCACCACCGTGCGTGAGTAATTCCATCATAGGCTTGCTGGACGGTGATGGGTTGGATGAGATTTACCATGTAATCGAGTTAGTTTTGTTAGGGTTTGATCCCTAGTATCCATTATGTTCTAAGATTAATGTTGCTATGACTTTGTTATGCTTAATGCTTGTCACTAGGGCCTGAGTGACATGATTTCAGATCTGAATCTATTATGTTTTGATGAATATATTTGTGTTCTTGATCCTATCTTGCAAGTTATAGTCACCCACTACGTGTTATGATCCGGCAACCCCGGAGTGACAATAGTCGGGACACTTCCCGGTGATGACCGTAGTTTGAGGAGTTTGTGTATTCACTAAGTGCTAATGCTTTGGTCCGGTTCTCTATTAAAAGGAGGCCGTAAATATCCCTTAGTTTCCAATAGGACCCCGCTGCCACGGTGAAGGAAATATGCCCTAGAGGCAATAATAAAGTTATTATTTATTTCCTTGTATCATGATAAATGTTTATTATTCATGCTAGAATTGTATTAAACCGGAAACATAATACATGTGTGAATACATAAACAAACAGAGTGTCACTAGTATGCCTCTACTTGACTAGCTCGTTGATCAAAGATGGTTATGTTTCCTAACCATAGACATGAGTTGTCATTTGGTTAAACGGGATCACATCATTAGGAGAATGATGTGATTGACTTGACCCATTCCATTAGCTTAGCACTTGATCGTTTAGTTTGTTGCTATTGCTTTCTTCATAACTTATATATGTTCCTATGACTATGAGATTATGCAACTCCCGTTTACCGGAGGAACACTTTGTGTGCTACCAAACGTCACAACGTAACTGGGTGATTATAAAGGTGCTCTACAGGTGTCTCCGAAGGTATTTGTTGGGTTGGCGTATTTCAAGATTAGGATTTGTCACTCCGATTGTCGGAGAGGTATCTCTAGGCCCTCTCGGTAATGCACATCACTCAAGCCTTGCAAGCATTGCAACTATTAAGTTAGTTGCGGGATGATGTATTACAGAACGAGTAAAGAGACTTGCCGGTAACGAGATTGAACTAGGTATTGAGATACCGACGATCGAATCTCGGGCAAGTAACATACCGATGACAGTGGGAACAACATATATTGTTATGCAGTCTGACCGATAAAGATCTTCGTAGAATATGTAGGAGCCAATATGAGCATCCAGGTTCCGCTATTGGTTATTGACCGGAGACGTGTCTCAGTCATGTCTACATAGTTCTCGAACCCGTAGGGTCCGCACGCTTAAAGTTCGGTGACGATCTGAAAGTGCAACTATCCCTAGGTGGTTTTGGTAATTCATAACAACATATAGCTCATTGAGCTAATGCTATTCCAAGATGACTATTTCAGGAAAGCTCAATGATTGGCATGGCATGGATGTGAAAGTGGAACCCTCAAAATGCTAAGGACAAAGGATTGGCTCAAGCTCAAAAGCTCAAGACTCTTCATTTTATATTTTAGTGATCCAAGATCACATTGAGTCTTTAGGAAAAGCCAATACTATCAAGGAGGGATGAGGTATTGCTTAATGAGCCTCTTGCTTCATATGCTTAGTGATATGCTCCAAAACCCTCAACTACTTTCCCATATCCACATATGACCTAAACCCTAAGCCAAACTCGGTCCTACCGATTCTTTCTATCCGGCGCCACCGAGTTTCACTTGTCATAAGCCACTGCCAAACCCTAGCAATTCGGTTCTACCAATAGGGATCTCGGTCTCACCGAGATGGGATTGCAAACTCTCTGTTTTCCTTTCGTAACTTTTCGGTCTCACCGAAAGAGCGAACCGGTCCCACCGAGATTGCAATGTAAATTCAGTGTTTCCTTTTTGTAACTTTTCGGTCTCACCGAAAGAGCAAATTGGTCCCACCGAGTTTGCCTGACCAACTCTCTGGTTAGCTAATTACCAAAATCGGTCTCACCGAGATTACATTATGCCCAAACCCTAACCATATCGGTCCTACCGAGTTGCATGTCAGTCCCACCGAAAATCTCTAACAGTCACTAGGTTTACCTTTTCGGTCCGACCGAGTTTGTTGATTTGGTCCCACCGAGATTGGAAAACTGTGTGTAACGGTTGGATTTTGTGTGGAGGCTATATATACCCCTCCACCTCCTCTTCATTCGTGAAGAGAGCCATCAGAACACATACACAATTCCAACTCATATGTTCCGAGAGAGAACCACCTACTCATGTGTTGAGACCAAGATATTCCATTCCTACCATATGAATCTTGATCTCTAGCCTTCCCCAAGTTGCTTTCCACTCAAATCTTCTTTCCACAAATCCAAATCCTATGAGAGAGAGTTGAGTGTTGGGGAGACTATCATTTGAAGCACAAGAGCAAGGAGTTCATCATCAACACACCATTTGTTACTTCTTGGAGAGTGGTGTCTCCTAGATTGGCTAGGTGTCACTTGGGAGCCTCCGACAAGATTGTGGAGTTGAACCAAGGAGTTTGTAAGGGCAAGGAGATCGCCTACTTCATGAAGATCTACCGCTAGTGAGGCAAGTCCTTCGTGGGCGATGGCCATGGTGGGATAGACAAGGTTGCTTCTTCGTGGACCCTTTGTGGGTGGTTGCTTCTTCGTGGACCCTTCGTGGGTGGAGCCCTCCGTGGACTCGCGCAACCGTTACCCTTCATGGGTGGAGCCCTCTATGGACTCGCGCAACCGTTACCCTTCGTGGGTTGAAGTCTCCATCAACGTGGATGTAGGATAGCACCACCTATCCGAACCACGGGAAAAACATCCGTGTCTCCAATTGCGTTTGAATTCTCCAAACCCTTCCCTTTACATTCTTGCAAGTTGCATGCTTTACTTTCCGCTGCCAATATACTCTTTGCATGCTTGCTTGAATTGTGTGATGATTGCTTGACTTGTCCTACAATAGCTAAAATCTGCCAAGAACTAAAATTGGGAAAAGGTTAAGTTTTTATTTGGTCAAGTAGTCTAATCACCCCCCTCTAGACATACTTTCGATCCTACAAGTGGTATCAGAGCTTTGGTCTCCATTTGCTTTGATCTCCATAGCTTTTGGTGGTCATAGCCTTGGTTTCACAACCTAGGAGAGTATGGCGTCTAGCGAGGGAAATTATCACCGTAGAGGCCCTTACTTTGATGGTACTAATTTTGCTAGTTGGAAGCATAAAATGAAAATGCATATTCTTGGACATAACCCCGCCGTTTGGGCTATTGTGTGTGTGTTGGTTTGCAAGGTGACTTCTTTGATGGGAAAGAACCAAACCGTGAAGCTACCGCGGATGAGTTGAAGATGTTGCAATACAATGCTCAAGCTTGTGATATTCTCTTCAACGGATTGTGCCCCGAAGAATTCAAAAAAAAATCAGCCGTCTTGAGAATGCAAAGGAAATTTGGGACACTTTGATTGATATGCACGAAGGTACCAACTCCGTCAAGGAATCCAAGTTGGATGTGCTTCAAAGTCAACTTGACAAGTTCAAAATGAAGGATGGTGAAGGTGTCGCTGAAATGTACTCTAGGCTTGCTCTCATCACAAATGAGGTTGCCGGCTTAGGAAGTGAAGAGATGACCGATAGATTCATCATCAAGAAGATTCTAAGAGCCTTGGATGGAAAATATGATACCGTGTGCACATTGATCCAAATGATGCCCAATTACAAAGATCTCAAGCCAACGGAGGTGATTGGAAGAATTGTTGCTCATGAGATGTCACTTAAGGATAAAGAGGAACTTCACAACAAATCAAGTGGTGCCTACAAAGCCTCATGTGAAGCCCCTACATCATCAAGTGAGAAACAAAACTTCAATGAAGAATTGAGCTTAATGGTGAAGAACTTCAACAAGTTCTACAAGAGTAGAAGCAAAGATAGAAGCTTCAAGTCAAGGTCCTACAATGACAAAAGATCTTCTAGTCGAGAGCGAAACTGCTACAGTTGTGGAAGACCCGGACACTATTCCAATGAGTGTACGGCTCCCTACAAGAGAAGAGAAGATTCTCCAAAAAGAAGAAGCAAAGAATCACCACCAAGAGAGAGAAGGAGTAGAGATGATCGTTATGAACGAAGATACTCACGGAGAAGCAAGGATTCGGAAAGGAAGGAAAAATCATCAAGGAGCTACACAAAACGAAGACATCAAGCTCACGTTGGTGAATGGGTATCCGGCTCCGACTCCGACAGCCACTCCGAGAGAAATTATCACTCCGACTCCGAAGATACTCAAGATGAAGGTGTTGCCGGTCTAGCACTTGTGTCAACCAACTCCTATGACATATTTGACTCACCAAATGAAGGAATTGGAAGATGCTTCATGGCCAAAGGTCCTAAGGTAACACACCCCGATTATGTTGATTTCAATAGTGATGAAGATGACTTGTTAGGTGATGATTTGCTTGTTGACAACTCTAGTGATGAATACTATGATGAAACGTCAATTAATCATGCTAATCAAGATAAAACAAATGACAATGATAAGAAGAAGATTAAGGCTCTAACTAAAGAACTAAACACTCTTAAGTTAGCTCATGAAACTATCTTCGAAGATCATCGAGAACTTTTAAGAGCTCATGAGAAATTACGCTTTGAAAAGCTCAATCTTGAGCAAGAGCATGAGTTCTTAAAAGCAATCAATGATGATCTCCGCAAGAAAAGTTCTTCTTACATTGCCAAGCGTTTACTCTTATCCACTTACATGCCTCAAGTCAAGTCTAGTAACAAGAACAAGAAAGATTCTTCCTCTAGCAGTAACAATGATCATGCTAAATCCAATATTGTTGCTTCTAGTAGTTCTCTTGATTCCACTAATGATTCTCTTAGCCAAGTTACACTTGAGCAAGAAAATAGCTTATTGAAGGGAATTATAGAGAAAGGAGTGTACAAAAGCCTTGCCGGGAGTAAGCAATTCAAGGAAATTGTGCGCAAGCAAGGAATGCACCGGAAGAATCAAGGTGTTGGTTTTGAACGAAAGTTCAATGCCAATGGAGTTGAGTGGGAAGAAGATCAATACCCCAAGACAAAGTTTGTCCCTCAACAAGAGAAGTATGCTTCTTTCAAGGGGACACAAGCTCAAGATGATCTTCCACCACAAGACTACGAGCAAAAAGGCAAGGACAAGCTTCAAGAGGAAATTGATGCATTTGAAGAAGCTCCTAAGACCTTAGTCAAGTGGATTCCCAAGACTACTTCAAGTTCCACTTCATCAAGTACGACTACAACTCCAAGGATTCCCATCAAGATGATGTGGATCCAAAAGAAGAAGAACTAGAGAGTTCTTGAGGGTGACTCTGCCAACATACTTCACTCTTATCATTTTGGCAAGAACAAGTGCAATCAACTTCCACATCTTGCACTAGTTCAAGGAGTCACAAACCCTCTTGTTGGTAAGACAAGGGACAAGGTAACCTAAAAGTTTTCATGGACATCATCTTGTGTGTGCATCACTCTATGTCTATGGATATCCTTGTTTGTTCCTTGTGGGACTAACCCATGTAGGTATTGAAAGTGCAATTCACTCAAATGGATAGCTCCAAATGATCTACATCAACATTGAGCATCCACATCTTCAACATCTACATGAAGTCATCATCGACAAAACCCGAGGTTAGTTCATCCCTCTAAGGGGGGATATCACATCTAGGGGGAGCTTTACTCTAAGACTTGAGCTAAAGCAACTCTAAAGATGTGAACACAACAATGCTTTATGTAAAAGTGGTAACCCCACTTGAGCTTAAACGATGAGTATGACCTATGATCAAGTGTTCTCACTTGACTCCTAAGTCAATATGCTCATATATAGATGACCTTGTCATCGCAAATTGCTTGATAGATGCTAGAATTGGTTGTGCATGCCTTGTCACATATTTCATTTGCCATCTTATTGTGTGAGCATGCTGGTTGCATATTTTACTCATTCGAGGACATCCACTTGTTGTTTTGATTGTTTGGTTTTATTTCCTTTTGCCAAGTGGATGGACAAGAATGCCTAAGAACCTCCTCTAGCTATCTATGCTTTTCTCGTCTCAAACTCTATTCATGCTACATCACAAAATTTGATCAAGTCAGATTCGAACCACTCTGTGTGAGGAGCGCTCGGAGTCCCCGATTTGTCATAGACTTAAACTTCCAAAACCTCTTTATGATTCTCGGTCTGACCGATACCCTACTTTCGGTCCTACCGAGATCATTAAGTTGATCTAGGTTTTCGATCTCGGTGCAACCGATTTGAACCTTTCAGTCACACCGAGTTTCAGTAACTGCTTGCAGTTATGAATCTCGGTGCCACCGAGTTGTTCCACTCGGTCACACCGACAGGGTCGGGCTATATATAGTCACGGGCAAAAATTTGGAAATTTCTCCGAACCCCTTCGCCCGCGCAATAGCCTGCTCTGCCAACTTGGTCTCCGGATCGTCTCCTCGCCGCCAGCCGCCTCCAGTCGCTGGTCTCCATCACCGTCAACGGAATTCTACCCCGCCGTTGCCGCAGTAGCGAGTCTCCGCTGAACTAGGGTATGGACTCGATCTTTGTGCTATTCCCCAATCCGATTCTTAGCACATTGTGATCATCATGATTCTTGCCACGATTGAAACACTCCTATCCAGTCAATGTGTTTGTAGATTAGTTTTGATTCGAAAATTTTAGGGTTAGGTTTCCGCCGAAACCATCTCGGACCCACCGAGTTGAAAAACTCGGTCCCACCGATTTGGCTCATGCCATTGCACAAGTGAGACTAGGTCTGACCGAGAATTACTTATCGGTGTGACCGATTTTGGAACTTTGTGAAACCCTAGCAGTCTCGGTGCCACCGAACTGTGACTCGGTCTAACCGAGTTCACTAGTTTAGGTTCCAAAACTGCTTCGGTATCACCAAGTTTAAAAATCGGTAGATCCGAGATGATTTTTGTGGGAAACTAAAACTAAGTTTTTGAATTATTCTTTTGCAAAAATCTCTGCATTTTGTGATGCTCATCCACTCTATCTCATCTATAACCTATTCACAGGGTCAGCAGTCAGAGTTTGCAACATGTCTGATCAGAGTGACGGCCAGAACATGTCAGAACAGCAAGTGCAGATGAGTGAGGGCACTAGTCCCTCAAGTTCTTCAGATGATGGTAGCAGAAGTACTCCTAGCAATCTGCCTAAAGCTGCCACCAGACAGAGAAAGAAGAGAACCTCAGAATCAGAGGATGAGGACTATGTGGCAGAAGAGGAAGCAACTTCCAAGAGAGTTGAGCCAGCATAGGGCACAAAGCCAGGGTTAAAGATCAAAAGGCCAGCAGGCAGGCAGCCTATGCCAAAGGCCAGAGCCTCAACTCAGATTCCTGAAAAGCCTGCAACCATAGAGCCAGTTGCTGCTGAGGGCAAGAAAAGAAAGGAAAGGGTGAAGAAAACCGTAGCCAGAGTGCTTGGCAAGGCTTCCATCATGGAAGAAGAGGAAGAAGAGGTTGCTGCACCAGCACCTAAGGCACCTAAGCTTATGGGTGATGCTATAAGATCAGGGGCTGCCACATCTAAGCCCAAAGAAGCACCCAAAGCTGCCTCCAAGCCCAAGTCTACACCAAAGAGGAATACGAGGAGCATACCTGCAACTGAAAAGAACAAGGCCCCAGTGCCTGAAGCTGCTGAAGAAGATGATGAAGAGCAAGTTCTCAGAAAACTCAAGCCCAAGATCCCAGACCACAATGATGCTCATCCTGTGGCTGAGGACATGAAGCTCAAGAGAGACTCAGGGCTGAGGAAGTGGAGAGAAGCAGATCCGTATGCTTCAAGGATGAGGACTGCTGTTGACTACAGGTTCCACACTAAGGAACAGCAGGACTTCTATGTGACAGTTTTGCTTGATAAGAAGCCCATTGTTTGTGACATGAGATGGGTCGACTGGACCTACATGAAGGAAAATGAGGAACACTATCTTGGTGTGATTGACAGCTTTAGTGCTTGTGGAGTTGCAGACTTTGTTGGGCAGAAGCTCACAAAGTGGAACGAGGAGCTTATCATGCAGTTCTACTCCACAACACATTTTTATCCAGATGATAGGATAATTTGGATGTCAGAAGGTACGAGGTACCAGTCTATAGTTGCTGAATGGGCTCAGCTGATCAATGCCCCAGAAGAGCATGAGGATGACTTGGACATTTATGCCAAGAAGAAGATGGACCACAACTCTATGTCCAACATGTACAAGGAGATTCCAAATGAAGCACTTGACACTTTCAAGTTTGGCTCAGTACACTATCTTCTGTCAGGGCTGCCAACTATTAATTGGATTTTGAGGCACACTCTCTTGCCCAAGTCAGGTGATCACAAGATGATCATAGGCCATGCAATCAACTTGCTACATATCTTTGATGTGCCACAGAAATTCAAGGTCATGAGCCTCATAGTAGAAACTATCAAGAGGACTACAGCAGATCAGAAGAGGAGCTGTGGTTATGCCCCTCAGATCCAGGAGCTCATTAACTCCAAGATGGGCACAGGCATATACTTACTGGACAAGGAACACCTGCCCATCCATCCAGATTTTGAGGATAATCAAGTTGTGATGACTGAGAATGAACCATCATCTGCACAAGCACAAGCAAAGAAGGAGAAGGCAAGGAAGGAGAAAACTGCCAAGATGCCAACTCAAGAGGAGGCATCTGAGTATTTCTTGAAAACCAAACAAGAGTAGCTTGGTTACCTAATTGCATCCACCCTGCGGATTGAGCAAGGACTAGCCACCCTAACTCAGAACCAGGCAAGCTTAGAGAGGATCATGGAACAAAAGTTCTATGACTTGGATGTCAAGGTGACAGAGATTCAAACTGCAGTGGAGCAGCTGCAGGATGACATGCAGGAGAGGAGAGGCAGGACTACAACTGATGCCTTTGCCAGAGTGCCACGAGGTCCGAGGTCATCTACAGTGCCAGTTGCTGACACCAGAGCCACCACTTCTGCACCAGCTACAGCTTCAGTTCCACCAGCTCCAGCGTCCACTTCAGCCTCGACCCCGACCACGTCTACAGAAGGCTTCATCCTTGGAGTGCTCCGGACTCCACCACCACCAAAAGATCAAGCCTGAGCGTCGATCTAGCACTATGCATTTTCTAGGAACTTTTTGGTAACTTGTTGCCAAAGGGGGAGAAAAATGTATAGATCATAGGCTTCGAGAGAGAGTGTTGCTTTTATTCTCTCTTGTTTTATTTGGTGGTTTTTGGAACTTTGTTTGCTTTTGAGTGCTTGAGATACTATGCCGTTATCTGTGAGACATTGATGATCATGTGTTTGATCATAAGCTACACTTAATGTTTGCTTAATATTATCATCTTATCTATCTTATGTGATCATTCACTTTTCTTGGTGATGAGTGCATGTATTTCATTCTTATTATTTTAAGCGCTCCACCAAGATGTATGTGACATGGAAGAGTAACCCATGACTCTAACTCCTTGTGCATTTGCAGTCTAAAGCAAATTTTAAATATGCACAAATTTAGGGGGAGCTCTTACTTGTCACATACTTCTCAAAGCGACGATATATTTCATGCTTATTATCATTTGTCGAAGCTTTGATCTATATGTTGTCATCAATTACCAAAAAGGGGGAGATTGAAAGTGCAACTATCCCTAGGTGGTTTTGGTAATTCATAACAACATATAGCTCATTGAGCTAATGCTATTCCAAGATGACTATTTTAGGAAAGCTCAATGATTGGCATGGCATGGATGTGAAAGTGGGACCCTCAAAATGCTAAGGACAAAGGATTGGCTCAAGCTCAAAAGCTCAAGACTCTTCATTTTATATTTTAGTGATCCAAGATCACATTGAGTCTTTAGGAAAAGCCAATACTATCAAGGAGGGATGAGGTGTTGCTTAATGAGCCTCTTGCTTCATGTGCTTAGTGATATGCTCCAAAACCCTCAACTACTTTCCCATATCCACATATGACCTAAACCCTAAGCCAAACTCGGTCCTACCGATTCTTTCTATCCGGCGCCACCGAGTTTCACTTGTCATAAGCCACTGCCAAACCCTAGCAATTCGGTTCTACCGATAGGGATCTCGGTCTCACCGAGATGGGATTGCAAACTCTCTGTTTCCCTTTCGTAACTTTTCGATCTCACCGAAAGAGCGAATCGGTCCCACCGAGATTGCAATGTAAATTCAGTGTTTCCTTTTTGTAACTTTTTGGTCTCACCGAAAGAGCAAATCGGTCCCACCGAGTTTGCCTGACCAACTCTCTGGTTAGCTAATTACCAAAATCGGTCTCACCGAGATTACGTTATGCCCAAACCCTAACCATATCGGTCCTACCGAGTTGCATGTCAGTCCCACCGAAAATCTCTAACGGTCACTAGGTTTACCTTTTCGGTCCGACCGAGTTTGTTGATTCGGTCCCACCAAGATTGGAAAACTGTGTGTAACGGTTGGATTTTGTGTGGAGGCTATATATACCCCTCCACCTCCTCTTCATTCGTGAAGAGAGCCATCAGAACACATACACAATTCCAACTCATATGTTCTGAGAGAGAACCACCTACTCATGTGTTGAGACCAAGATATTCCATTCCTACCATATGAATCTTGATCTCTAGCCTTCCCCAAGTTGCTTTCCACTCAAATCTTCTTTCCACAAATCCAAATCCTATGAGAGAGAGAGAGTTGAGTGTTGGGGAGACTATCATTTGAAGCACAAGAGCAAGGAGTTCATCATCAACACACCATTTGTTACTTCTTGGAGAGTGGTGTCTCCTAGATTGGCTAGGTGTCACTTGGGAGCCTCCGACAAGATTGTGGAGTTGAACCAAGGAGTTTGTAAGGGCAAGGAGATCGCCTACTTCGTGAAGATCTACCGCTAGTGAGGCAAGTCCTTCGTGGGCGATGGCCATGGTGGGATAGACAAGGTTACTTCTTCGTGGACCCTTTGTGGGTGGTTGCTTCTTCGTGGACCCTTCGTGGGTGGAGCCCTCCATGGACTCGCGCAACCGTTACCCTTCGTGGGTGGAGCCCACCGTGGACTCGCGCAACCGTTACCCTTCGTGGGTTGAAGTCTCCATCAACGTGGATGTAGGATAGCACCACCTATCTGAACCACGGGAAAAACATGTGTGTCTACAATTGCGTTTGAATTCTCCAAACCCTTCCCTTTACATTCTTGCAAGTTGCATGCTTTACTTTCCGCTGCCAATATACTCTTTGCATGCTTGCTTGAATTGTGTGATGATTGCTTGACTTGTCCTACAATAGCTAAAATCTGCCAAGAACTAAAATTGGGAAAAGGTTAAGTTTTTATTTGGTCAAGTAGTCTAATCACCCCCCTCTAGACATACTTTCGATCCTACACGATCGTAATTAGGGTTTTTGTGTTTTGATGTACTGAAGGTTGTTCGGTGTCCCGGATGTGATCACGGACATGACGAGGAGTCTCAGAATGGTCGAGACATAAAGATTGATATATTGGAAGCCTATATTTGGATATCAGAAACGTTCCGGGTGAAATCGGGATTTTACCGGAGTACCGGGAGGTTACCGGAACCCCCCGGGGGTTATTGGGCCTACATGGGCCCTAAGGGAGAAGAGGAGGGCCAGCCAGGGCAAGACGCGCGCCCCCTCCCCCCTAGTCCGAATAGGACAAGGAAGGGGGGGGGGCGCCGTCCTTTCCTCTTTCTCCCTTCCCCCTTCCTTTTCCAACAAGGCAAGAGGGGGGAGTCCTACCCTTGGGCCGGCCGCACCTCCCCCTCTCCCTTCTTTATATACGGGGGCAAGGGGGCACCCCATGACACACAAGTTGATCTTCGTGATCGTTCCTTAGCCGTGTGCGGTGCCCCCTTCCACCATATTCCACCTCGGTCATATCATAGCGGTGCTTAGGTGAATCCCTGCGTCGGTAGAACATCATCACCGTCATCACGCCATCGTGCTGACGAAACTCTCCCTCAACACTTTGCTGGATCGAAGCTCGAGGGACGTCACCGAGTTGAACGTGTGCAGAACTCGGAGGTGCCGTACGTTCGGTATTTGGATCGGTCCGATCGGGAAGACGTACGACTACTTCCTCTATGTTGTGTCAACGCTTCCGTTGCCGGTCTACGAGGGTACGTAGACAACACTCTCCCCTCTCGTTGCTATGCATCACCATTATCTTGCATGTGCGTAGGAATTTTTTTGAAATTACTACGTTCCCCAACACACGAGAGGGTAGGACAAAAGATGTCATGCAAGTTCTTTTCCATAAGCACGTATGACTATATTCGGAATACATGCCTACATTATATTGATGAATTGGAGCTAGTTCTATGTCACTCTATGTTATAATTGTTGCATGATGAATGCCACCCGACATAATTGTCCATCATTGATCCATTGCCTACGAGCTCGTTTCATGTTGATCTTTGCTAAGTTACTTTTCCGTTGCCACTGTTACAATTGCTAAAAAACTGCTACTGTTACTTTTGCCACCGTTACTATTACTTCCATACTACTTTGCTACTAAATACTTTGCTGCAGATATTAAGTCTTTCAGGTGTGGTTGAATTGACAACTCAACTGCTAATACTTGAGAATATTCTTTGGCTCCCCTTGTGTCGAATCAATAAATTTGGGTTGAATACTCTACCCTCAAAAACTGTTGAGATCCCCTATACTTGTGGGTTATCAACACCTTTTTCTGGCGTCGTTGCTAGGAAGCATGGCTCCATTCTCCGAGTCACTTGGGATTTATATCTGTTGATCACTATGAGGAATTTGAAAGATCAAAGAACTAAGATTTTTCCCTCAACTACGAGGGGAGGTAAGGAACTGCCATCTAGCTCTGCACTTGATTCACCTTCTGTTTTAAGTAAACTTGCGACACCTACACCTGCTATTGATTCCGATATGTCGCATGTTATTGATGATGCCACTTATGCTATGCATGATGCTTATGATGATACTACTTTTGTGATTGATAATACTGTGCCACAAGGTGAATTTCTTGATGAACAACTTGCTAGGGTTAGAGGATGAAATTACTAAAACTGGTGATATTATTGAAACCGAAGATTATGATTCTCTCCCTAGATATGAATTGCCTGTTGTACCTGAGGGTTATGTTATGGATGAGGAAACTGCTAGAGACTTTCTTGCTTGTAATGATAGAGATGATCTTAAGAAATTGTTAGCTAAGCTGAAAGAGAAGTCTTTGAATGCTAGAATGCAATATGACCCTATGTTTGCTACTTCACCTATCTTTGTTACTGATAAGGATTATGAATTCTCTGTCGATCCTGAGTTAATTACTTTGGTTGAATCTGATGCTTTCTATGGTTATGAATCTGAAGCTGTTGTGGCACATCTTACTAAATTGAATGATATAGACACCTTATTTGCTCATGAGGAAAAATTTCGCTATTATTATATCCTTAAGTTGTTTCCTTTCTCGTTAAAGGGTGATGTTAAGTTACGGTTTAATTCTCTTGCTCCTGGTTGTGTGCGTAGTCCCCAGGATATGATTTACTACTTCTCTGAAAAATATTTCCCTGCTCATAAGAAACAAGCTGCCTTATGGGAAATATTTAACTTTGTGCAAATTGAAGAAGAGAGTCTCTCACAAGCTTGGGGGAGGCTTCTCCAATCACTTAATGCTTTGCCTGATCATCCTTGAAATACTTGATATCTTTTATAATGGACTAACTGATGCTTCAAGAGACCACCTGGATAGTTGTGCTGGTTGTGTTTTCAGGGAAAGAACTGTTGAGCAAGCTGAATTGCTATTGAATAATATATTGAACAATGATAATGATTGGACACTTCCTGAACCAACTCCTAAGCCAACTCAGAAGAAAAGGGGTATTCTATTTCTCAGTCCCAAAGAGCAAGAGGCAAAGAAATCTATGAAAGAAAAAGGTATTAAAGCTGAAGATGTTAAGAATATACCACCTATTGAAGAAATACATGGTCTTGATAACCCGACATAGGTAGTAGAGGTAAACTCTCTCCATAGATTTGATGAAGGTGATATTCCTCATAGTAAGTTTGCTAGTCAATGCTTGGATGAGTTTGGTAATTTTATTGTTAAACGAGAAAACTTCAATGCGTATGTTAGTAGACAATTGAAACGTAATGCTTACATGCTTGACCACTTGGGTGATTATATGAGTAGAACTATTAATGATCTTAAGCTTATTAGTAAACACGCTTCCATGGTTACAACTCAAGTAGAACAAGTACTTAAGGCACAAGATGATTTTCTTAATGAGTTGAATAGTAAGAATAATGATAATGTTGTTAGGGTTATGACTAGAGGTGGTAAAATGACTCAGGAACCTTTGTATCCTAAAGGCCATCCTAAGAGATTTGAGCAAGATTCTCAGAGATTTAATACTGATGCACCTAGTCCTAGTAATAAAAAGAAAAAGAAAACTGATAGGACTTTGCATGCTTCTAGTGAACTTGTTATAGACACACCTGAGAATCATAATTATATTTCTATTTCTGATGCTGAGACACAATCTGGTGATGAACATGAACCTAGTGATAATGTTAATGATGATGTTCATGTTGATGCTCAACCTAATAATGGTAATGATGTAGAGATAGAACCTGTTGTTGATCTTGATAACCCACAATCAAAGAATCAACGTTATGATAAGAGAGTCCTCATTGCTAGGAAACATGGTAAAGAAAGAGAACCATGGGTCCAGAAACCCATGCCCTTTCCTCCTAAGCCATCCAAGAAAAAGGATGACGAGGATTTTGAGCGCTTTGCTGAAATGATTAGACCTATCTTTTTGCGTATGCGTTTGACTGATATGCTTAAAATGCCTCCTTATGCTAAGTATATAAAAGATATTGTTACAAATAAAAGAAAGATACTGTAGGCTAAAATTTCCACCATGCTTGCTAAATATACTTTTAAGGGTGGAATACCAAAGAAACTAGGAGATCCAGGAGTACCAACTATACCATGCTCTATTAAAAGAAACTATGTTTTTTTGCGAGTGAAAAGAAAAGAAACTATGTTAAAACTGCTTATTGTGATCTAGGAGCCGGTGTTAGTGTTATGCATTTCTCTTTATATCGTAGACTTGAATTGAATAAGTTGACATCTACTGAAATTTATTTGCAAATGGCTGACAAATCAACTGCTATACCCATCGGTATTTGTGAGGATGTGCCTGTTGTGGTTGCAAACATTACTATCTTAACGGACTTTGTTATTCTTGATATTCCCGAGGACGACAGTATGTTGATTATCCTTGGTAGACCCTTTTTGAATATTGCAGGGGCCGTTATTGCACAAAGGCAATGCCACTTTTCATGTTAATGGTAATGAGCATACGGTACACTTTCCGAAGAAACAACCTCAAGTTCATAATATAAATTCTATTGGAAAAATTTCCTCTTCCTACTGTCAAAAAGAAATATGATATTCTTATTGTTGGGGACATGCATATCCCCGTTGAGGTAACCTAGTGTTATTCGAAAATTCTCTGGTTTCATGTCATTCGGAAGAAGTTTGTTAATAATACTTGATCAACCTTGTTAATGGGTTCCTTTTGATAGGCATGAGATGGATGAATCTAGAAAGCACAACCTTCTGTACCCACATTTTACTTCCTGTTATTTAGAATAAATAAAGCAAAAACAATATTTTTTGCCTGTTTTCTGAATTATCCGTGCAATAAAAAATGTCCCGAAAATAAAAGTTCTCCAAATGCCCTGAAAATTTAGTATGATTTTTATAGAATATTTGAGAATTTCTGGCACCGAGAGCACACCAGGGGGATGCACCAGTGGACCACAAGGGTAAAGGGCGCGCCCTACCCCCTGGGCACACCCCCTGTCTTGTGGGTCCCACATGGGTCCCCTCCACTTATTTCCAGCACCCATCCACTTTATCTTTGTCTAGAAAAAAATCATCCCAAGCTCAAACCCGTGTTCTTGCTCATTTTACTACCATTTCCGATCTCCTTGCTCAAAGCTCCTTTCACAAAACTGCTTTGGGGGATTGTTCTTCGGTATGTGACTCCTCCAATGGTCCAATTAGTTTTTGTTCTAGTGCTTTATATATTGCAAAATTTTGCTGCTGTGGCGACCTTGTTCTTGAGCTTGCATGTCAAATTTATATGGTCCAAAGTAGTTTTGATGCATGATTTAGCTTCTAGGCACTTGTAGGAGTAGTTGCTATCAATCTTGTTGATTTTGGTTCACTTTTATTTTGAGTCACTAAAAATTTCAGAAATTTTTCAGAGGAAGAAAAATGTCCAGGAAAATGTACCAAGGTGGTTCTTCGAGGAAGCAAGCACTGAGGCTCGCGATACGTGAGCCAGACCTTGAACCACCCAGGGAAGCTCAAGTGCGGGCTTGTGAATGGCCGTCGGATGAATTTATGGTTCATGCAGGTTTCAAGGATGAATTTGATGCGTATGTACGGAATGTTGATCTTGAGGACTTCGTATCAGATAAGTGCCAAGAATACTATTACCTCACCGACTCCTTTGTGCGAAGGTTTGAATTTTCATCTAAACGCAACACCCATACTATTTTATTTGAACTTTATGATGAATCATATACCATGTACCTTGAAGATTTTAATACTGCTTGCAAAATCCCACAATGGGCCTTCATAGTGAGCCTCACAAATCTGAATACAATGATTTCCTTGCTAGCATCACTGTGGGAAAAACTAGAAATATCACACAAGCTACCATACAGAGCATTCACTTTCCTGCCATACATTATTTTGCTCTCTTTATAGGTAGACGCATTAACGGTAAACACGAACAGTTCCTCCAGTACCGACTAATCTTTGACAAATGGCGTGCTATCCATATTACCCTTCCTGCTCCTGCCTTCTTTAGCTTTCAGGTAAATGGGAGATATTTTATAACTAGAGAGGAGGCAAACGAGTATGAGAGAATAGTGGAGGTTGCTCGCCTCCAGGAAGCAGCTCACCAAGCGGTAGCTGCCGTAGCACAGTACAACCCCAACTATGATTTCAGATATCATCCGGGCCAGTGGTGGCCCTAGACCAACTTAGGCTAAAAGCCTAAGCTTGGGGGAGTATGTATTTATCACCGACATTACATTCATGCTCTCACACTCATTATAGTTGTCAGTGTTCATACTTTTTCATTGTATATCCATGTTAGTTTATTTGTTTTTCTTGCTTTCTTCTTGTGTGTTTGAAAAACCTTAAGAAAAACCAAAAATATTAGTTGTAGTTTAGTTTACTTTCCTTGTTCATTTACTAGTAGTATTAAAAGAAAACACAAAAAGATTTCTCGTTCTTCTTTTGCTTGTTGGGAGCTTTCCCGTGTAAATAGTTTTCTCGTTCTAGTTTTACTTTCTTTAGAAAAACAAAAACTCCAAAAACATTTCAGTGTGTTCCTTTGAAATTCTTTTCTTTTCTTTGGGGGTCAATAGGAGAAGACCACGATGAAAATGTTGAGTGGCTCTCATATGCATTATTGTTGATCTAACAAAGAGCCCATATTACCTTGTCTTCTCCTTTGAATAAATGTTTGCAGATTCCAGCTTAGTCCAATGCACGTGCACTATTATTATTATCCACACCGTTTGGTCGTGCAAGTGAAAGGCAATAATGACGATATTTGATGAAATGATTGAGATGAGGAAAAGCTGGTATGAAGTCGACCTATCTTGTTTTTGTAAATATGATTAGTTCATCGTTCCTGATTTAGCCTATTATGAATGGAACATGTTTGCAATGACAATTAGAGATTATAGTTACTCATGCCATGCTTAATTAGATAGGAGTTTATAATGGTTTACCTTGCGTGCCAACATGCTTTTAAAATGGTTGTGATGTAGTATGATAGGATGGTATCCTCCTTTGAATGATTTGAGTGGCTTGACTTGGCACATGTTCACGCATGTAGTTGAAACAAAATCAACATAGCCTCCATGATATTTATGTTCATGGTGATTTATATCCTACTCATGCTTGCACTCAATGTTGGTTAATCTCAATGCATGTTTATGATTGTTGTCGCCCTCTAGTTGGTCGCTCCCCAGTCTTTTTCTAGCCTTCACTTGTACTAAGCGGAAATACTGCTTGTGCATCCACTTCCATAAACCCAAAGTTGTTCCATATGAGTCCACCATATCTACCTATATGCGGTATTTACCTGAAGTTCCAAGTAAATTTTCATGTGCCAAACTCTAAACCTTCAAATGATAATCTGTTTTGTATGCTCAAATCGCTCATGTAGCAACTAGGGCTGTCAATATCTTCCATGTTAGGTGGGTTATTCTCACGACGAGTGGACTCTGATGACCCACAAGTATAGGAGATCTATCATAGTCCTTTCGATAAGTAAGAGTGTCGAACCCAACGAGGAGCAGAAGGAAATGAAAAGTGCTTTTCAGCAAGGTATTCTCCGCAATCACAAAAATTACCGGTAACAGATAGTTTTGTGATAAGATAAATCGTAACAGGTAACAAGTAAATAAAGTAACTAAAGTGCAGCAAGGTGGCCCAATCCTTTTTGTAGCAAAGGACAAGCCTGGACAAACTCTTATATAAAGCAAAGCGCTCCCGAGGACACATGGGAATTGTTGTCAAGTTAGTTTTCATCATGCTCATATGATTCGCGTTCGTTACTTTGATAATTTGATATGTGGGTGGACCGGTGCTTGGGTGCTGCCCTTCCTTGGACAAGCCTTCCACTTATGATTAACCCCTCTCGCAAGCATCCGCAACTACAAAAAAAGTATTAAGGTAAATCTAACCATAGCATGAAACATATGGATCCAAATCAGCCCCTTACGAAGCAACGCATAAACTAGGGTTTAAGCTTCTATCACTCTAGCAACCCATCATCTACTTATTGCTTCCCAATGCCTTCCCCTAATCCCAAATAATGGTGAAGTATCATGTAGGGCACCGCATAAACTAGGGTTTAAGCTTCTAATTTTTTCCAGGTCAAAACACACCATATAGCCAAAGATGGGCACCGGAGGCCTGCCAGGGGCCCACAAGGTCGGGGGGCATGCCTAGGGGGTAGGGCGCACCCTCCACCCTCGTGGTTGGCTGGTGGCACCCCTCCGGTACTTTCTTCGCCCAATATTTTTATATATTCCAAAAACATGCTTTGTGAAGTTTTAGGACTTTTGGAGTTGTGTAGAATAGGTCTCTAATATTTTCTCCTTTTCCAGTCTAGAATTCCAGCTCCCGGCATTCTCCCTCTTCATGTAAACCTTATAAAATAAGAGAGAATAGGCATAAGTATTGTGATATAATGTGTAATAACAGCCCATAATGCAATAAATATCAATATAAAAGCATGATGCAAAATGGACGTATCAACTCCCCCAAGCTTAGACCTTGCTTGTCCTCAAGCGAAAGCCGAAATCGAAAAATATGTCCACATGTTTAGAGATAGAGGTGTTGATAAAATAAAATATGGACATGAGGGCATCATGATTATCTTTAGAACAACAACATATAGTGCCATATAATTTATTATGCTAAACTAACAATTCGTTCACAAGGTAAAGTATGAATCAAAAACTTTATTGAAAACTAACAAACTATGATCTCAATCATTGGAGCAATTGCAATTTATCATAACATCGGAAAGAGTCAATATAAGAGCTTTTCAGCAAGTCCACATACTCAACTATCAATTAATGTTTCACAATTGCTAACACTCACACGATACTTATGGGTACAAAGTTTCAATCAGACATAGAGAAAGATAGGGGCTTGTAGTTTTGCCTCCCAACCTTTTACCTCAAGGGTAATGTCAACCGTAATACTTTATGAAAAACCTACATCCGAGGGGATATATATATCCGGATCTCTCCACCATATAGTGCTTGCCAAAGGAAAAAAGTGTAAAAAGGAAAGGTGATGATCACCATGACTCTTGTATAAAGATAGAAGATAAAAGTAAAAGATAGGCCTTCGCAAAGGGAAGCAGAGGTTGTCATGCGCTTTTATGGTTGGATGTACAAAATCTTAATGCAAAAGAACATCACTTTATATTGCCGCTTGTGATAAAGACCTTTATTATGCAGTCCGTCGCTTTTATTTCTTCTATATCACAAGTTCGTATAAAGCTTATTTTCTTCACACTAATAGATCATACATATTTAGAGAGCGATTTTTATTGCTTGCACCGATGACAACTTACTTGAAGGATCTTACTCAATCCATAGGTATGTATGATGGACTCTCATGGCAAAACTGGGTTTAGGGATGTTTGGAAGCAAACGTAGTATCTCTACTTGGTGCAAAGAATGTGGCTAGCATGAGAGGGAAAGGCAAGCTCAACATGTTGGATGATCCATGACAATATAACTTGTATTCAGATATAAGAAAACATAACCTATTATGTTGTCTTCCTTATCCAACATCAAATTTTTAGCATGTCATATTTTAATGAGTGCTCACAATTACAAAAGATGTCCAAGATATTATATTTATATGTGAAGCCTCTCTTTCTTTATTACTTTCTATTAATTGCAACAATGACCAAAACTATGTTTATCAACTCTCAACAACTTTTATTCATCATACTCTTTATATGTGAAGTCATTACTCTCCATAAGATCAATATATGATCTTTTTATTTCTTCTTTTACTTTCTTTTATTAAATTCCCTCAAGATCGTAGCAAGAAAGCAGAGCCCTTAACTCAGAACTACTCTTTATTATATATATCTCAAGGACTCGATTACATAGAGGGAGCATAAAGCAAAACTCAAGGCTAGATCATACTAAAACTATATTCTACTAGATCAAGATATAACCAAACAGACCGGATTAAGAAAAACGATAAAGACAGAGGTGTGATGGTGATACGATACCGGGGCACCTCCCCCAAGCTTGGCAGTTGCCAAGGGGAGTGCCCATACCCATATATTTATGTCTCTTTCTTCGGAGGTGATGATGTGATATTCTTGGTGATGATGCCCCTTAGGATGTGATTCTCTTCGTCAAGCTTATTAATTTGCTGCTTAAGATCCATTACTTCCTTGTGAAGTTTACCCATGACGGCAAGAGCTCCATCTACCCATGGATGTTTCCTAGCTGCTGGAGAAAAAGCAACACTCTTTTTCATATTTTCATAAGAGAGAAATCTAGCACTGGGATGAATGACCGAATTTGGTATTGCTGAGCTCTGAAGTTCCTCCAGCATGAATCTGGTTTGAAGACGAGAGGTAACTTCTTGATCCTCCTCCATGACAGCCACCCTTTTCAAGTCAGCCTCCATCTCTTCCTCCATTGATTGCCCAAAGTGGTCAGCTTCGCTGTATGCTCTTGGGCCAGGTGTCAGGTGAGATACCCGACTCTCCCCGATCGACTCTTGCAAAGACATCCTGCTCTAAATCTACTGCAGAAACAACTCAAAACTATAATAGGGGATTTTGCCATGGTACGGTGGTCAAAACCTTTGGGATATTATAGAATGAACTTTTACCGACCATAAGGAGTATCGTGCAAGAAAACAGAGTCCGGAGGGCACACGAGGTGGCCACAAGGACGGGGGGCGCGCCCAGGGGTAGGGCGCGCCCTCCACTCTTGTGGTGGCCATGTGTCTCTTTTGGACTACTTTTAATTTTCCTAAATTTTCAAATATTCCAAAACGGAGAAAAATTATCATTGTAAACGTTTTGGAGTCGGTTTACTTACCATTCCTCATACTTATTCATTTTCGGAGTCTGAAACGTTCTGGTAAGTGTCCCTTATGTACTCCTCCGGTGTTACGGTATTAATTATATTGCTCTCAACATTTATAGGAGTACCTGAGATGTAATGTTTGATTCTTTGACCGTTTACCACCTTCGGATTTGTGCCTTCGGCGTTGTTGATCTTTATGGCACCGAAACGATAGACCTCCTCGATAATGTAGGGACCTTCCCATTTAGAGAGAAGCTTTCCTACAAAAAATCTTAAATGAGAGTTGTATAGCAAAACATGATCACCTACATTAAACTCACGCTTTTGTATCCTTTTATCATGCCATCTTTTAACTTTTTCTTTACACAACTTGGCATTCTCGTAGGCTTGGGTTCTCCATTCATCAAGTGAGCTAATGTCAAATAACCTCTTCTCACAAGCAAGTTTGAAATCATAATTGAGCTCTTTAATAGCCTAATATGCTTGATGTTCTAGTTCAAGAGGCAAGTGACATGCTTTTCAATAAGCCATTTTATATGGAGACACGATACGTCCATTTTGCATCATGTTTTCTTACTGTTATTTATAATGTTTTTATCCATAATAATGCTTTTGGAGTAATTCTAATGCCTTTTATCTCATAATATGCAAGGTATACACAAAGAGGGAGAATTCCGACAGCTGGAAATCTGGACCTGGAAAAGCTACGTCAGGCTACCTATTCTGCACAACTCCAAACAAGCTGAAGCTGTGGAGCAAGATGTCTTCCGGTGTAAGGGGATGGTGGAGCGTGGGCTCAATGCCAATCACCTCATGATCACGGACCTTTCCCATGATCTCAAGGTGGATGGCAAGCCCATGAAGGATATCATCTTCACCCTCAACGAGCAAATCAACTTTCTCCAAAGCCAGATCTATGATCTTCAAAACCAAGTCTTTGAATATGAGGCACAGTTTAAAGGTATGAGTTTGGCTGCTAGTTGCAGGACTCGTGAGACTCACTCCTCCTCTTATGATGGTGGAACACTGCCATGGAAATCCGAGGACAAGATCTCTTCTTCTTCACCAACATCACCTTCTTCACCACCAAAAGAGAATTGAGTATCGGGTATGGGCACTCCCCTTGGCTTCCGCCAAGCTTGGGGGAGGTGCCCCGGTATAGTATCATCCCACTATCTTTTTGCTTTTACTTATTTTAGTCCGATCCTTTGCTTTAGATGAATAAAAGTTTAGTTCGATCCTTTCTTCTTTGAGAGTTGCTTAGTGATCTATCCTTGTAATCATGTGCAAGTTATATAATAAAAGTTTAGTTTGAGTTTTTGCTTTCTTTACTTTCATGTTGCAAATAGAGAAAAGAAATAAGAAAGGAAAAAGAGGAAGGAAATAAATAAAAAGAAAGGAAATAAATCAATAAGATTATATACTATTCCTATGGTAGGTGATGGCACGAGATAAGGAAAAGTATAAGTAGAAAATTTTATTAGAGATTGACAAACATAGCATTAGTCAATGATGCAACTCATGAAAGAATTAATAAGGGAAGAGAAGATTCACATATAAATATACTATCCTAGAAATCTTTTGTGATTGTGAGTCCTCATCAAAATATTATATGCCAAAATTGTTGACGTTGGACAAGGAATACAACGTAATGATTTATGCTTGTTCATATTCACATAGAAGTCATATTGTCATGGATCCTTTAACATGTGGTGCTTGCCCCTATCTTTGCTAGCCAAAAATTTCGCACTAAGTAGAGATACTACTTGTGCATCCAAAAACCCTTAAACTCAAATCTTATTTTCAAGTGTCCACCATACCTACCTAGGGATTGAGCAAGATCCCTCAAGTAAGTTGTCATTGGTGCAAGAAGGCAATAAAAATTGCTTCTAAAAGTGTAGGATCATTTAGTGTAAGAGAAAATTGAGCGTTGTACGAACTTGTGATGGTGAAGAATAAAAGTGACATACTGCATAATAAAGGTCACTATCACAAGGGGAATGTAACGTGATGTTCTTTTGCACTAAGGGATTGAGTATACAAACAAATAAGCGCATGGCAACCTCTGCTTCCCTCTGCGAAGGGCCTGTCTTTTACTTTTATGCAAGAGTCAAAGTTTTTCTCTCTATTCCTTTTATTTTTCTCCTTTGGCAAGCATCATGTGGTGAGGAAAGATCTAGGCACATATGTCCAGTTGAATGTGGATGGCATGAGTTATTATTGTTGACATTACCCTTGAGGTGAGTACATTGGGAGGCGAAACCATAAGCCCCTATCTTTCTATGTGTCCGGTTGAAACGTTTTGCTCATGTGTACGCGGTGAGTGTTAGTAATCATAGAAGACTATATGACGGTTGAGTATGTGGACTTTCCTAAAGGCGCCGACATGTGACCCTTCCTGAAAAGATGACGAATTGTAGTTGCAAAGTTGACTGAGAACATAGTTTGTTGGTTTCTAATAGAGTTTTTGCTTTATACTTCGATTGTGTGATGAACTATTACTTATTCATGAGAAGTATATGATAAAGGTTCTATGATAAAAGTCCTATGTTTAATTTTTTTGACGTTATAATAATCAACATGATGCTTCTATGTCCGTATTTTGTTTTTATCGACACCTCTCTCTCAAAGCATGTGGATATGTTTTTCGTTTTCGGTTTTCGCTTGAGGAAAAGCGAGGTCTAAGCTTGGGGGAGTTGATACGTCCATTTGGCATCATGTTTTCTTATTGTTATTTATAATGTTTTTATCCATAATAATGCTTTTTGGAGTAATTCTAATGCCTTTTCTCTCATAACTTGCAAGGTATACACAAAGAGGAAGAATTCCGACAATTGGAAATCTGGACCTAGAAAAGCTACATCAGGCTACCTATTCTGCTCACGGAGATTTTTTATGGAATATTTAAGAATTATTGGAGCAAATAACTACCAGAGGGGTCCCACCAGGTGGGCACAACCCACCAGGGCGCGCACGCCCTGGTGGGTTGTGCCCTCCCCGGCCCACCTCCGGTGCCCATCTTTTGGTATATAAGTCATTTTGACCTAGAAAAAAAATAAGGAGATGACTTTCGGGTTGAAGCGCCATCGCCTCGAGGCGGAACTTGGGCAGGAGCACTTTTGCCCTCCGGTGGAGCGATTCTGCTTGTGGGTGACTAGTAATGTTGATTACATCTTGTAGTTCATTACTATATGGTTTATTTGGTGGAAGATTATATGTTCAGATCCATTATGCTATTTAATACTCCTTTGATCATGAGCATGTTTATCATTTGTGAGTAGTTACCTTTGTTCTTGAGGTCACGGGAGAAATCATGTTGCAAGTAATCATGTGAATTTGATATGTGTTCGATATTTTGATAGTATGTATATTGTGATTCCCTTAGTGGTGTCATGTGAACGTCGACTACATGACACTTCAACATATTTGGGCCTAAGGGAATGCATTGTGGAGTAGCAATTAGATGATGCGTTGCGAGAGTGACAGAAGCTTAAACCCCAGTTTATGCATTATTCCATAAGGGACCGATTGGATCCAAAAGTTTAATGCTATGGTTTGAATTTATTCTTAATACTTTTCTCGTAGTTGCGGAAGCTTGCGGGAGGGTTAATACTAAGTAGGAGGGTTGTTCAAGTAAGAACAACACCTAAGCACCGGTCCACCCACATATCAAATTATCAAAGTACTAAACACAAATTAAACCAACATGATGAAAGTGACTAGATGAAATTCCCGTGTACCCTCAAGAACGCTTTGCTCATCATAAGATACCATTTTGGCCTGTCCTTTGCCTCAAAAGGATTGGGCTACCTCGCTGCACTTTTGTTATTACTATCATTACTTGCTCGTTACAAATTATCTTGCTATCAAACTACTCTGCTACTTACAATTTCAGCACTTGCACACGTTACCTTACTGAAAACTACTTGTCATTTCCTTCTGCTCCTCGTTGGGTTCGACACTCTTACTTATCGAAAAGAGCTACAATTAATCCCCGATACTTGTGGGTCATCAAGACATACCCATAGGATTCTTATAAGAAGTTCTGTAAGCCCATAATGCAACATTAAGTTTCTTAGATCAATTCTTTCTAGATCTATTAACAGTCTTTTGCAAAATTAATTGAAGCTCTCTATTACTCAATGCTACTTGACCACTGGACTGAGGATGATATGGGGATGCAATTCTATGATTAACATCATATTTAGCAAGCATTTTACGAAAGCACCATGAATAGAATGTGAACTACCATCAGTCATTAAATATCTAGGGACCCCAAACCTCAAAAAAATAACTTCTTTAAGCATATTAACAGAAGTGTTATGATCAGAACTACTAGTTGGAATAGCTTCTACCTATTTAGTAACGTAATCAACATCAACTAAAATATGTGTATACCCATTAGAGGAAGGAAAAGGTCCAATATAATCAAAGCCCCAAACATCAAATGGTTCAAGCACAAGTGAATAGTTCATAGGCAATTCTCGACGTCTACTAATATTACCAATTCTCTGGCATTCATCACAAGATAATACAAACTTACGAGCATCTTTAAAGAGAGTGGGCCAATAGAAACCAGATTGCAATACCTTATGTGCAGTTCTATCTCCAGTGTGGTGTCCTCTATAAGACTCGGAGTGCACTACAAAAAAAGACACATCCGTGACATTTTGGGCCGAACGACTTTTTTTTCTGTCATACATATAACACTTCTATGACGATAATTGTGACAAAACCCGGTATCATCATAGATGTGGTGGGCTCCTACTTCTATGACAAAAAATCATGACAGAAAATGGGCTTTTCGTCCTGGGCAGGCCGGAGACGCAGCTGCATGACATTCTTTGGGCCGTCCATGATGGAAAAAACCATGGTAGAAGCGAGGGCGAGGAAAATTTCGGGGAGTTCCCGGTTACGGTGGGAGGTCGGGGGCCGAGCGGTGCGCGTTTCTCTTGTACACGTACACGCATGTGTGCGAGGCGTTGGCTCTAACTGAACCCGAGCGAGGCATTGGGCTCTAACTGAACCCGAGCGATTGCACTGCAGGCTACGCGTTACTGAACCCGAGCGATCGATCGATGGCTGTTAACTGAATCCGATCAAGCGATTCCTTCGCTACTGCTGCTAACTGAAGCCGATCGATGGGATGAACAGTGAGCATTG
>NC_041384.1:565048344-565050532 GCF_002162155.2 Triticum dicoccoides | reverse complement strand
AGGACCCCGTGGTGTGGAGGGCTGGATGAACAGTAGACGGTGGAGGGGTGGTTGAATAGGACCTCGTGGTGTGGAGGGCTGGATGAACAGTAGACGGTGGAGGGGTGCCCGTGGAGGGGTGGTTGAACAGGACCCCGTGGTGTGGAGGGCTGGATGAATAGTAGACGGTGGAGGGGTGGTTGAACAGTAGCCGGTGGAGTAGCGCGCGGTGGAGGCTGGATGAACAGGAGCCCGTCGAGGCTGGATGAACAGGAGCCCGTGGAGGCTGGAGGAGGTCGACGGCGGAGATGAACAGTATCCCGTGGAGTCCCGTTTTGCGGTACGCCACACCCCTCCCGATGAACAGGACCCCCGTTTCGACCGTAGCGCTCCAACACAAGTCCGTTTCCTCCGTTTTGCGGTATGCCACACCCCTCCCGATCAACAGGACCCCCGTTTCGACCGTAGGAGGTCCGTTTCCTCTGTTTTGCGGTAGGCCAGACCCCTCCCGATGAACAGGATCCCGTTTCGAACGTGGCCGGTCGAACACAAGGCCGTTTCCTCCGTTCTGCGGTACGCCAGGCCTCATTTCCATCGCCTGTTCCGTCCAGGCCCTCCTGATGAACACGACACATTCCGTTGCCTCCCCATGAACACGACACATTCCGTTGCCTCCCCATGAACACGACGCATTCCGTTGCCTCCCCATGAACACGACGACGACGCTGTTTCTCCGTTTCGACCCAGCCATGTACACGAGCCCTGGCCGTACGTATGCGCGAGTAGGCGTTCGAGACCTGCCCGTATGTACACATACGTGGACGTATTTTCTTTCTTGGACCCTGGCCGCTGTACGTACGTGTAAATGCTACGTGCGCGCCTCTACTACGACACGTGCGCGCCTCTACTACGACACGTGCGCGCCTCTACATCGACCAGTATGTACATACACATTCGCGACCAGAATGACAACGCTATGTACGCTTCGACCAGGTGGGTCCCGACTGTCACACACTTCCTTGCCTGCGAAGATGTAGCTGGTCGGTCCCAGCAATCAGGGGCGAATCGTTTTTTTTGCCCGGACGCACTTCCTTGCGTGCGAAGATGTAGCTGGTGGGTCCCAGCAGTCAGGGGAAACGTTTTTTTGCGAAATACAGTGTCCGTCCAGTGGGTCCCAGCTATCAGGTGGAGGAATCATTATTTTCCGTGTAATAAGGCACTTCCTTGCTGCGGCCGTGGACCCAACTGTCAGCCTCTCCACGTACAGTCCACGTCCGATGGAAGTCGTTCCTTGACCACGTTGACCACGCCGCGCCGAGAGCACCAGGGCGGTGGATGACGGCGAGGCCTAGGAAGGGGACGACATGGAGGCAGGGAAGACTCGGCAGTTGTTTCCCGCATGGAGGGGAGTACGATTGTATGAGGGTTTACTGGTTCATCTGCCGTCGCCGGAGAATAACAGCAGGTGTGGTGAGTAGAGGGATGGCTAGCCAGCGATGGGAGCATGGTCGGGCGGTGAGGCCTGCGCGGCAGCACAGCCGGCCGTGAGGAGGAGGGAGCAGGCAGTCCCGCCGGCGCTTGTTTGAGCGGCTGGAGCAGGAAGAGCAGAGATTGAAGAAGCATGACGGCCGTTGGATGGACATCCAACAGTCAGTGCTTTGTTGGGGAACGTAGTAATTTCAAAAAATTTCCTACGCACACGCAAGATCATGGTGATGCATAGCAACGAGAGGGGAGAGTGTTGTCTACGTACCCTCGTAGACCGGAAGCAGAAGCGTTAGCACAACGCGGTTGATGTAGTCGTACGTCTTCACGGCCCGACCGATCAAGCACCGAAACTACGACACCTCCGAGTTCTAGCACACGTTCAGCTCGAGACGATCCCCGGACTCCGATCCAGGAGAATGCCGGGGAAGAGTTCCGTCAGCACGACGGCGTGGTGACGATCTTGATGTTCTACCGTCGCAGGGCTTCGCCTAAGCACCGCTACAATATTATCGAGGATTATGGTGGAGGAGGGCACCGCACACGGCTAATAGATCTCAAGGATCAATTGTTGTGTCTAGAGGTGCCCCCTGCCCCCGTATATAAAGGAGCAAGGGGGAGGGGCAGCCGTCCAGGAGGAGGCGTGCCAGGGAGGAGTCCTACTCCTACCGGGAGTAGGACTCCCTCCTTTCCTTGTCCAACTAGGAGAGGGGGAAGTAAGGGA
>NC_041384.1:565022830-565048076 GCF_002162155.2 Triticum dicoccoides | reverse complement strand
GGGGGGGTCCGGTAACCCCCGGTACTCTGTTTTATATTCGATAACTCCCGGAACCATTCCTGTGTCCGAATATAGTCGTCCAATACATCAATCTTTATGTCTCGACTATTTCGAGACTCCTCGTTATGTCCGTGATCACATCCGGGACTCCGAACAACCTTCGGTACATCAAAATATATAAACTCATAATGGAACTGTCATCGTAACGTTAAGCGTGCGGACCCTACGGGTTCGAGAACAATGTAGACATGACCGAGATAGGTCTCTGGTCAATAACCAATAGCGGAACCTGGATGCTCATATTGGCTCCTACATATTCTATGAAGATCTTTTATCGGTCAGACTGCATAACAACATACGTTGTTCCCTTTGTCATCGGTATGTTACTTGCCCGAGATTTGAGCGTCGGTATCTCAATACCTAGTTCAATCTTGTTACCGGCAAGTCTCTTTACTGTTTTCGTAATACATCATCCTGCAACTAACTTATTAGTTGCAATGCTTGCAAGGCTTATGTGATGTGCATTACCGAGAGGGCCCAGAGATACCTCTCCGACAATCGGAGTGACAAATCCTAATCTCGAAATACGCCAACCCAACAAGTACCTTCGGAGACACCTGTAGAGCACCTTTATAAATCACCCAGTTACCTTGTGACGTTTGGTAGCACACAAAGTGTTCCTCCGGTAAACGGGAGTTGCATAATCTCATAGTCATAGGAACATGTATAAGTCATGAAGAAAGCAATAGCAACAAACTAAACGATGAAGTGCTAAGCTAACGAAATGGGTCAAGTCAATCACATCATTCTCCTAATGATGTGATCCCATTAATCAAATGACAACTCATGTCTATGGTTAGGAAACATAACCATCTTTGATCAACAAGCTAGTCAAGTAGAGGCATACTAGTGACACTATGTTTTTCTATGTATTCACACATGTATTATGTTTCCGGTTAATACATTTCTAGCATGAATAATAAACATTTATCATGATATAAGGAAATAAATAATAACTTTATTATTGCCTCTAGGGCATATTTCCTTTAGTCTCCCACTTGCACTAGAGTCAATAATCTAGATTACACAGTAATGATTCTAACACCCATGGAGCCTTGGTGCTGATCATGTTTTGCTCGTGGAAGAGGCTTAGTCAGCGGGTCTGCAACATTCAGATCCGTATGTATCTTGCAAATTTCTATGTCTCCCACTTGGACTAAATCCCGAATGGAATTGAAGCGTCTCTTGATGTGCTTGGTTCTCTTGTGAAATATGGATTCCTTTGCCAAGGCAATTGCACCAGTATTGTCACAAAAGAGTTTCATTGGACCCGATGCACTAGGTATGACACCTAGATCGGATATGAACTCCTTCATCCAGACTCCTTCATTTGCTGCTTCCGAAGCAGCTATGTACTCTGCTTCACATGTAGATCCCGCCACGACGCTTTGTTTAGAACTGCACCAACTGACAGCTCCACCGTTCAATAAAAACACGTATCAGGTTTGCGATTTAGAATCGTCGGATCAGTGTCAAAGCTTGCATCAACGTAACCATTTACGATGAGCTCTTTGTCACCTCCATATACGAGAAACATATCCTTAGTCCTTTTCAGGTATTTCAGGATGTTCTTGACCACTGTCCAGTGATCCACTCATGGATTACTTTGGTACCTCCCTGCTAGACTTATAGCAAGGCACACATCAGGTATGGTACACAACATTCCATACATGATAGAGCCTATGGCTGAAGCATAGGGAACATCTTTCATTTTCTCTCTATCTTCTGCGGTGGTCGGACATTGAGTCTTACTCAACTTCACACCTTGTAACACAGGCAAGAACCCTTTCTTTGCTTGATCCATTTTGAACTTCTTCAAAACCTTGTCAAGGCATGTGCTTTGTGAAAGTCCAATTAAGCGTCTTGATCTATCTCTATAGATCTTAATGCCCAATATGTAAGCAGCTTCATCGAGGTCTTTCATTGAAAAACTCTTATTCAAGTATCCCTTTATGCTATCCAGAAATTCTATATCATTTCCAATCAATAGTATGTCATCCACATATAATATCAGAAATGCTACAGAGCTCCCACTCACTTTCTTGTAAATACAGGCTTCTCCAAAAGTATGTACAAAACCAAATGCTTTGATCACACTATCAAAGCGTTTATTCCAACTCCGAGAGGCTTGCACCAGTCCATAAATGGATCGCTGGAGCTTGCACACTTTGTTAGCTCCCTTTGGATCGACAAAACCTTCTGGTTGCATCATATACAACTCTTCTTCCAGAAATCCATTCAGGAATGCAGTTTTGACATCCATTTGCCATATTTCATAATCATAAAATGCGGCAATTGCTAACATGATTCGGACAGACTTAAGCATCGCTACGGGTGAGAAGGTCTCATCGTAGTCAATCCCTTGAACTTGTCGAAAATCTTTTGCAGCAAGTCAAGCTTTGTAGATAGTAACATTACCGTGAGCGTCAGTCTTCTTCTTGAAGATCCATTTATTCTCAATTGCTTGCCGATCAATGGGCAAGTCAACCAAAGTCCACACTTTGTTCTCATACATGGATCCCATCTCAGATTTCATGGCTTCTAGCCATTTTGCGGAATCTGGGCTCACCATCGCTTCTTCATAGTTCGTAGGTTCATCATGATCTAGTAGCATGACTTCCAGAATAGGATTACCGTACCACTCTGGTGCGGATCTTACTCTGGTTGATCTATGAGGTTTGGTAGTAACTTGATCTGAAGTTTCATGATCATTATCATTAGCTTCATCACTAATTGGTGTAGGTGTCACAGAAACCGGTTTCTGTGATGTACTACTTTCCAATAAGGGAGTAGGTACAGTTACCTCATCAAGTTCTACTTTTCTCCCACTCACTTCTTTCGAGAGAAACTCCTTCTCTAGAAAAACTCCGAATTTAGCAACAAAAGTTTTGCCTTCGGATCTGTGATAGAAGGTGTACCCAATAGTCTCCTTTGGGTATCCTATGAAGACACATTTCTCCGATTTGGGTTCGAGCTGATTAGGTTGAAGCTTTTTCACATAAGCATCGCAGCCCCAAACTTTCAGAAACGACAACTTTGGTTTCTTGCCAAACCACAGTTCATAAGGCGTCGTCTCAACGGATTTCGATGGTGTCCTATTTAACGTGAATGCAGCCGTCTCTAAAGCATAACCCCAAAACGATAATGGTAAATCAGTAAGAGACATCATAGATCGCACCATATCTAATAAAGTACGATTACGACGTTCGGACACACCATTACGCTGTGGTGTTCCGGGTGGCGTGAGTTGCGAAACTATTCCGCATTGTTTTAAATGTAGACCAAACTCGTAACTCAGATATTCTCCTCCACGATCAGATCGTAGAAACTTTATTTTCTTGTTACGATGATTTTCAACTTCACTTTGAAATTCTTTGAACTTTTCAAATGTTTCAGACTTATGTTTCATTAAGTAGATATACCCATATCTGCTTAAATCATCTGTGAAGTTGAGAAAATAACGATATCCGCCACGAGCCTCAACATTCATTGGACCACATACATCTGTATGTATGATTTCCAACAAATCCGTTGCTCTCTCCATAGTACCGGAGAACGGCGTTTTAGTCATCTTACCCATGAGGCACGGTTCGCAAGTACCAAGTGATTCATAATCAAGTGATTCCAAAAGTCCATCAGTATGGAGTTTCTTCATGCGCTTTACACCGATATGACCTAAACGGCAGTGCCACAAATAAGTTGCACTATCATTTTCAACTCTGCATCTTTTGATTTCAACATTATGAATATGTGTATCACTACTATCGAGATTCATCAAAAATAGACCACTCTTCAAGGGTGCATGGCCATAAAAGATATTACTCATATAAATAGAACAACCATTATTCTCTGATTTAAATGAATAACCGTCTTGCATCAAACAAGATCTAGATATAATGTTCATGCTCAACACTGGCACCAAATAACAATTATTTAGGTCTAATACTAACCCCGAAGGTAGATGTAGAGATAGCGTGCCGACCGCGATCACATCGACTTTGGAACCATTTCCCACGCGCATCGTCACCTCGTCCTTAGCCAATTTTCGCTTAATCCGTAGCCCCTGTTTCGAGTTGCAAATGTTAGCAACAGAACCAGTATCAAATACCCAGGTGCTACTGCGAGCATTAGTAAGGTACACATCAATAACATGTATATCACATATACCTTTGTTCACTTTGCCATCCTTCTTATCCGCCAAATACTTGGGGCAGTTCCGCTTCCAGTGATCAGTCTGCTTGCAGTAGAAGCACTCAGTCTCAGGCTTAGGTCCAGACTTGGGTTTCTTCTCCTGAGCAGCAACTTGTTTGCTATTCTTCTTGAAGTTCCCTTTCTTCTTCCCTTTGCCCTTTTTCTTGAAACTGGTGGTCTTATTGACCATCAACACTTGATGCTCCTTCTTGATTTCTACCTCCACGGCTTTTAGCATTGCGAAGAGCTCAGGAATAGTCTTATTCATCCCTTGCATATTATAGTTCATCACGAAGCTTGTGTAGCTTGGTGGCATTGATTGAAGAACTCTGTCAATGACACTATCAACAGGAAGATTAACCCCCAGTTGAGTCAAGTGATTATGATACCCAAACATTTTGAGTATATGTTCACTGACAGAACTATTCTCCTCCATCTTGCAGCTATAGAACTTATTGGAGACTTCATATCTCTCAATCCGGGCATTTGCTTGAAATATTAACTTCAACTCCTGGAACATCTCATATGCTCCATGATGTTCAAAACGTCATTGAAGACCCGGTTCTAAGCCATAAAGCATGGCACACTGAACTATCGAGTAGTCATCAGCTTTGCTCTGCCAGACGTTCATAACATCAGGTGTTGCTCCTGCAGCAGGCTTGGCACTTAGCGGTGCTTCCAGGACATAATTCTTCTATGCAGCAATGAGGATAATCCTCAAGTTATGGACCCACTCCGTGTAATTGCTACCATCATCTTTCAACTTTGCTTTCTCAAGGAACGCATTAAAATTCAACGGAACAACAACACGAGCCATCTATCTACAATCAAACATAGGCAAGCAAGATACTATTAGGTACTAAGTTCATGATAAATTTAAGTTCAATTAATCATATTACTTAAGAACTCCCACTTAGAAAGATATCCCTCTAATCCTCTAAGTGATCACGTGATCAAAATCAACTAAACCATGTCCGATCATCACGTGAGATGGAGTAGTATCAATGGTGAACATCAATATGTTGATCATATCTACTATATGATTCATGCTCGACCTTTCGGTCTCCGTGTTCCGAGGCCATATCTATTATATGCTAGGCTCGTCAAGTTAAACCTGAGTATTCCACGTGTGCAACTATTTTGCACCCGTTGTATTTGAACGTAGAGCCTATCACACCCGATCATCACGTGGTGTCTCAGCATGGAGAACTTTCGCGACGGTGCATACTCAGGGAGAACACTTATACTTTGATAATTTAGTGAGGGATCATCTTATAATGCTACCGTCAATCAAAGCAAGATAAGATGCATAAAAGATAAACATCACATGCAATCAATATAAGTGATATGATATGGCCATCATCATCTTGTGCTTGTGATCTCCATCTTCGAAGCGCCGTCATGATCACCATCGTCACCGGCGCGACACCTTGATCACCATCGTAGCATCGTTGTCGTCTCGCCAATCTTATGCTTCCACGACTATCGCTACCCCTTAGTGATAAAGTAAAGCATTACAGCGCAATTGCATTGCATATAATAAAGCAACAACCATATGGCTCCTGCCAGTTGCCGATAACTCGGTTACAAAACATGATCATCTCATACAATAAAATTTAGCATCATGTCTTGACCATATCACATCACAACATGCCCTGCAAAAACAAGTTAGACCTCCTCTACTTTGTTGTTGCAAGTTTTACGTGGCTGCTACGGGCTTAGCAAGAACCGTTCTTATCTATGCATCAAAACCACAACGATAGTTTGTCAAGTTGGTGCTATTTTAACCTTCGCAAGGACCGGGCGTAGCCACACTTGGTTCAACTAAAGTTGGAGAAACCGACACCCGCCAGCCACCTGTGTGCAAAGCACGTCGGTAGAACCAGTCTCGCGTAAGCGTACGTGTAATGTCGGTCCGGGCCGCTTCATCCAACAATACCGCCGAACCAAAGTATGACATGCTGGTAAGCAATATGACTTATATCGCCCACAACTCACTTGTGTTCTACTCGTGCACAACATCAACGCATAAAACCTAGGCTCTGATACCACTGTTGGGGAACATAGTAATTTCAAAAAAATTCCTACGCACACGCAAGATCATGGTGATGCATAGCAACGAGAGGGGAGAGTGTTGTCTACGTACCCTCGTAGACCAGAAGCGGAAGCGTTAGCACAACGCGGTTGATGTAGTCGTACGTCTTCATGGCCTGACCGATCAAGCACCGAAACTACGACACCTCTGAGTTCTAGCACACGTTCAGCTCGATGACGATCCCCGGACTCCGATCCAGCAGAATGTCGGGGAAGAGTTCCGTCAGCACGACGGCGTGGGGATGATCTTGATGTTCTACCGTCGCAGGGCGTCGCCTAAGCACCGCTACAATATTATCGAGGATTATGGTGGAGGAGGGCACCGCACACGGCTAATAGATCTCAAGGATCAATTGTTGTGTCTAGAGGTGCCCCCTGCCCCCGTATATAAAGGAGCAAGGGGGAGGGGCGGCCGGCCAGGAGGAGGCGCGCCAGGGAGGAGTCCTACTCCTACTGGGAGTAGGACTCCCTCCTTTCCTTGTCCAACTAGGAGAGGGGGAAGGAAGGGAGAGAGGAGAGAAAGGAAAGGGGGGGGGCGCCGCCCCTCCCTCCTTGTCCAATTCGGACTAGAGGGGGAGGGGGCGCGCAGCCTGCCCTGGCCGCCCCTCCTCTGCTCCACTTTGGGCCCATGAGGCCCATTAACCCCCCCCCCCCGGGGGGGTTCCGGTAACCCCCGGTACTCCGTTTTATATCCGATAACTCCCGGAACCATTCCTGTGTCCGAATATAGTCGTCCAATATATCAATCTTTATGTCTCGACTATTTCGAGACTCCTCATTATGTCCGTGATCACATCCGGGACTCCGAACAACCTTCGGTACATCAAAATATATAAACTCATAATGAAACTATCATCGTAACGTTAAGCGTGCGGACCCTACGGGTTCGAGAACAATGTAGACATGACCGAGACACGTCTCTGGTTAATAACCAATAGTGGAACCTGGATGCTCATATTGGCTCCTACATATTCTACGAAGATCTTTTATCGGTCAGACCGCATAACAACATACGTTGTTCCCTTTGTCATCGGTATGTTACTTGCCCGAGATTTGATCGTCGGTATCTCAATACCTAGTTCAATCTCGTTACCGGCAAGTCTCTTTACTCATTCCGTAATACATCATCTCGCAACTAACTTATTAGTTGCAATGCTTGCAAGGCTTATGTGATGTGCATTACCGAGAGGGCTTAGACATACCTCTCCGACAATCGGAGTGACAAATCCTAATCTCAAAATACGCCAACCCAACAAGTACCTTCGGAGACACCTGTAGATCACCTTTATAATCACCCAGTTACGTTGTGACATTTGGTAGCACACAAAGTGTTCCTCCGGTAAACGGGAGTTGCATAATCTCATAGTCATAGGAACATGTATAAGTCATGAAGAAAGCAATAGCAACAAACTAAACGATCAAGTGCTAAGCTAACGAAATGGGTCAAGTCAATCACATCATTCTCCTAATGATGTGATCCCGTTAATCAAATGACAACTCATGTCTATGGTTAGGAAACATAACCATCTTTGATCAACGAGCTAGTCAAGTAGAGGCATACTAGTGACACTATGTTTGTCTATGTATTCACACATGTATTATGTTTTCGGTTAATACGATTCTAGCATGAATAATAAACATTTATCATGATATAAGGAAATAAATAATAACTTTATTATTGCCTCTAGGGCATATTTCCTTCATGCTTGTGCGTCAACTTTATTTTAGGAAAGCCTCAAATATGTGGAAAACAACATACAGTCCATCTGCCATTATTTCTAATAATTTACAGCCCATTTGCTAATTCTTAAGGTTTTTTGGAGCCCATATTCTTTTTGTTAGCATTACAGCCCATATTGTGGCAACGGTTAAAAAATTATACAAAATTTTGCATATTTCGGTGCGGTCCGAACTGTTTTTAATCCCAAAATTTCGACTCACATTCAAACTGATTTTAAAAATAAATGTATATCAATATAAAATCCAACAAATTCTCCACGCATAAAAATTAATGTAATTTAAAATCTTGAAATGAAAAAAAGATATTTGAAACTAATTGCTGGTTTGATGTGTTTTAAAAATGTACAACCCATTTCTCATTACTGACGGGCCATTTTCTTGGCCAGCCGAATTAAAGCTCTCCTCGTCTTGAAAGATTTGCAGCCCAACAGGCCTGACAAAGCGACTTACTTGGCAAATCACAAAAAAACTGGGCTGTGGCCATGGACCCAGCTGTCAGCCTCTCCACGTACAGTACTCTTCCGATGGAAGTCGTTCCTTGACCACGTTGACCATGCCGCACGGAGAGCACCACGGCGGTGGACGACGGTGAGGCCTAGGAAGGGGACGACGCGACAGTGGAAGCCCACGCGAAGAGGACTACAAGGGTTCACTGGTTCGGCTACGGTATGAGGCTGCTGTCGCCGCAGGGCCTGGCCAGCGGTGGGAATAGTAGGGGGCAGTGAGGCCTCTGCGGCAGCATAGCCGGCTATGGGAGGCAGGAGCATGCGGCACGGCCGGCGCTGCTTTGGGCGGCTGGAGCAAGAAGACCAGAAGTTGAAGAAGCACTACGACCGTTGGATGGACATCGTACGGTCACTGGAGCTAGAATAGTTCATATTGACTAAGTTGACAAGGCCCTTCGTCCCCGTCAACTTAGTAGGCCCACAAGTCAGCCTCCCAGCAAGGTGGGTCCTAGCTAGCCGGGGGAGTATTCATTTTTTTGTGCTTAATAAGGAGGCACTTCCGGTGGGTCCGAGCTGACAGCGGGGGGAACGTTTTTTTCGCGAAATACGGTGGCCCGTCCGGTGGGTCCCAGCAGTTAGGGGGAAACAATTTTTTTCGCAAAATACTGGTGGCCCGTCTGGTGGGTCCCCGCTATCAGGTGGAGGAATAATTATTTTCCGCGTAATAAGGAGGCACTTCCTTGTGGCTGCCGTGGACCCAGCTGTCAGCCTCTCCACATACAGTACTCTTCCGATGGAAGTCGGTCGTTGACCACATTGACCACGTTGCGCCGAGAGCACCAGGGCGGTGGACGACAGCAAGGACTAGGAAGGGGACGACTCGGAGCCGGGGAAGACGCAGCGGTGGATGCCCACACGAAGAGGAGTACGAGGGTTCACTGGTCCGGCTGTGGTGTGAGGCTGCTGTCGCCGCAGAATAACATGGGGTGTGGGTGAGTAGAGGGATGGCCTGGCCAGCGGTGGGAGTAGTAGGGGCGGTGAGGCCTCCGCAGCATCACAACCGTCCACGGGAGGCAGCAGCATGCGACACGACCGGCGCTGGTTTGGGCGGCTGGAGCAAGAAGACCAGAGGTTGAAGAAGCACTACGGCCGTTGGATGAACATCGTATGGTAACAGGAGCTAGAATCGTTCATATTGACTAATTTGACAAAGCCCTCCGTCCCCGTCAACTTGGTAGGCCCACAAGTCAGCCTCCCACTATGCCGGGTTCCAGCTGGCAGGGGGAATATTCATTTTTTTTGTGCGTAATAAGGAGGCACTTCCTTGCGTGCGAAGATAGCTGGTGGGTCCGACATATCAGCGGGGGGCACTTTATTTCGCGAAATACAGAGGCCCTTCCGGTGGGTCCCAGATGTAAGGTGGAGGAATCATTATTTTGCGCGTAATAAGGAGGCGTTTCCTTGTGTGCGGCCGTGGACCCAGCTGTCAGCCTCTCCACGCACAGTCTACTTCCGATGGTGTCGTTTGTTGACCACGTTGACCATGCCGCGCCGAGCGCATCCAAGGTGGTGGACGACGACGAGGCCCCGGACAGCAACGAGCCGGAGATGGGAAGACGCGGGAGTAGAGTCGCAGGCAGAGAGGTGTATGAGGGTTAACTGGTTCTAGTGCGGTGTGGTTCGGCAGTCGATGGAGAAGAACAGGAGGTGTGGAGGGGTGGAGGGATGGCCTGGCCAACGGTGGAGTAGCGCTTCATAGCGAAGCGTGCTAAGCAGAGCTGCTAGCAGCAGGAGGCGGGAGGTGGTCCCGGCGGCGCTGGAGGAAGAAGACAAGAGATTGAAGATGGATGCTGGTCATTGGATGTAAATCCAACGGCTAACATGTCAGAATCATTTGTTGACTAAATTGACAACGACTTGCATTGGCTTCGACCTATTGGCCCACATTTCAGCCTCCAAAAATGTGGCACGTATTCAACCCATTTTTTCAGAATTTACAGTCATTTTTTTGCGCGGTAGAATTTACAGTCAATTTGATCTTTTTTTTCAATTACAACCATTAGCTGGGCTGGGTGAACAAATAATGTAGCGTCCATGCGGCCTGTTTATTTTATTTCCTAAAAAATTACAGGCCATTTGCACTTTCTCAAAATACACGATTTTGCTGGGCTAATTCTAATTATAATGTTGGGTTGGGCCAGCAATGTTATCAAAAAATAAAAAGGGGCTGAGCATTTTGTTATAAATATATTTAAATAATATGTGATATTATTACATTCGTCCTTAAATCTTACCAAGCTTTTGTACACAATCACTAGGACTTTCGTGCCAAAACAATCCAGGATTTTATTTGTTAAGAAATTATTTTTATAAGTTAATAAGATGTGGGATATTGTTTTCTTACATATGTAAGTATCTGTTAAATATATGATGACAATAAAAATAATACTCCCTCCGTTCCTTAATATAGGGTGTATAGTTTTTGGCACGGAAATTAAAGAACGCATGTGGAGGGAAAATTTCCCAAGTTTTGGGTGAGATTACACCTGACTAATTGACATGAGAAAATAGAGGAGCTTGCCTAATATAAGGAAATGTAGTCAAATCCCTAAAAGCATTATTCAGACGAGTGGTGCAACGCAATACACCTTACATTTCAGACTTTTTCTCAAAAATCTATACACCTTATATCAAGGAACAGAGGGAGTATATAATAACATATAAAATAATTTTTTTAGAAAAACAGGGAGCATCTCCCCGGTTCCATTGCTGAGAACGAAACCACAACATATTCTGATACAGCAGCTCAAAGAGCAGTTCGAAAGCAAAGGTAGAAAAGCTACAAACTAGGGGGGGGGGGTGGATGAACAAGTTCTCTGAATAACACAAATCACCCGAGCGGTGCCAAAGGCAGAGCGGATAGAGCACTCAAATGACACAAGGAGGGTCCAACGAAGCTTTCATGGTCTTCAGCCGAGGGGCCGTGTCAGCCTGCGGCGACCAGTAAGCAAGCGGAGACACCGGGCTGGAAGGCGTAGCATGGTGGATGTCCCTCTTTTTCGGTGCTAGGTGCCCATCATCTTCATCAGAGATCTTGAGACGAGCCCACGGGTCCAGCCCCAGAGCAGGTTGAGCCTTGTTCAGCCACAAGTGATCGCCAACGGTTTCTGGAGGGATCTTGTTAGGGTTTCCACGAAGCTCGTCAACTTGTCCTTGTCCGATCCGGAGGAGAGAATCACCCAGTTCCTCACCATGTTCCTGATCAACCTCAAGACCTGTGGAATGGAAATCCAGGAGGTGTTACTGAAAATTATAACATTTCTATATTTCCAGAGGCACCAAAGGACAGCTGAGCTAACAATGTTTAAAACTGAGCACTTTTTGGTAGCAATCCAGAATCTGGCGACAGATTCGAAGGATGAGCCAATCTGACTAGAGAAATATTCCTCAATGTGGGCCCAGAGATGTTTAGCAACTATACATTCAAAAAATAGGTGAGAACAAGACTCTTGTTCCAAGCAGTAAACACAATCAAGGGGTTTGATGATGTGTCTCTTCCTAAGGTTATCCCTAGTCATTAATTTGTTTTTGGAGAGAAGCCAGAGAAATACATGAATTTTAGGGGGAACTCTCAATTTTCAGACAGTAGGGATAAACACGGGTTGAACCCCTCTAAAGTTGATAACATGATAGAGGGAGCTAGAGGAATACTTCCCCTTATTGTCCAGCTGCCAAATCAGGGCATCCAGCTCGGCAGTAAAGGTAATGCTTTTGGCAATTTCCTCCAACTGGAACCATTGTTCCATGAGACTATCACTAAAGTTCCTTCTAAAAGAGAGTTTTAGGCATTGACCGTCCCAAACTTCATTGACACTTTTGTTAAGATCATTGCAGTCAGAGTAAATAGGCCAAAATTGGACTGCTAGGGGGGATGTGCCAAACCAAGTATCTACCCAGAACCTGGTTCTGCTCCCATCCCCTATGTTCCATCTGTAGCCAAATTTCACAGCATGCATAATAGATTTTAATCCTTTCTAGAATCTAGAGGTCTTAGGGTTGGAGGAAGGGACAAAAATATTAGGTTTATTTCCTAGGTATTTGTGGGCAATAAGAAGCTTCCAGGGTTTCAGGTCTCCCTCATAGAATCTTTTAATCCAAGACCCTAGAAGACAGATGTTAATTTCTTGGAGGTTAGGTATGCCTAGGCCTCCAAAATCTTTTTTCATAGAGACTAGGACCCAATTAGCAAGGTGTAGCTTCCTATTTCCCTCAAAATCATTCCACAAGCAATGAGACATCTGAGAATTGATGAGGTTCACTGCCCATTTAGGGAACTTGAAGAAGGAGAGGAGATACACTGGAATGCTAGCCAAACAAGGTTGTATGAGGATCAATCTACCTCTGTAAGAGAGAAGTTTGCCCCTCCACCCAGCAATCCTTTTAATGATTTTATCCAGAAGGGTTGGATATCCTCTCTCCTCAGTTTATCATAGTGGAGAGGGATACCTAGGTACTTAATGAGGAAGTTACCTTTATTACAGACTAAAATAGAGAGGAAGTTAGCTAACTCCTGATTATCCATGTTGATAGGGATGAGTTCACTTTTAGAGTAGTTGATTCTCATGCCTAAAACTTGTTCAAACCAGGTTAGAACATTTTTCAGATTGCTAGCATGTGTGGAGTCATTGTCTAAGAAAAGGATGGTATCATCTACATATTGAAGGCAGATGATGCCACCAGGGCAGACCTCAGGACAGAGCCCTGCAATCAGACTATAATCAGCAGCTTTGCTCAGCATTTTAGTAAGAATGTCCACTACTAAATTAAACAAAAGCGGGGAGATGGGGTCACCTTTCCTAAGGCCTTTACCAGCAAGGAAAAAAAATCACTTTCACAGTTATTTATCTTGACCCCAACAGACCCCCCATGAGTAAGTTGCTGGATCCAACTCTCCTTTATGAAAGGCTTGGAAAAGATCTAAGAGATCATTTTTCACCAAGTCCCAAAAATGCTGGTAAAACAAGAAGGGAATCCCATCAGGACCAGGAGCCCCATCCGGATAAGAGCTAAAAATGGCTTCCTTCACCTCTGTCTCTGAAAAAGGGGCTTCTAGCAGCTCATTTTCAGCAGGAGAGACTTTTTCAGAAGCAGAGAAAAAATTGTTTTGTAGAGAGAACCCAGAAGGTTTTTTTTTCTTAAACAGGTCTTTGTAGAAGTCAGTAGCCACTTTCAGCATCTCATCTACCTCAGTAACAGGGCCATTAGGGCCATCAAGGGAGTGAATGAGGGTTTTCCTCCTCCTCTGGTTAGCTACTGCATGGAAGTAAGCAGTATTTTTATCACCCTGCTGAATGTTCCTATCTCTAGACCTTTGTTTGGCTTTGATTTCTTTTTGAAGCCAAATTTTCTTGAGCTCTCCATGGACAAAGTTTAATCTATTAGTCTCAGCCTCAGAGAGGTCAGTGGTTTCTGCCTTAATATCTAGAGAATCAAACTCAAGGAGGAGAAGCCTTTGTATCTTCTAAGATTAGCTTCCTCATTGGAGTTCCACCCTTTGGTAGTTCTTCTAAATCTCCTGATTTTGATCTGACAATTTTCTAGGGGACAACTGCTCCCAGTAGGCTCATTCCAGATTTTCCTGACTAGCTCAGTAAAATCTTCTCTAAGCAACCACCACTTTTCAAATTTAAAACTATTGCTCTTTGGAGTTTGGTTAAGACCAGAGTCCCAGAGCAAAGGAGTGTGGTCACTACCACATCTGGGCAGAGCTCTACAACTAGAAAGGGGAAAGAAACTATCTAATTCTGTGTCACAGAAAATTCTGTCAATGGTGGACATAATCCTGGAGCAGCACTTCCAACATATCTAGCAGAACTGTGGGTTTTCCTTCTGACAGGGCAATTCTCAACTTTATGGGTAACCATTTTGCAGATAAAACAACTCTTGGGCTTGACACATTTATCCAAATGATGCCCTGGTTCCCCACAGTTGTAGCAGATCACCTCAGAGTATGCCATAAGGCCCGAAGTAGGGGCAGGAGCACTTTTCTGGATGTCCTATCTCTTCTTTTGCCAATTCTTGCCTTGAGATTTCCTACTGATCTGAGAGTCAGAACCACCAGCAGATTGATCTTGGGCAATTACAGGAGCCTGCCCAAATTGTGCCTCCATTTGGGGCAGCGGTGGACCGTACCACTGCCCAACCGGCGCTCCCCCCCATTGTGATAGGGTAAATTCATCAGAGTTCCTGGTTCATTCTCATCCTCCAGCCAGATGTTGTCTCCCAGGAAGCAGAAATAACCACCAGACAGCTCAATTGAAGCAGATTGCAAGCCTAATTTCAATCTTCTGTAGGTTTGAGGGAGAGGTAAGGTAGGGGATCCACCTGCTCCGGCTCCGGTGGCGTGCTAGTGGGCAGGAGTCCAGTCAAGCATTCCCATCTCGCAGCACGACGTGGATCTCCTGAATTCACTTCTCCTTTCGCCCATTGTATGAACGCAATTTGCGGCTCACTGGGGTGGGGCATCCTGTGCTTCTCCGAGAAATCTCCTTCGAAGTAGATCCGCAGGGCTAGATTCAGCAGCTCCCAATCCACATGATCCTTGCACATCCGAGCATACCTGCGCGAGTGAGAGAATGGATTCGGTCCCTCCTCGGCTTCCTCCCTCGCAGCTTTCTCCTCTGCTTTCCTCCATTCGCGCGTGCACTGGGTCGAGGAGAGAGCGTCATCGCGGATCCGCATCGCCCGCTCCCTCCATCTCCTCCCTCGAGTCTCCCACAGCACCGCCGGCGCGACGGAGTCGAGCGGCTGGAGCATCCGCGGGAAGGCTTTGTAGACATGTGGGAGATGCATCTTGTACATCTGCCTGTCTTCCAGCCATTCCCCTGTGGATATGGCCGGCGACTCCATGGGGCGCGCGAGCAGACTTGCTGAGGGGGGCAGGCGCGCCCGGAGTCAGGAGGCGGGGGGTGGCGGGAGATCTATTTGCCAATTACTCCCTCCTTTTTGGTTTATAGGTCTGAATTCAAAAATCTCACCAAGCAAGGTAGATGATGAATGGTGGAATACTTTTTGTAGTTTGCAAAAGCACCTAATTAATGCACTTGTTTTCCTCAAAAAATTATGTTTATCAATGCATAAATTGCAATGCATGCATGTATAAAGTACATGCATTGGTCAATTTTCTCTTAATACTTGCATGCAATGATTTAATGCACCTTGGAATCTGAACATGTGATGGAAAACAACCAAATTGAGCCTTATAAAATGGAAAAACTAAAATTTTGAGATAAGCCCTATAAACCGAAAAGGAGGGAGTATGTGAACTAAACAGTCAACATATAAAATAATTTAAATATATATAATATAGTTAGAAGGGAAACATAAGTTGGACCTGGCGTTCCTATTCTTATATAGAAAAATAGAACATACCTCTATGTTTTCTTAAAAAAAATACATAAATTGGGCTGCCAAAAATAAAAATTCGGATGGGAGGTCCATAGGCCGGTCGATACATGACGGCCCTAAGAAAATACAAACATGCCTATGGACCTTCCATCCGAGGTCGTGGGCTGCTTAAAAATGAAAGCCTAGACGGGGCAGCCCAAAACCACGTCCAACACTTGCCAAAACTTCGTCCCTCGTTTTCTCTGTGTTTCACACACTCGACATTGTGTGGGCATTTTGACTGTGCATCATATGAAGATGTGCTATGCATGAATGTTGATCAACATGATGTTAACTGGCTGGTAGTTCCATTTTCGACCATGAATAAAACTTGCAACATGATGTTAACCCTGTTTGAAAAGGCCGTGTTAATATAAATGCTCTGCCTCTGAAAGTTGCAGTTTCTTATCTGAAACTGAACTTGCAGTTTCTTATATGAAACTGAAACTTGCAGTTTCTTCTCTGAGGATCACATTGACTGCACTTTTATACTCCTATGAAACTACATTTTTAAGTGCTAAAAATAAATCTCTAGAATTCATAAAATACTTTATATGCTCAATACTGCAAATCTGAAATTCAAAAGACATTCATATCTGAAAGTACTCTCAAAATACACAACACAAAACACAATTCACAACCTACAAATACTGACAACCCTAAGCTCCTCCTGACAATTCACAACCTGCCCGACTATTGGGCTGGGGGGGGGGCAGCCCCCTCCTATTCCTCGGCGGTAGACAGCCGCCCCGTGAGACGATGTGAACGGCGAGGGAGACGATGGCGGGGAAGCATCATCGGGCCAACTGCTTTTCTCCTCTTGCAGTTGGGTTCGGTCAACGAAGACTCCACCGGCTCGCTTTGGAAGGACACCCTCACAAATGGCACCCTGTAGATACTCGATCCTTCAATCTCTGGTGGATGCTCCATCTGGGATCAATACTCCCACCACCGCTCCCTCACGATCAGATTCGGTGAATCTATTTGCTCCATGGCCCAGAGGAGCAACTCTATGTACTCCGGCGCGACTCCCTCCGGGAGTATCGCTGCCTTTTCACTTTGTTGCAGATATTTGGCCATGGATGTCACTGTCGCCTCTAGTTGGTCCTTGTTGTCAAACCAAGACTGCATCTCCAACATCCTAGCTAGCTTCACAGGGTTGCCGTCTGCGATCCTCACGTATCGGTTGTACTCCTCCATCGATCTACTTCTCCACAGCACCTTCACTCGCCGGCGGTGGTTTTTGAATGGAAGAGGAGAGGAGCAGCGCTGGTTTTGGACTAGAACAGGAGAGGAGGGGCGGTGGTTTTGAAATGGAAGAGGAGAGGAGCGGCGCTGCATTTAGATTGGAACAGGAGAGGAGCGGCAGTGGTTTAAGAGGAGAAGAGCGAAAGAGCGGCGCTGGTCTTAGAAGTATTTTTTTGTTGTTTCGCGTATTTTGGGTCAAAGTTTGACCACGTACTGTATTTGACAAGCAAAATGTGAATGCATGTCACGAAAAATTGTATCGTTTGGTTCGTATCTGAATGTATTTTCAAATTATACTCCCTCCATTTTTGTATACAAGGCCACAAACTCATATTACAGGTACCAAGGTAAAAATCAATGCTATGTTTAAGTCAATGTTGCAAGCTAGCTTGTCACCTTGATTGTCGTGTTAATTAATGTGGTTTTTCTCTCCCAAGCACAACAAGCCAACCCTCTTACTCCTCATTGGTTGATTAATGTTGGGAATGCAAGCTAACCTTCTCACTCCCGCATGCACACAAGGGATATTAATGTCCTCGGGTGCTAGTACGAGGCAAACGCCATCAATTTTGCCTCGATTAATTTTAGTGGCCTTGTATAGTTGCAAATTATAATTTTGATAGTGGCCTTGTATACAACATATAACATATATTTTATGTGCGAAAATCATGGTGAATTATGACCCAGAATAAAAGGGAGACTAGTTAATGTGGGGTCGCTTTCTTAATTGAAGGGTAAATTGATTTTGATTTTGATCCAGTCAGAGCGCGCCAGCCCTCTCGTCCAATCCTAAATCGCTGCCGCACGCTCCTCTCCCTCTTCTCCATTGCAAAACCACCTCCTCTCCTCTCCATCATCTCCATTCCAAAACCACCGTCTCGCCTCTCCCTCTTCTCTATTGCAAGACCACCGTCTCTCCTCCGTTTTCTAGATGCTTTGCTCCATGGTGCGGGCGCAATCCATGGATACAAAATTAGTATACTGTATACTATTTAGAAGTCGAGGGCGGGGCTTTTCCTGCGTGGTAGGCGGCGGGGCAGTTCCACCTAGTCGGTTCGACAGAGACGCGAGAAGACGAGGGAGTAGGCTGCTGCAAACGTAGGGCTGTGTGATTTGACAGCGAGTTACTGCTGGACAGGTGGGGCCCCGTGATTTGACTTGCCATTATCATTTTAACTACGGCGCTACAACCGGCGTGAGTCTCCCAGATTCCTGACCACCTCCATACAAGTGCCTCCACGATCGGCGGTGAGTACAAGGTTAGAACCATCACCAGCGATGAGTTCGACGTCATCTACACCCGTTCTTCCGCGATGGTGAAAGGATGCCTTTCTCGCTTCAAACGCATGTTCGAAAACTGCAGTCCTGGGATGAGAGAAGGATCTAAAGGACGAAGAGAGGAAGAAGCCCGCCGTGATCCAGGTTTGCGTACATAACGTTTGCTTGGTCTACCACATATGCCATGTCGACATTGAGTGCCAGGATTTTAAGAAATTCCTCAAGGACAAAACAGTGAAATTCGTTACTGTAGACTTTGGTAACGACAAAGAAGTCCTGCGTCGAATAGGCCTCGTTGTAGGCAACACCTTCGACCTCCAGAAGAATTGGCTGGTGTCCTCTTGTCAGCCTTCAATGCTGACCCTGACAGGAGCCATGGTTCATCCTTCATACGGTAAACTGGAGAAACCTCATTACTCGTTTCATCGTCATGCATGGCAGTGGAATGTACTAGATATAGACCACATCCACAACGCTGCAATGGATGGCTACCTTTGCTTCAATATCTACAAGGGTTGGATGAAGAGCAACAGCCAAGTGTGCGGTTCAAGCAAAGAAGTATCGGCCAAGAGGAAGAGGGACAAGGACGAAGTCGAGGACGTGGACGAGGACTCCGAGTAAGGTGGCAGTGTCGTTGCTCATGGTGGTTCTAATAAAGTGTCTACCGGAATAGTTGAAAAGTTTAATTTCAGGTGTGCTTAATTTAGTTTGAGGGGTGTTTTGTGCTGATCCCCCAGCAGAACTATGTTATGTTTCTTCTCGTTACTTTAACTCTTCAGTACGTACATACTAGTATTTCTTACATTTCATCTTTTAGTTGGTATAGTACTACCACTCGTTTCTTCACATTATATACGTACAATATATATGACCAACATCATATAGCCAGCAGTTTAGTTGTCAAAGAATTTCAGGGTGCTTAGTTTTGTCAAAGAATTCCAGGATGCTTAGAGGGTGCTTGGATCCAAGGGACTTATTTTAGTCTAACTAAAAATAGTCTCTTTAAGAGGCTAAAGTTCCAAGCACCCCTGACTAAAGAGGGGCTAAAACTAGTCTTGAGACTAAATTTTTTTAGTTAGGGGTACCCCTACTAAAATGTGGATTAGTCCTCTCTCTACTCATTTAACTCCTCTCCTTTAACACAGGCGAGTTCTGGATTGGAGGGTTTTGAGGATAATAAATGTTCATTAACTTGATTTTAGCCTTTTTAGTATTTGGATCCAAGCATGGGTGAGGCTAGCATGTTTTAGTCCCACTACTTTTAGTCATGGGACTAAAAGTATCCAAGCACCCTCTTAGTTTTATTTGAGGGTTGGGTTGTGCTGGACGACTAGCCTTTTTAATAGTACTATATGCATAATTTGGCGAAGAGCGCTCTCTATATGTACCACCTTTTTTTTAATTTCAAGTTTTACTCCATGGCGCAATCCATCGATACTACTGTTGTACAAAAGTATACATTTTAAAAAGGCTAGAGGGCGGGGCAGTCTAGCTTGGTCGGTTTCATGGGAGGTGAGGGCCTTTGTGATTTGACGGCTCATTATTGCTGGAAGGCGGGGCCTTGTGATTTGACTGCTCATATAAATGCGCCGACGACCTGATCAAGGAGGAGCAAAGAACCGTGCGGTATACTCAAGTTTTCCACTAGAGTAGTACTGCGACGGGGGAGCACGAAACACGGCAGCCCAGTGCCATATGGCGATAAAAATGATCTAATTTGCTAGTCATCTCATTGTTAGCATTGTTCTATTCATTCCCTAAAAAACATTGTTCTATTCATGCCTCGCAGAGAACGTGCCACGTGCGGCGAAACACCCGAAGCAAAAGATGAAACACAGGAGCAAAAGAAGAAGGAAGATTATCACCCCAAATGATCTAATTCGCCACGGAGTCATAACTGCTTCTTCATCGCCTCCACGACCTCCATCTCCTTGCGCATATCCTCCGCCATCTTCATCATTGTGTCCATGACGTGGCATTTCTCGACGCGAGCCTTCATCATCTGTTCCACGGCCATATTACGTACCTTGACAGCAGCCGGGTGCTCGATGTGGAGCTTCGCCAACGCTTCCTTCTGTTCCATGGCGAGGGCCTGCAACATCTTCATCGAGGAACTACTATTCTCATGCAGCTTCTTCCAGCCGGCGTTCTTCTCCTTCAACAGGTCGATCTCATTGCAGAGCTTCGCATTGTCCTCCGGAAGTCGCAGGATTCCGCCGGTCGCCTTCTTCTCTGGGGCAATGCTCTTCTTCAGCAGCATCACCAAGCCGGCGGTCAACTCCCCCTGCTGATTGAGCTCAGTGGGCATGTCATCGAGGCTCTCCTTCAGTAACTCCATCAAGCCTTGGATGAACTCCTTCTGCTTATTGAGCTGATCGGGCATGCCGTCGAGGGATAACGACTCCAGCTCCGCCGGCTCGGCATGTTCGCCTCCGCGGCTAGGGCTCTCCTGGGAGCCATCGCCTGCCCGTGAGAGATCTTTTGAGGTCTCTGCGTGGCGGCGGGCCCTCTTTTTTTTGCAGCCTTGGTTGCCGCTCCCTTGTTACAAGTAGTTCTCAACCTAGAGCTCTGCTCACCGGCCATGGCAACGACGGACGAAGAAGAAGCACTTATGAGGAGGAATGGTAGAGTGATTTTCGGTTAGGTAGTTCCCCTTTTTATAACCTAAGTACTAGCACTAGTACTAATACCTGCATAGTGGGAACACATTCAGGTTTGGTACGTACTACTAGTAGGTGTGAGCAGGCTTTCGAATGTGATGGGAACAAGGTAAAGATTAATTGATGGTTTTGGTTTCGAGGCCCGAAACGGCTCCCGATGAGTTTAGCGGAACATAAATTTCAAGTACTACACTGCTCAAATGCGTAAATATTATGTTACTGTCAAAAATTGGCACAAAATATGAAGGAGACCAATGGAAGTACTACTAGCAACCCACGATTTAACTACTCACATGCGCGCAATGGAGTAATAATGTCTTTCTTCCGCCCTCACGTCCACTCAATTTGCATGCGTTGTATTAATTGACCATCAATGAAGTGAACGACTTTACACGCGTCAAATTATCACATGGGGTGGATCTTGGTACAAAATTGCGTCCGCCCGTGTACCCGCATGTGCGTGCGAGGAATGAGTGCGTGCATGGCGTGCGTGCACATCTTCGCTTCGTGCATGTACCGCCAGTATGGCTCAGGGAGGACGAGTACATTCTTTTGGAACCAGCAGCACGTCACTGTGATCAATCCAAGTAAGGAGGTCGCGACAATGCCTACACATGTGCCACGTGGCTTCATGAACTATAAGAGAGACAGTGTGTAGCGTGCCATTGGTATTCTAATTTACGTGTTTTGCACATACTCGAAGTACTAGTAAGGTACACGTGCATTGCATGCATCAGATTTTGTAACCAAATTATGAATAAATACCACACTATAGCATGTAAGCTCTGAGTCATATATGCCTGATGTAGCCCTTCGTTTAATTCTTATAGTTCATCTCATTCAAAATCAATTAGTTTTTATAAAAAAGCTAAGAACGCGGGAATAGGAAAAACATGGGATTATAGTGGAATGTCATCTTGAATCCTACATGATTGTACGAGTGTTTGATTGTGCATAGAAAAAACGCAGAATTCTTTCAAAGAGGTTTGAGTGGATGGGATGTTTCCTATGAAATCTAGTGCAAATGAATCATATGGAAAAATTCCTATGGTGTTTACAATACTACGAATCAAACAACCAAGATAGCAAAAATTCCTAATGATTAGAATCCTCCAAAATTCCTTTGAGAATCCTTTGAATCAAAGAAGCCCTTAATCTATTTTATGATTCATGGAATTGTGCGTTGTAAAGCATAAAGTAAAAACAAATAATGGCAATTCAACTAGAAAAAAGTTTGGGCAGTTATGATACGGAAGATTCTAGAACAAAAGAGAACCACTGTTGTTTTGAGGTTTGTGCATTATGCTTAAGTTCAACCATGGAGTCTGCTAGATTTTACATGTGGCAAAATCCGGTGGGGGGCTAGAAGATGGTGTGAGGGGCCGAGTGGAGGGAAACTATGAAGGAATGCACAAGTGCAAGATTGATATTTAGAGAGAGGGGGCGAACACGTGCGCTGATGCGCGCAGTGGCGGAGCCATGAAAAATAAATGAGCTAGGGGGCCAAGCATTGCTAATCCTTTACGAGGAGGGTCAATTCATGAACTTAAACCATTTTTAGCAGCAATTGTCTAATGATCACATTCATATTAGCCTTGATATATAGTGATGTTAGGGGGGGAGGGGGGCAGGGCCCTTATTGCCCCCTGTCTTCGCCATTGTGCACGCGTCTGAGAGATGAAGCGGAAGGCATGGATGATGGGAGGGGGACGTTGGATACATAATTAATGTGGGTGTATTAGCTATATATGTTAATCCTATATAGAGAGGTATAGATTGATCAATGTGGACGTGGGAAAGAGGGTGAGACCTCACAGGATATATCGATTGATCGGTTTGTGTGGAAAACTATGAAAGACCTAGCTATATACACACATACATAGAGGAACATCGACCGTTGCGCATGCACGCGTGAGAGATAAAGAATGCCCGATATGATGGAGAGGGGGATGTGTGTTGGTGTGTGCCTTCATGGGAGACCGACCCGAAGAAAAATATTGCATGCGTGCGATGGATAATGCCGACTGGTAGTGTGTGTGCATGCATGCACGAGAGAAAGTTAGTGGTACAATTATAAAGAGAAGACTATTGTGTGGGTGTAAAAGAATAGCTGAATAGGTGAGGTCACAATCAATGTAAAGTTGAATTCAAATATTTGAATAAGAGATCCTGATGTTTGAAACCCATGCATGCATGAATATAACAGAGATCTGCACGGTGTGGTTTGGAAACGAGCATGTTGTAATGTATACACATTGAACAAGGTCGGACTGATTTGAATTTGAGATACCGATGGCAGACATCATTTGGCCACGTCGCATCCGTGCATGGACACACTATTCTAATTGGAGATGATGGGCGACTTTTGCTCATATCTATATCTATACCCCTATATATTATATATTTTTTATATTGTGTGCGGGTAACTTTAACTTTGAAAGATGGTCGTTGGATGAGGCGAATCCGATGGTCCAAAGATGGCAAATTTGAGCACTACTGGCCGTTGGATATCATCTAGATTCCACCAGATTTCGCCACATGTATAATCTAGAAGACCCCATGGTTGAACTTAAGCATAATGCACAAACATCAAAACACAAGCACTTCTTATTTGTTCTAAAATCTTCTGTATCAGAATTGCCCAAATGTTTTTCTACATGATTTGCCATTATTTGTTTTTACATTATGTCTTACGACGCACAATTCCATGAATCTTAAAATAGATTAGCTTTCTTATAAAAACTAGATGATTTTGAATGAAATGAACTATAAGAATTAAACGAACATCTACATCATGAATATATGACTCAAAGCTTGCATGCTATAATGTGGTATTTATTCATAATTTGGTTGCCAAATCTCATGCGTGCAATGCACATGTACCTTACTCTAGTCTAAATGGTGTTTGTGTGTGTGTTGTGCGTGTTGAGGTGCAAATTGTCTTTTTTTGGGTACACGTTAAGCTTGTTCTTCCGAAATTTCAAGCTGCGCCTTGTTATGCCGAAAATTCAAGCTAGCGTCTCTGTCTATCGTGCTGCGAAACTCCCGCCTCTTCAACCCGCGCCTTGTTAGCCCGAAATATTTAAGATATATATTTGTCTCTTTGTGCTCCGACAACTCCCTCCATCTCAACCCGCGCCTTGCTATTCCAAACTTACAACGCGCGCGAAAACTCCCACCTCCTGTGAAATCCCGACACGTGAAATACCCGTGGTACCCCTGAACCGAAAGAACCGCCTCAAATCGATGGGGGTACTTTCATAACTTACCCCACATTTCGGACAAGCGCGTCTCTAAGCCATGGTTCCCCACTGCCATCCCATCCGCCCACCCATTCGTACACCAAGGCCGCGAAAACCCGCGACGAAACCCCACACCCTGCTCCGTCCGCCACCCAGCCGGACTCTTCCCCGACGATGTCGTCCACAGCAACACCTCGACGTCCCTCATCCACCGTACCGGATGAGGATCCATCGTCGATCTCATCGTCCCGCCGGTTCAGCCACCCCATCCTCCACCTCCAAGGAGCTGCCTCGACATTCCCCTCGTCTTTCACGCCACCTCCATTCCCACACCACTGTCTTCACCTGCACCACCGGAAGAGCATCATCATCAAAGTTTCCTCAGATGAAGCTGTGGCCTAATCGGCGCCACCAAAGAGGTTGTACACTAATCGCCGCATTTTCTTCTTGATTCGATCTCACGATGCTGCCGGCGCTCGGTCCCGAGCCGACACGGCGCGGCTCCATCCACGGTGGCGTCGCCGGCCACTTCCTCCACGACATCACTCCCTCGGCGGTGACGTCCACATCAGTAGGACCTGCTGCTGCTTTAGCTCTCGCTCGCGCTGCTGCTCTGCTCTTGCTCTCGGTCCCCTGCCTGGTCTGCTCTTGTTATTGCTCTTGCTCTTGCTTGCGATGCTGCTCCGATTTAGCTACACTTCACTCCGATGCTGCCGGGGTGAAGGAAGAACCAGCCCCAGCGGGGAGGGGGGCTCGCCGGAGAGGTACCCCACTATCTATCTTAGGGTTCAGGATGGGGGCAGTGGCGGGGTGTTGGCGGGGCGGTGGCGTGGGGATCACC
>NC_041384.1:565018279-565022179 GCF_002162155.2 Triticum dicoccoides | reverse complement strand
TAGAGGGATGGCCAGGGCGGCGGCGGACCGGTGGTGGGGAATGTTTTCGGGGCGGGTGGGACGGTGCACCGCCGGCCACGGGCGGCGGGGGGCTGCTGTTTGGCCGGCTCAGGGGGGTGGAGGTTGAAGATGAACCGCAGGCCCTTGATTTCGTATCCAACGGCTGCAAAATCGACTGACCAGAGATGAAAAAGTCAGTCGACCGACGTGTAGCCTCACCTTGCTAGTGCATTAAGTTTCGACAGCAAAATTCAGTTTCGACAGCAAAATTCAGTTCCGACAGTTAAGTTCAGTTTCGACAGTTAAGTTCAGTTTCGACAGTTAAATTCAGTTTTGATAGTTAAGTTCAGAGATGAGCGGCTGATGTATTTTACATCTAGCACTTTGTGGTTATGTATTTTACGTCATGTATTGGAGATGCTATTAGAATTCCACTCAGGTTAACGTTGTTCGTTGTCTCTCTTGTCCAGCTTCAGCCTCGGTGGCGTACAACTCACCGGAGCTGCTCCAACGATGAAACCCTCCATCATAGCGGAGCAGTACCTCGGGCTCCATCTCCAGACGCCTAAGATCTTCTTCCCCTCCTCCGACAGCCAAGTCAGCCGGAGCATCCTCACCGGCCAACCCAATCACGCTGAGATCGACATGGCTTCGCCAAAGAGGTTGTACACTTGTTGCATCTCTTTTTTACTCTACATGTTATATATATTGTCCACTGAGCACTCGTAGTAACGGGAAATACGATTATTTTATCCTACTATATGACAAGCAGTGAGGTACCAGGCAACTTAGCTATCCGTGATGGACTCTCTTGAATGCCATCATTATTTATCTATGCGCGTTTGAGCTGTGCATTTGTCGATGGGCCTGGGAGTTGAGCTAGTATGGCAGTGGCCTGGGTCCAAAGTAATAGAAGTAGCACAAAAACATTTTTTTAGTGTAGGATTTTCCTTGCTCAAGCCTACCTACTAGAATCGCCAGTGCTTGAAAGGAAAAGTGAATGAAAAACACCGGAATTGGAAAGTTTCCTATGGTACTACTTTTCATGAATTTGGTGCAAAGGAATGGAGTAAAGGAAAACTGTAGGATTTGTTCCTTTAGTGTCTCCTTGAAAGAAAAACCGTAGGAATTCTAATTTCCACTTCTCCTCCTTTTCATATTCCTATTCATCAAGCACAAGACTAAGAGATAGTAGCATAATAGCATTATAACCGTACATTTTCTTGTGGTTTGACTTAATCTCACTATGCTTTTTTGTATCCTGTGATCTTCCAATTGTTGTGAATCAAACACCCAGATTGGCAGAAATCCCGTGTTTTTAAATTCTCTGTTTTGCACGTGCATTCCTATCCTATTCCTGTCTATTTCCTATCCCTGCATTGTTAGAGTCCTCAAATTCAAACAAGCCCTTACTCAATTACTTTTGTTACAGATATGTGTCAAAGAAAACCTTGTGTGGTTTTTCCTGCTCCTGCGGCGGTGTGTTCCACCCCAGCTCAGCTGCTCCAACAATGGAAGGGTTCACCACAGCAGGGATCCACTCTCCAGACCGTCTTTGGCCGCCTCAGATCTTCTTCCCCACCACCGGCAACCACGACAACTGCATTACCATCATCAACTGAGTAGATGACCTTGAGGACTACACGGGTCCGCAAGAGAGGTCGCACTCTTCCATGTCTGCTTACGTTATGCGTCGCTTAATATGATGACATGCTACACTATCGTCGTGTTCACCTATCAGACTCCGAGTCAGGTCCAAACTAATGCCGAAACTTGAGTTTTTAAATGGTTGTGGGGTACATATTGGGGCAGCAATCAGTACTATCTGTCTACTATCTGGTTAATCTCCGGTGTCTACTATGAGTTCCATGTTGGGTGCAAACAAACATTAAAGGAGCCATTATCTGTATTTCTTAACTAAAGCTATTATCTGCCTGCTATCATTGGTTTTGGGTCTATCCACAGTTTGCTACCATCACTCTGGATTTGTGCATGCACTCCTTACATAATATCACTATGTTTTATTCCTATGCATGCCAGTTATTGTACACAATGGAACTGATCATGTAGAGCAAAAGAGACGAGCCTTGCATGGCAATAAAATTTCATGCAGACGTCGTTCCATGGTGGGCGCAAAGGCAACCCCCCCTCCACCCATTTCGGATCGTAATAAAGAGGAAGATAACTGTTATGAGGGGGATTTAGAAGGAGAAGACCACTCCTATTTACCCCATGAGGTCTTCGCTCTAACTTGGCATGCTGATGTTGGTAATATCATGCATATGGTGCCTTGCATTGCTTACTGTATACATTAAAGATGTCATCTGCTTAGTTTAGACATGCTTTGTGTCAATGCCATCTGTTTAGTTTCTTTATCGTATATGTGAATCATGCAATGCCATCTTGTCTAGCCAGACATCATATATGTGAATTTTGCAATGCCACCCTGGTTAGCCAGTCATCTTATATGTGAATTATATCATGCCATCATTTTTTTATTACATGTTAAATTTGTCAACAATTTTAGTACATTCAATTACTCTTCCTGTGCATCAGCCATTTGGCACGGTCCCTGTCGGTGTACTAGAGTAGGGGTACCCTAGTATCCCGAACTTGTGCACGGGCAGTCGCAGCATCCCGCGGCAAGGCTTGCCGGGTGACCGCCAAGATCCTCCGTGGTTCCTTTGGAGCCATTCAAGGACAAAGTATCCAAGCCAAGGAGACAAGACCCCGGCAAGAGGAGCTTGCCGGGAAGGCCAACCAAGGCATGACAAAGTATCCAAGCCAAGGAGACAAGACCCCGGCAAGAGGAGCTTGCCGGGAAGGCCAACCAAGGCATCTCAAGGAACTTGCCGCGATGCACCACGCGTCCCGGCAAGGCCCAGTGAGCGACAAGCTCCCGGATGCGACAAGACAACGATCGCGGCAAGGCGCTTGCCGCGGCAAGCCACCACTCCGTGCCCGCGCTCCAGCACATCCACCAACGTGTCACTCTGGGACCCTTCCAGGCGTACGTGGCGGGAGGCTGTGCAGCCAGCGGTGCGCGGTGGCAAGCGGCACTGACAAGATAGCCATCGTGGCGAGCGGTGGCGTCCCTGACGGTTCCTTTTGCACTATTTAGGCGACGCAGATGGGCACTAGCCTGGATTACGCCGCATCTCTCCCCGTATCCACCGCGCCCTCCCCGAACAGCACGCGTTGAATGCGGCATCGTGGGAGAGATCGTGGGTGGTTTGTGATGGAAAAATCTGGAGTGGAAACAAGGTCTTCAGAGCAGACAATGCTATCTGACGAAGCGCATGTCTTGCTGGTTACCGATAGCTCCTCAGAGGAGGATTCAGAGACAGATGACCAGTCATATTCCCCCCCCCCGAGGTGCATGCCCTAACTTGGCAGGGTTATGTTGCTCATATCGTGCGTATGGTATCTTGCATTGCTATGTCATTTGCTTAGTTTAGACATGCTTTGTGTGAATGCCACATGTTTAGTGTATAATTACCACATATGTGAATTATGCAATGCCATCTTGTTGCAAGACATTATATATATGTGAATTATGCAATGTTATCTTGTTGCAAGGCATTATGTATGTGAATTATGCAATGCCATGCTGTTTAGGAAAGCGTCATATATGTGAATTATATCATGCCATCCTTTTTTTTGTATTTCTCATTTTGTCGACAATGTTTGTATATTCAACTGCTCTTCCTATGCATCAGCCATTTGAATTGGTGATGGAGAAATCTGGAGTGAAAACAAGGTCTTTAGAGCAGACAATTGTCGGCGTTCTAGAAACGGGGGTCCCCAGACTTGCCTGCCTACGGCGTGGCTTGAGTGGGGGCCTAGCGCGGCCCATCTTCATCAGCTCAAGCTCAATACCCTCGTGAGGGGCCAAGCCTC
>NC_041384.1:564996025-565017892 GCF_002162155.2 Triticum dicoccoides | reverse complement strand
GGAGAGATCAAGGCAGGGGTACCTCGCGAGGAGCCCGTGACGCAAGCCATGACAATCGAGACCAGGCGGGCGCCAGGCGGGCGCCGACCTACACAGTGTCCTTGTTTCCCCTTTGGTGGAAAGGGGGCAATCATAGGCCAAGGCATCGGGCAAAGGTTACCATTCCGGTGCAACGAGACCAAGACCAACAGAGCGACAGGACGGAGGTCACCATGGAGCCCAAGATGGCGTCATCACCAGAGCTTTTGGCAGCCGAAGACCACCTTTGGTCAGGATAACTTGTACTAGATGTTCCCCTTCAAAATGGCCAATTGTTGGCGCCCTCCCCGCTCATTATTTGGGGAGAGGCCCAGGGCCTCTATAAATAGAGCTAGCCACCACAGAGTAGGGGGACATCGAGGGATCTGGCAGAAGCCTAGCAGAGAGAGAGAGAGGTGACTGAACTCACCCAAGCAATTCATCGCACAACTCAAGAACACCTCTCGCGAGGCTGTTCTTCCTTTGTACTGTTCATCATCAGCCCCTGAGGCAATCCACCACACCACACACTGGAGTAGGGTATTACACCACAACGGTGGCCCAAACCAGGATAAACCTCGTGTCCCTTTTGTTATTCGTTGTTTCCAGCTTAGATCACGTGAGGAGATTGGACGTAGATCGGTAGGGGAGAGATCTCTGTGCGCACCCCAGTGTTCGAACCTCAAGGGTCTGCCAGAACCCGAAATCTGACATTTGGCGCGCCAGGTAGGGGTGCGCTGGAATCCTTCTTCCTCCGCATCGTGTTCTGTCGCCTCGCCGTTCAGATGTCAAGCGACCCGGCTGCCAATGCCGACCGTTGGGCAGCGTGGCCCGCCCACGCCGTGGCACCAGCCCAGGGCGACCTCAACCTTGCGCCTCAAGCAGCCCGTGCTTTGCAGGGCACTGCGGGGCACGAGCGACGCGGCCAGACGCCGCCTGCCCTCACACCACGGCAGGTGCGGGCCGCAGCAAGGGCCTCAAACCATGCCGCGACCACAGCGCCGTACACCCGAAGGGAGCAAGCGAATTCCAGGGCCGCGCTCATGGTGGCTCGAGAGCTGCTATGGTGCCGACTGCTGGAGGGCGGCCGTGACGTGTTGTTGGAGCGAGTAGCCGAGCTCCTGGACGCCGCTGCCTCAGGAAAACCTCCTTTCTGCATCCAGCTGCCACCCTAGACCCAAGGCGGGCCGTATGGCGGCATTGTGCACACGCACGCAACTTCCAGCGGACTCCAGGGCCTGTCCAGCGCCAACACCTCCGCCGGCACCGGGCGACAAGTCACGCCGGCCTCTTCTCAGGCCAGCGAAGGGGTGCACGCCGTGGCCTTCGGCTTCGGCAGACCGCCGCGCCATCACCTCCAAGACGACGCTCCAAGCCAGACTGCATGGCATGCGGGGCGCTACGACGAGGCCCACGAGCCGATGGCCCCAGAAGCTTATGTGCCCCGCATGGTGGATCAGCGATGCACACTGGAAGAAGATCATGGCTCATTCCTCGGGCCAGGCTGGGGCGAGGAGACGCCAGGAGCTGAGCTCTTTCAGGAACCCTAGGAGAACCTCGACAACCGCACTGGCGGCGGCAACTATCGGGTACCACTCATCCCTCAGGAGCAAGCTTATGCTAACCATGGGTCGCAGGAGATACAGGTCGCCGCAGCAGGTGGCTGCCCCAATTCTGCAGCCTCATACCCCTCAGGAGGAGGGCGCAGGGGGCTGCAAGAGAGGGGCCGAGATTCGGGTTCGTCCCCGCGGCGGTTGGAGCAAGGCGTTCTTAGGAGGTAGGCCCCCTGCCGGGGAGGTTCCCCAGGGCCTGCCCCCGGCAGGGGACCCATGGTCATCGGGGGAACCGCTGGCGACCGCTCTGCCCCATTGGCGTCGTCCTTGGTTTCCGGTCGCCGTCGATGGCGGCAGAGTGAGGCGCAAGGCGGGACCCTCGTCTGGTGATATGAAGCAAGGCCGGTACCTGTGAAGATGGCCCAGTGCCTGTGAAGCTCGCCGCCCGTGACACTCTCACGTAATAATGAGTGGGGCTGTACACGCCCCGGAGTCTCCGGAGAGCCGCCCTCGGGCCTCGGGGGCTCCCGCCCACGCCCAGTGGCAGCACTTAGCTCCGCGCTGGTGAGAAGACGTCGAAGACTAGACTAGGTGCCGGACGCGGCCTTTTGCTTTTGCCTTTCCTTGTTGACAAGTTCTTCGATTTGGATTTAAGTTGGATTCGAGCTCGATGCTTGCGTGTGTTTGGGGGAAGGGGTGTTTAGTCTCGTTCGAGCAATCTCTCGTGTTCTGGTTTTGGCTTTGCATCCAAAGTTAGCGTCGACTCCCCCCCCTAGCGAGCCCCTCGCAAGCCGGGCCGGGCCAGGCACGTTTTACAGCCAGGACCGTTGTTGCCGCACCCTTTTCGGAGGTCCTCATTGCGGAACCTACAAGTTAATCAAGCGACACCCAAGGTACGGCGGCCCCCGCAGGCCCGCTCAGGACTTGTCGGGGTCGGAAGGTACACAAGTTAGCCAACTCATCACCAGGCCAGCGGCTAAGCTCACACACAACATTATACTTATCAGGGTACTAATTGCAAACCTTTACATGAGGGGCTTCCCCTCCCAAAATGCTCTTACATTCTTCAAGGCCAAGCCTGAACCTTCTTCGTGCAGGATAAACAGCAGTGACATGCGGTCAGTTGGACATATCACTCACCGCGTCTTCTTGGGCATCCTCGGAGGCATCACTAGCGTCGTTGACATTGCCGCCGCCGCCACCAGCATCTCCGTCAGCGCCAGGCTTGTCCACAACACCGCCTTCATTGGCGGCCACGACCACGCCGTCATCATCAGACGCAAAGGCCCTGACGAGGGCATCCACGTTGTCCTCCACCCATCGTGCCAGGTCGCCCCAGACGGCTATCGGCACAGGTGCGATGGCAGCATCGAAGTCGAAGTGGGGGTCCCTGCCCAGTAGATAGCTGAAGACGCGGGAGAATGCATGCCCGAGCAAGGCTTGGCTCCTCTCTTCGACAAGCCAACGGGACCTTTCGGAGCGGTTCTCCAGAAGCGTCACCACATCGGTGAAAAACTGGAGGTTGCCGGCGTAATTGACCTCGTGCGGCTCCTTAGCGATAGCCTCGCAGATGTTGCCCAAAGCTGTGTTGGCCCTTTCTCTGAGCATTTGAAGCATGGGGGCATGATCACGCTCCAGAACCCGCCACCGACGGATCTCGTCCTCATTCTGTTGCACGACGGCCTCGGCGTCATCAACCCTCTGTTGGAGAAGAAGCTGCTCAGCCCGGGAAGAGGACAACTCCGCCTGCGCTGCACTGAGGGCGGCTGCGGAGGAGTCCACGCGCCGCGTCACTTCAGCCAGTTTGGCCCTGAGAGCCGCGGTCTTGCCCTCAGCCTCGGCCTTGATCAGCCCCAACCTCGTCTCGTATTCGCGCTCGAAGGCCGAGCGAGCTTTCGCCACACGGCGATCGACTTCTTCCTAGGCCCGGGCTTCACGCGCGGCAACGTCATCCTCCGCCCGAGCCACCAAGCGCTCCCTCGTCTCCAACCGCTCAAGATCAAGGTTGCGCTCGGCGGCCTCCAGCGTCAGGGCCTCCTCGCGCTTCAGAAGCTCCACCCGATCAACAGGAGCCTCCTCCATCGACTCAAGGGCCGCCTGGCGCAGTTCCACTTGCTGCTCCAGGGAGTTGCTCCAGGCCTGGAGCTCCCATGCACGCTCCTCCGCATCCTTGCGTCATTGGTTTGCTGCCCGAGCCTCCTCGACGGCCTGGGAGCAGGCCTCCCGCGAAGCTTCCAGTGACGCTTCAGCCTTCGTGTTTTCAAGATCATGTTGGTGACGCGCGAGGGCGATGGCTACCTTTAGTTTGCGCCTCTCCTCAGCAAGGCGCAAGCCTTCGGCCTCGAGGCGCGCATCCTCGTCAGCAAGCTCTGCCCCGATCCGGCTCACCACATCCGCCGCCCTCTGGAGGAACTCTTCGCGAAGGGCTGAAAGCACAAGTGCTCCCTAGGTGGTTTTGATAATTGATGACAACATATCTCTTGTTGGACTAACACTTCTATCTAGCATGTTTCAGGTAAGTTCAACAATGGAGTGGCATGGACTAAAGGTTGTGGGAACTCCTTCAAGATGCTAAGGACAAAGGATTGGCTAAAGCTTCAAGCTCAAGACTCTTCATTTTACATTTTAGTGATCCAAGATCACATTGAGTCCATAGGAAAAGCCAATACTATCAAGGAGGGATGAGGTGTTGCTTAATGAGCCTCTTGCTTCATGTGCTTAATGATATGCTCCAAAATCCTCAGCTACTTTCCCACTTCCACATATGACCTAAACCCTAAGCCAAACTCGGTCCTACCGATTCTTCCTATCCGGCGCCACCGAGTTTCACTTGTCATTAGCCACTGCCAAACCCTAGCAATTCGGTCCTACCGATAGGGATCTCGGTCTCACCGAGATGGGATTGCAAACTCTCTGTTACCTATTGCAATATTCTCGGTCCCACCGAGATATGCAATTGGTCCCACCGAGATTGCAATGTAAACTCAGTGTTTCCCCTTTGTAACTTTTTGGTCTCGCCGAGTTCCACTCGGTCTCACCGAAAGAGCAAATCGGTCCCACCGAGTTTGCCTGACCAACTCTCTGGTTAGCTAATTACCAAATTCGGTCTCACCGAGTTTGTGTAATCGGTCTCACCGAGATTACGTTATGCCCAAACCCTAACCACATCGGTCCCACCGAGTTGATCCAGTCGGTCCCACCGAAATCTCTAACGGTCACTAGGTTTACATTTTCGGTCTGACCGAGTTTATTGATTCGGTCCCACCGAGATTGGAAAACTGTGTAACGGTTGGATTTTGTGTGGAGGCTATATATACCCCTCCACCTCCTTCTCATTCGATGAGAGAGCCATCAGAATGCATACACCATTCCAACTCATATGTTCTGAGAGAGAACCACCTACTCATGTGTTGAGACCAAGACATTCCATTCCTAGCATATGAATCTTGATCTCTAGCCTTCCCAAGTTGCTTTCCATTCAAACCCTCTTTCCACCAAATCCAAATCCTATGAGAGAGAGTTGAGTGTTGGGGAGACTATCATTTGAAGCACAAGAGCAAGGAGTTCATTACCGACACACCATTTGTTACTTCTTGGAGAGTGGTGTCTCCTAGATTGGCTAGGTGTCACTTGGGAGCCTCCGATAAGATTGTGGAGTTGAACCAAGGAGTTTGTAAGGGCAAGGAGATCGCCTACTTCGTGAAGATCTACCGCTAGTGAGGCAAGTCCTGTGTGGGCGATGGCCATGGTGGGATAGACAAGGTTGCTTCTTCGTGGACCCTTTGTGGGTGGTTGCTTCTTCGTGGACCCTTCGTGGGTGGAGCCCTGTGTGGACTCGCGCAACCGTTACCCTTGGGTGGAGCCCTGTGTGGACTCGCGCAACCGTTACCCTTCGTGGGTTGAAGTCTCCATCAACGTGGATGTAGGATAGCACCACCTATCCGAACCACGGGAAAAACATCCGTGTCTCCAATTGCGTTTGATCTCTCCAAACCCTTCCCTTTACATTCTTGCAAGTTGCATGCTTTACATTCCGCTGCTCATATACTCTTTGCATGCTTGCTTGATATGTATTGTGTGTGTTGAAATTGTGCCTAAACTCCACTTAAACCGAAAAAGCTTAAAAATTGCAACTTGAGCATTATGTGTCTAATCACCCCCCTCTAGACACATCTACTTCTAGATCCCATAAGTGGTATCAGAGCCTTGGTCTCCATTGCTTTGGTTTAATCACCATTGGAGGAAGATGGATGTGTCTACTCTAGGGAGTCTTAGACATAGAGTGCCTATTCTTGATGGAAAGTACTTTCATGAATGGAAAAATGAGATGCTTGCAATCTTCAATCAATATCATTTGAACAAGTATATTGCTAGCCCTTGTGCACCTCATATTGATCCTTTGCATCCTACCCTAGATGAAGATATTGACATGATTCGCAATCTTAGAACTATTGAGCTCATCATTAGAGGATTGCCCAAAAATTTGATTGCTAGTTTGCCTACTCACAATTGTGCCTGTACCATATGGAAATCTCTTGAGGAACGATTTCCCGATTATTCCTTGAAAACTTTGGATGAAATTCTCCATAAATCTATTGCCTTGAGTAAGATGAACTCTAGTGATCCTAGTTTTGGTAAATATCTTTTTGAACTTGCCAATCTTAAGCATGCTAAAGGAGATGTTGGAATCATTAGTGATATCATATTCGAAGCTATAAGAATTCATAAAAGTGACCACTTTGATGATCATTTATCTAATGAATTACCCTCTCTAGGAAATGATGAGTCACAAGATCATGATGAACATGGATACTATGATGATGATGATGATGATGGTGACTTCGATCTTGATGATGCAATGAGACATTTTGGTCTTATGGCAAATCTTCGGGGATATGAATCAGGAGGAAAGGAATGGGTTCTTGATAGTGGATGTACTGATCATATGACCGGAGATGAAGAGATGTTTCGTGAGCTTGCTGAAAATGACGGCCCTCGAAAATATGTCACCTTTGGTGATAATTCAAAGGGTAAAGTGGTTGGCCTTGGTAAGGTGGCCATCTCACATGATAGTTCCATTCAAAATGTCATGCTCGTTGAATCTCTCGGCTACAACTTACTTTCAGTATCTAGACTTGCTGATTTTGGTTTGAATGTCCTATGTACTGAGGTAGATTGCCAAGTATTTCGTCGAGACAATCATAAAATGGTCTTTACCGGTATGCGTAGAGGTGACCTTTACATTGTCGATTTCTCTAAAAAGGCACAATCTAAAACTTGCTTTGTTGCTAAATCCTCAAAAGGTTGGTTGTGGCATAGACGACTAGGTCACGTTGGCATGAGAAACCTTGACAAGCTTATTAAAGGAAATCATATCCTCGGAGTTAACGATGTCATATTTGATAAGGATAGACTTTGCAGTGCTTGTCAAGCAGGTAAACAGGTTGGAGGAAGACATCCCGTGAAGAACATCATGACCACAAGGAGGCCACTCGAGCTACTTCACATGGATCTTTTTGGTCCCAACGCCTACAAGAGTCTCGGTGGAAATTCTTTTGGTCTAGTTATAGTTGATGACTTTTCAAGATTTACGTGGGTGTTCTTTCTTAATGACAAGTCGCAGGTCCAGAAGATCTTTAGAAACTTCGCTAGGAAAGCCCAAAATCAGTTTGATGTGAAGATCAAGAAGGTTCGGAGTGACAACGGAACGGAATTCAAGAACGCAAATGTGGAGACCTTTCTTGACGAAGAAGGGAATTCACACGAGTTCTCGGCTACGTACACACCTCAACAAAATGGAGTTGTTGAGAGGAAGAACCGGACGCTCATCGAATTGCAAGAACGATGCTTGATGAATACAAGACGCCGAAGCACTTTTGGGCAGAAGCGGTTAAGACAGCTTGTCACGCAACAAATCGCTTATATCTTCACAAGCTACTCGGCAAGACGGCATACGAGCTTCTCACTGGTAACAAACCCCAAGTTGGATACTTTCGAGTATTCGGCTCAAAGTGCTACATTCTTGATAAGCATCGTCGTTCAAAGTTTGCTCCTAAATCTCATGAAGGTTTTCTACTTGGTTATGGCTCAAACTCTCACACTTACCGTGTCTACAACAATTTCACCCGAAAGGTTGAAGAGACGGTAGATGTGAAGTTTGATGAATCTAATGGCTCGCAAGTAGAGCAATTGCCAATTGATGTAGGAGACAAAGACCCTTCAGAAGCAATCCAAGACTTGTCCATTGGCAAAATTCGTCCAACGGAGGTGAAGGAGAGTACTTCATCTGTCCAAGTGGAAGCTTCTACTTCACGACAAGGTGAACCAAGAATCGACACGGAAGCATCCACAAGTGGGACACACCAAGATGAAGAAAACGAGGAAGTACGTCAAGATGAACATCAACAACCTCCTTCTCCACCACGACAAGAGAACGACGACGTCAACAATGAAGAAGGCCAAGAAGAAGAACAAGATGAAGAAGATGTTCAACGAAGACCCAAGCAAAATCTCTCACGAGTTCGAGCAAGAATTGCCAAAGATCATCCCGTCGAGCAAATCCTCAATGATATACAAACCGGGAGAATCACTCGCTCAAAAACTCGTTTAGCTAACTTTTGTGAAAACTATTCATTCATCTCTAGCATTGAACCAATGAAGGTTGAAGAAGCATTGGAAGATCCGGATTGGATAAACGCTATGCATGAAGAGCTACATAATTTTGAGAGAAACCAAGTTTGGACATTGGTTGAGAAGCCCGACAACAACCACAACATCATTGGTACCAAATGGGTGTTTCGCAACAAGCAAGATGAAGATGGACAAGTGGTTCGCAACAAAGCATGTCTCTCGCTCAAGGGTACACACAAGTAGAAGGTATGGACTATGGTGAGACGTATGCTCCCGTTGCTAGACTTGAGTCCATTCGCATCTTACTTGCCTATGCTAATCACCATAACCTTGTACCAAATGGACATTAAAAGTGCTTTTCTAAATGGTGAAATAGAGGAGGAAGTTTATGTCAAACAACCTCCCGGCTTTATCAATCCCAAGAAACCAAATCATGTTTAGAAACTTCACAAAGCTCTTTATGGTCTTAAACAAGCTCCTAGAGCATGGTATAAATGCTTGACCAAGTTCCTTACTACAAGTGGTTTTGAAATTGGTAAAACTGATTCTACTCTTTTTACTAAAAGGGTTAATGGAGAACTATTTGTATGCCAAATTTATGTTGATGATATCATATTTGGTTCAACTAACCCTCTCTTTAGTGAAAAGTTTGGAAAGCTAATGTCAGAGAAGTTTGAGATGTCTATGATGAGTGAACTCAAATTCTTTCTTGGGTTGCAAATCAAGCAAACTAAGGAAGGTACATTTGTCTCTCAAACAAAGTACACCAAGGACTTATTCAACAAGTTCAATATGCAAGAATGCAAAGGTATGTCTACACCCATGCCTACTAGTGGACATAATGATTTGACCAAAGATGGTGAACCTGTTGATCAAAAGGTTTATCGCTCTATGATTGGTTCATTGTTATACCTATGTGCTTCACGTCCCGATATTATGCTAAGTGTGTGCATGTGTGCGCGATATCAAGCTGCTCCTAAAGATTGTCATCTTAAGGCTGTGAAAAGGATAGTGAGATATTTAATTCATACACCAAACTTTGGCATTTGGTATCCTAAGAGGTCTTCTTTTGATCTTGTTGGCTATTCCGACTCGGATTATGCCGGAGACAAGGTTGATAGAAAGTCCACTTCGGGTACTTGTCAATTTCTTGGTAGATCTCTTGTGTCTTGGTCTTCCAAGAAACAAAACTCGGTATCCTTATCCACCGCCGAAGCTGAATACATTGCCGCTGGTTCATGTTGCGCTCAATTACTTTGGATGACCCAAACTCTTAAAGATTATGGGATTTATGTGAAACATGTTCCACTGCTTTGTGACAATGAAAGTGCTATCAAAATTGGTCATAATCCTGTACAACATTCTCGAACTAAGCATATTGAAGTTCGTCATCATTTCATTCGAGATCATGTTGCTAAGGGTGACATCAATCTTAAGCATGTTCGCACCGACAAGCAATTAGCGGATATATTCACTAAACCACTTGATGAGAAAGTGTTTTGCAGGTTTAGAGGAGAATTGAACATCATTGATGCTTCGAACTTGGAGTAGAAACTCCATTGGATACATGCAAGACATGAGCTTATGACTAATCCATGATATATCTCTTATGATAACTATCTTATGTCTTGGATATATTTGCACCTTGCATGTTGTCTAACCCATGTAGGTGCTTGGTTGAATCTAATTCCATGAGATTGCGACTCACTCATATCTCGAGCGATCTCTACATCACCAAGACTCTACACAATAGTGGTTCAAGACAAGGAAGCACAAAACCATGAAACATATCCTTTGACAAACTCTATGATTAAGCTTCATGATTGTCATTTTTGGATACACAAGTGCTCTTCCTTGCAAGAACTAACCCATGTAGGTAGATGAACTCAAACTCCAAGTGGTGCTCCCAACTCTTGATGAACTACATCAACCTTGAACACCCACACAAGTTCAACTACATGAGCAAGAACCACATCACCACCCAAGGTATGTTATTCCATCTTAGAGAAGCTTTACTCCAAGACATGAGTCAAAGCAACTCAACAAGATGTGAGTACATCAAGATGCTTAAAAGAAAAATGGTAACCCCATTTTGAGATTAAACGATGAGTATGACCTATGATCAAGTGTTCTCACTTGACTCCTAAGTCAATATACTCTAACATAGGTGACTATGTCACCGTCCAACTCTAGATGAAGTTCTCTTGTGTTCTTTTCTGTGTTATTGCATTTGTCCCTTGCATATTTGTTTCTTTCTTTTTCAATTAAAAAAAACTTCATCTAGAAACCTTTTACCCTTTTTCTTTTTGATTTTTGTTCTGCATATTTCTGCATCAAATTCCTCGCAAATCTTTCAGCTAATTCATTGCAAATCTTTGTGAGATCTTACCTGTCTAGTGAGCTGAGGTGACAAGTGTTTTTCTCTGTGATGAACTCGGTTTCACCGAATAGCCATTTTCGGTCCAACCGAATCCCTTCGGTACTACCGAAACATGCCACTCGGTGCCACCGATTTCGCAACAGGAAAAACAGTTTGCCACATATTCTATATTTCTTCCGATCCAGCTCCACTCAATGAATCTTGTCCTCTACAAGCATCATAGTTTTATTCCCTGCTTTGTACTGAATCTCAAGGACCAAACCTATTCGACGGATTCCAGGAAAAACCTTCTTGGAAATTGATGTCAAAGGGGGAGAGAGAGATCACATCAAAGCTTATCATCAGGGAGAGAGAGATCACATCAAAAGCTTATCACTTACAAAGGAGAAAGTGCTAAGGGGGAGAGAATACTCAAGGATCCCATATATTAAGGGGGAGAAAGAAATCTCCAAGGGGGAGAGAATACTCAAGGATCCTAGATGCTTGATGTTCAAGAGGAGAGATGCCACATGTCTTTTTGGGGGAAAGACATGTTCATATGAACTCATTTGAATTAAGTTATATTCATATCTTTCTGCTCTGATTTTCTGTTTCCTATCTTCTCCCAATATCCCATGTACGATTCAGGGGGAGCAAGACACCTAAGGAAAAGAAATCAGTCAAATTCATTGCATATCTTTATTCTTGGGGACATGTTGAATTCAATGTGGTACCTTGTACTCACTCTCTACATGTCATCCCAGTCTTGGTATTCTTGTGGTTTCTTTTGTTTGCTCTGGCTAGTGGACGTACCTGTGTTATCTAACCTTGTTTGTGCAGGTCCATTCCATCCTAAGCCAACTCAAGACCACAAGGTAAGTATATGCATCAAAATCATAAGTATGAGGAGTTCTTGCTTATGTACATACTGTTTGCAAGAAGGACTCATGAGCATGAAGGTATTTTCCTTGATAATCTTTTGCTCTGATGCATATGGCCAAGATGCATGTAACACATTGCCTACTCTGTCATGGTTATGCTCTCACATGCCTCTATATTTCATATTTACATGAGTGCATACATGTAGGGGGAGCCTATGCTTGTTACATGTCCTTCCAAAGCTTTACTTGCTGTTCTTTATATCTTTATCTAAAGCTTTGATGTATGTTGCCATAAATTACCAAAAAGGGGGAGATTGAAAGCACAAGTGCTCCCTAGGTGGTTTTGATAATTGATGACAACATATCTCTTGTTGGACTAACACTTCTATCTAGCATGTTTCAGGTAAGTTCAACAATGGAGTGGCATGGACTAAAGGTTGTGGGAACTCCTTCAAGATGCTAAGGACAAAGGATTGGCTAAAGCTTCAAGCTCAAGACTCTTCATTTTACATTTTAGTGATCCAAGATCACATTGAGTCCATAGGAAAAGCCAATACTATCAAGGAGGGATGAGGTGTTGCTTAATGAGCCTCTTGCTTCATGTGCTTAACGATATGCTCCAAAATCCTCAGCTACATTCCCACTTCCACATATGACCTAAACCCTAAGCCAAACTCGGTCCTACCGATTCTTCCTATCCGGCGCCATCGAGTTTCACTTGTCATTAGCCACTGCCAAACCCTAGCAATTCGGTCCTACCGATAGGGATCTTAGTCTCACCGAGATGGGATTGCAAACTCTCTATTACCTATTGCAATATTGTCGGTCCCACCAAGATATGCAATCGGTCCCACCGAGATTGCAAAGTAAACTCAGTGTTTCCCCTTTGTAACTTTTCGGTCTCACCGAGTTCCACTCGGTCTCACCGAAAGAGCAAATCGGTCCCACCGAGTTTGCCTGACCAACTCTCTGGTTAGCTAATTACCAAATTCGGTCTCACCGAGTTTGTGTAATCGGTCTCACCGAGATTACGTTATGCCCAAACCCTAACCACATCGGTCCCACCGAGTTGATCCAGTCGGTCCCACCGAAATCTCTAACGGTCACTAGGTTTACATTTTCGGTCCGACCGAGTTTATTGATTCGGTCCCACCGAGATTGGAAAACTGTGTAACGGTTGGATTTTGTGTGGAGGCTATATATACCCCTTCACCTCCTTCTCATTCGATGAGAGAGCCATCAGAATGCATACACCATTCTAACTCATATGTTCTGAGAGAGAACCACCTACTCATGTGTTGAGACCAAGACATTCCATTTTTACCATATGAATCTTGATCTCTAGCCTTCCCAAGTTGCTTTCCACTCAAACCCTCTTTCCACCAAATCCAAATCCTATGAGAGAGAGTTGAGTGTTGCGGAGACTATCATTTGAAGCACAAGAGCAAGGAGTTCATTACCGACACACCATTTGTTACTTCTTGGAGAGTGGTGTCTCCTAGATTGGCTAGGTGTCACTTGGGAGCCTCCGACAAGATTGTGGAGTTGAACCAAGGAGTTTGTAAGGGCAAGGAGATCGCCTACTTCGTGAAGATCTACCGCTAGTGAGGCAAGTCCTGTGTGGGCGATGGCCATGGTGGGATAGACAAGGTTGCTTCTTCGTGGACCCTTTGTGGGTGGTTGCTTCTTCGTGGACCCTTCGTGGGTGGAGCCCTGTGTGGACTCGCGCAACCGTTACCCTTGGGTGGAGCCCTGTGTGGACTCGCGCAACCGTTACCCTTCGTGGGTTGAAGTCTCCATCAATGTGGATGTAGGATATCACCACCTATCCGAACCACGGGAAAAACATCCGTGTCTCCAATTGCGTTTGATCTCTCCAAACCCTTCCCTTTACATTCTTGCAAGTTGCATGCTTTACATTCCGCTGCTCATATACTCTTTTCATGCTTGCTTGATATGTATTGTGTGTGTTGAAATTGTGCCTAAACCCCACTTAAACCGAAAAAGCTTAAAAATTGCAACTTGAGCATTATGTGTCTAATCACCCCCCTCTAGACACATCTACTTCTAGATCCCACAAGGGCGCGTCGCTCCCGAGCGCGCCTGAGCATGTCTCCCGCATCACCCTCTTCCACCGGGGCATGCGGAGGGCCCCGAGGCGGCAAGCCCCCTCCCGGCGCAGGGCTGGGGGCTGGCGCCCTAGCCATCGCCGAACGGACCTCTCTGGGAATCCGGCCTGGCGCCGGTCCACCCACGAAGGAGGAGCCAAAGACAGACTTCAGCCATTCACCATCTATGATCAGAGGAGGAACGCGGGGCAAGCCGGATGTGCCCCAGGAGGCCTCATGAAGAAAGGACAGCGGGCGCGCAGGCTCGAGGTGCCCTATGGAGCGGACCATTCCACCAACCGGTCTGGCAACAAGGGTGCTGCCCGAGCTCGGCGCGCCCAGGGCCAGCAGAGAAGACGAAGCTTGGGGGGATGGCTCCCGGGCTGACTCGGCGAGTTTTGCAGGGCAGGGCCTGAAAGGCCACAATCAGTCGCAGGGATAGCAAAGTAAATGAGCAGAGAAAGAAGAAGACTTACTCGTCCAAGGCAAAGTACTTCCTACGCTTCAACAAGCGGCAAGGGCGGTCGTTGCCACCCAAGGCCTCCTTCCTCTTGCGGAGGGCCTCGAAGTCTACGCGGAACCAACCTAAGCGTTCGGCGCAGGGTTCGCTCTCTGGTGCGGAAGAAGCGTCAAGATGATCAGCGACGGAGGAGTCAGCCTGGGGGGCGCCGCCAGGCGTCGCCTCGCGAGGAACGGCTGGGGCCTCGGGAGCCCCGGCCTCAGGAACCGTAGGCCACAACTCCGCACCTGCCACCGCTCCGGGGCGGGCCTCGGGAGACGCCGCCTTCGAGGCTTCTTGCTGCGTCGGCACCTCGACATCGGTCGCCTCAACTCCCGCCGGTTCTTGTCTCCCCGCCCTGCTGCCCGAGGAAGGACCGCTGGGGGCGGCAGGGGGAGCCACCACGGCGGTTGGGTTCTCGCGGGGCCCCGTGCAGCCAGCCGGGCGCAGCCCCCACTTGTCGAAGCTAGGCATCTGCCTCACAAAATCAGCCCTGCCGGAGCAAAGATACAAGAGGACACCATTACTCCGAAGGCTGCCCGTGGAAGGATCGCCAGTCAAGACCCTGAGCATCGTTCGCAGCACTTCAGGCGCCAAGTCCTCCTCCTGAAGACCCATGTGGTCTCTATGCCCCGCAAAGTCCCACATCCGGCGAGAGTGGCGCTGAAGAGGAGCAATGCGACATTGGAGGAACTCCTTCACCACCTTGGGTGCTGTCACATTGAGCGCCCTCAAACTCTGGAAGCGGCGCCAGACGAAGGAGAGTCGGGGGATCGCGAGCACCTCATGGTCCCAACCCGCGTGAGGAACAACAGGCGAGGTCGGGTGCGAGAGCAGAGGGTTGGGCACTCCAACGTCCACGTACAGCCACCGTTCTCTGAACCTGGCCTCAGGAGGAGGAAGGCCGAAGTCGATCCCTGAAGCGGCCGTCTCTGGCACGGCTAAGAAGCTCACACACCCTGAGCACTAAGTTGGATCGCTCATGCGCAAGGAAGAGAAGTGGCGCAGCAGGGCCACAGAAGGAGGAATGCCTATCATCACCTCGCAAACAAAAGCAAAGACAGCCAGAAGAGGAATGGACTCCGGCCCGAGGCGCATCATGTGGATCTGATAATGTGAGAGCACCACATTGAAGAAGGCGGAAAAGGGGGGAACCAGACCCGCCCATAGGCATCGGCGAAGAATCGGACCTCCGTGACGATCCTATCAAGGGAGGCATGGGACGCAGGCCAGACCGTGGTCCTGCTGCACTCATTGAATATAGTTGCAAGGGTGGAGCGGACCTTGTTCAAAGCTTTTGGATTGAGTATGATCGACCGGGCGACGGCGGGGATCGCCGCCGGAGGTGTGCGGGGCGAAGGCGCGGGCTTCTTTCCCCTTCCTTTCTTCGACGGTGCCATGGCGGTGAAGAGGAGGAAGAACTCGAGCCGGATTGGCGGCGGAGGCTGGAGCTCAAAGAAGAAGGAAGGGTAGGAGGCAAGCGAGCAGCGGAAAGGAGGAACAACTGTGTGCAACTACGGGTCTGCTTAGCCGGGCGCGTAACAAGGCGTCGTGGGGAAGCGCAGACGCCCACGTCCAATCAATCGCCACGCGGCACCCAAGGCCGCGGGCTGTTGGGGCCTGCGGCACTTCGTGCTTGCCCCTTCGCTTCCCTGCTAGGCCAAGCCCGGGTGCGCCTTGGGCCCGGGGGCTACTGTCGGCGTTCTGGGAACGGGGGTCCCCAGACTTGCCTGCCTGCGGCCTGCGGCGTGGCTCGAGTGGGGCCCAGCGTGGCCCATCTTCATCAGCTCAAGCCGAAGACCCTCGCGAGGGGCCAAGCCTTGTGGGGCGGACGACCGGAAGCTTCCTCAGAGGCAGCCTCATCAGGCAGGCTCGCGAGGAGGCGGAGAGATCAAGGCAGGGGTACCTCGCGAGGAGCCCGTGACGCAAGCCATGACGATCGAGACCAGGCAGGCGCCAGGCGGGCGCCGGCCTGCGCAGTGTCCTTGTTTACCCTTTGGTGCAAAGGGGGCAAGCACAGGCCAAGGTATCGGGCAAAGGTTACCATTCTGGTGCAACGAGACCAAGACCAACAGAGCGGCAGGACGGAGGTCACCGTGGAGCCCAAGACGACGTCATCACCAGAGCTTTTGGCAGCCGAAGACCACCTTTGGTCAGGATAACTTGTACTAGATGTTCCCCTTCAAAATGGCCAATTGTTGGCGCCCTCCCCACTCATTATTTGGGGAGAGGCGGCCTCTATAAATAGAGCTAGCCACCATAGAGTAGGGGGACATCAAGAGATCTGGCAGAACCCCAGCAGAGAGAGAGAGAGGCGATTGAACTCACCCAAGCAGTTCATCGCACAGCTCAAGAACACCTCTCCCGAGGCGGTTCTTCCTTTGTACTGTTCATCATCAGCCCCTGAGGCAATCCACCACACCACACATTAGAGTAGGGTATTACACCACAACGGTGGCCCGAACCAGGATAAACCTCGTGTCCCTTGTGTTGTTCGTTGTTTCCATCTTAGATCACGCGAGGAGATTGGACGTAGATCGGTAGGGGAGAGATCTCCGCACGCACCCCAGTGTTCGAACCTCAAGGGTCTGCCGGAACCTGAAATCCAACAACAATGCTACATGCTGAAGCAGATATCTTGCTAGTTACAGATAGCTCTTCAGAGGAGGATTCAGAGGCAGATGACCAGTCCTAGTATCCCCCTGAGGTGTATTCTCAAACTTGGCAGGGTTATATTACTCATATAATGCATATGTTGTATTGCAATGCTTAGTTTTTACATCATATACACAATATTGAATGCCATCTCCTTAGTTGACACATCATATATGCGATTGCCCTCTGCTCACTTCCTTAGTATATAAATCATATATTTGAATTATGTCATGGCATGATGTTTACATAGCCAGCATGTATCTGAATTATGGCATGCCAACCCATTTTCTAACGACATAATATAGTTATATCATCTCATCCTGTTTACATAGTCATCATATTTAAATTATGTCATTCTATCCGTGAATTATATCATGCCATCATGTTTCCATCGACGGCATGTTTGTGATTTATGGCATGCCAACCACTTTAATAGACACATCGTATAGTTATATCATGTCATCCTGTTTACATAGTCATCATATTTTGAAGTATGTCATTCTATCCTATTTAGTTAGCCATCATACATGTGAAATTGTGTCATGCTATCCTGTTTAATTAGCCATCATATATGTGAAATTATGTCCTGCTATTCTGTTTGCTTAGACAACATAAATGTGAATTATTTCATGCCCTGTTTTCTTCCCTACTATCCATTGCACCTGTCTATCTTACAATGTCTGTACATTCAATTACTTTTCTTGTTTATCAGCCATTTCAATTGGAGGGAGTGATGGCAGTATCTGTGGGAGTAAAAACACAGTCTTCAGAAAAGATCGTGCTACCTGTCGATGCAGATAGAACCACGGTTGTACTTGCCCAAGAACCAGCCCCACCACACATAACCCACACTCATGCAGATTGTACCCCTACCCAGTTGGACAGAGAACCAGCTACACCCCTTCTAACCCCAACCCCAGCAGATAGACACCCAGTTCCCGTTGACACAGCACCGTCTCCACCACAGAGCACCCAAACATGAGCAGTTAGTAAGGCAACTGCAGTGCCCAAATCATGAGGACCACCACTCCGAACCCGAAGTTGGACAGAGAACCAGCTACACCCCTTCTAACCCCAACCCCAGCAGATAGACACCCAGTTCCCGTCGACACAACACCGTCTCCACCACAGAGCACCCAAACATGAGCAGTTAGTAAGGCAACTGCAGTGCCCAAATCATGAGGACCACCACTCCGAACCCGAAGTTAACGCTTAAAGCAGAAGAAGAATTGTTCTCTGGTCAGGTTCCATAGCTATGGTTCATACTACTTTGCTCTTGCATCACTGTATTTACTGATACCAACTAATTTCAAATTTGAAGGATGCAATTGAAACTCCAATGGCGCAACAGGTATGTTTTAAACCTGTTTCTTCAACGTGTTTGGCTGTTTGCTATTGTAACTTGCTCTATGTTGATTTCAGTTTCAATTGAATAAACATTTATGTTCTCATGCCATGCACATTACAAGTGTTGTTATTGCTGTGTAGTTTCCCACACTTATATTCTGTCTATGCTGCTTTGTCTTAAATAGATATGATTCGAACTGTATCTATCTTGATTTGGCAACATAAACTAGAATGATATAGACCATACAGTGACCATACTACATAGATGTATGTTTGTTTCATGCTGTTATCCTGTCCACCTTACTACTGAACTGGTTTACCAAAATGAGTTTCATATACTACATTGTAAACCTGAGATGTGTTTGTTTGTTTCTCTTTTAGAACGCGGATAAAATATTGGAGAAGAGTACCCTGTTATGCAATGGTAAAGGAAGTAATGCAGATAAGGTTCAAGATAGTGAGACATCCCTGTTGGTCTCCAAGAAAGCTGATAAAAACTATACTGAAGACACTGAGACAACCCCAAAGTCCTGTCTTGATGTAGTGTTCGAGCTACTAGCTACCACTGCTGGCACCAGCTCTTCGAACTCATTGCCTGAATCAGTTCGGCTTCTTGACTCTCAACTTCAAGTTGAAAGACATCGATTAGGTGTTATGCGACAGGAAGCCGAAGGACTGAGGAAGTCCCTGTAGAATTTAGATGCATACTTTCTGGTGCAACAACAAACGCTGGAGGACTTCAGCGCCAAACAAGAGAAAGTTAATAAGCTTGCTAAGCATCTTGCCAGCATTATGGGTACCCAGGATATTGTTTCTTGAGCTCTTCTGAAGTGGTTTCAGTTCTGGACTTGTTTTGCTGCGGCGTTTATATGCTGCTGTGTTCCCTATATTTGCACTGGTGGCGAACTTTGATGCCCAGTGGATGTAATATGTGTAATAGCCGTGATAGCCTAGTGTAAGTTGCTTGCTTATTTATTTCCTTGTTCTCTTGTTTATTTGTTTGCTTGTAGTCAGTGCAGTTCTTTTTCTGCGGTTTGCTAGTGGCTGCAATAACCTATTTTTTAAAACTAGGCCACAATAACCATGGGCTAATATTTACTGTAGTGACAGTGGGCCTCCTATGGGCCGTAGAAACAGTGGGCCTTCTACTGGCCGTATAAATAGTGGGCCTTCTACGGGCCATAGAAACAGTGGGCCTTCTACGGGCCGTAGAAACAATGGGCCTTCTATGGGCCGTATCATCAATGGGCCTTCTACGGGCCGTATCATCAATGGGCCTTATACGGGCCGTACGATCGATTGGCCAAACATGGGCCAAACAGACCGCATTCTGGCCGTAAACGGGCTAGAGTTGGAATCGTCTGTTCATGGGCCGACCATAACGGGCCATCGTTAATAGGCCGTATTTGATGACGCTATGAAAACGGCCCAACGTATTAACGGACCACAAACGGGCCGACTGTAACCACGGGCTGAATTTGGCCCACAAGCAGAAAATGACAGTAACGTGCCGTAAGTAAACAAATGCTGGTAATGAGCCCAAGAATAAATGGGCTCTGAGAAGGCCGAAAGATAACATGGGCTGGAGACGGCCCAACGGAATAACAGGCCGTTAATGGGTATAAAGTGATACACTGTTCATTACGGGCTAGTTTCACCATGGGTCGTTAATGGGTGTAAAGTGATACACTGTTCATTACGGGCCAGTTTCACCACGGGCCGTTAATAGGCCAAGAGTTACATAGGGCCTCATATGGGCCGAAAGACGTCATGGGCCATACATGGGCCAAAAGTGAAAACGGGCTGGAATCATATTGGATGGCCCAGATGACGCTACTATGCCTAATTCGGATAGGGCGTAACGGGCCTTGGGTTAGTGGGCTGTAAATGGGCTATATGTGAACATGTCGTTAACAGGCTTTCCATGGGCCGGCCCGCCACCTTTTAACCAAGTCAAACGGGTCGGCCTTTTCACAGGAATGGGACTCTGTTGGGCCGTGCCATGTGTCAACGTATCATAGGCGCCTTCTGTCCAATGAGTGGATGACATCTATCCCGACGATGAGCCGACACGTGTTTCCTCCACCCAATGATGATTTTACACATGGAAAATCCCCATTGGTCGGGGATGTTAACGGGTTATCGGATCCAAAACCCGACCCGATAGCTTAACGGCGTTCCGTTACGGTGGATGCCACGTGTCAGTCACCCTTGACGAAAGCACTTCTGTGACGCATGATTTATCGTCATGGAAGTGGACACTTCCGTGATGATAATTTTGGTAATGTCATGGAACACTTCTACGACAGCACATGTATGACTATCTTGATTCTGTCATAAATTTGTCATGGATGTACATGCATGACAAAAAACGCGACCTACTGTGACAAACACGTATCATCACGGAAGTGTATTTTTTTGTAGTGGTGGCACTTGCATAGGATATGTTCCTGTTCATGCTCAGGTACACAACGTCTAATAACACCATCTACTCCTTCTTCATAAAGGCGTGGGTCATCCTAGAAGTAATGTCTTAAATCATAGAAAACCTTTTTCTTTTGCTGGTATGTGAAACTAGGTGGTATAAATTTAGCAACAATGTAATTAGCATAATCAACATACCCTGGAGTACTATGAGAAGCATTTAAGACATTTGATTGTTCATCAAGAAAGCTATCATCAATAGGCAGTGGGTCATCAAGAATATTTTCTAGCCTAGACAAGTTGTCCGCAATGGGGTTCTCAGGTTGTAACACCCACGATGCGGCTATATCTCCCACATGTCAGAGCATGACTTAGAGGCATAACCGCATTGTAGGCATGTCGCAAGAGGGGTAATCTTTACACATCCCATGTACTGAATAAGAAAGGGATAAAGAGTTGGCTTACAATCACCACTTCACACAAAACATAAATATAGCATTACAACATCCAGAATACAAACAAGGTCCGACTACTGAACCAAAATAAAAGAAGACTACCCCTAAGCTAGATCCCTGATCGCCCCGACTGGGCTCCACTACTAATCGAAAGGAAACGAGACAACATAACAAACACGATCTCCATCGAGCTCCTCCTTAAGCTCGGTTGCGTCACCCGCACGGTATCATCGGCACTTGCAAACTGGTTTTGGAAGTAAACTGTGAGCCACGAGGACTCAGCAATCTCACCCCCTCGCGATCAAGACTATTTAAGCTTATGGGTAGGAAAAGGTAGTGAGGTGGAGCTGCAAAAAGCACTAGCATATATGGTGGCTAACTTACGCAAATGAGAGCGAGAAGAGAAGCAAAGCACGGTCATGAACTAGAAGTGATGAAGAAGTGATCCTGAAACTACTTACGTTCAAGCATAACTCCAACACCGTGTTCACTTCCTGGACTCCGCCGGAAAGAGACCATCACGGCTACACACACGGTTGATGCATTTTAATTAAGTTAAGTGTCAAGTTTTCTACAACCGGTCATTAACAAATTCCCATCTATCCGTAACCGCAGGCACAACTTTCAAAAGTTCAAAACCCTGCAAGGGTGTCCCAACTTAGCCCATGACAAGCTCTCACGGTCAATGAAGGATATTCCTTCTCCCAGGAAGACCCGATCAGGCTCGGAATCCCGGTTACAAGACATTTCGACAATGGTAAAACAAGACCAGCAAAGCCGCCCGATGCACCGACATCCTGATAGGAGCTGCACATATCTCGTTCACAGGGCAACACCGAACGAGCAATCCGTACAACTAAAACCAACCCTCAAGTTTCCCCGAGGTGGCGCTGCAAGGGGCTCTAGTTTGGACCAACACTTAGATAAGCACTGGCCCG
>NC_041384.1:564853698-564995801 GCF_002162155.2 Triticum dicoccoides | reverse complement strand
TTGAGTCTGCAGAACCCAAGGGAAAGGTGATAGGTTGTTAGTGCAAATGTAAAACCAAGGTTGGGCCTTGCTGGAGGAGTTTTATTCAAAGCAAACTGTCAAGGAGTTCCCATTATAACCTGACCGCGTAAGGAACGCAAAATCAAGGAATATAACACCGGTATGACGGAAACTAGGGCGGCAAGAGTGGAACAAAACACCAGGCATAAGGCCGAGCCTTCCACCCTTTACCAAGTATATAGATGCATTAATTAAATAAGAGATATTGTGATATCCCAACAATAATCGTGTTCCAACATGGAACAAACTCCATCTTCACCTACAACTAACAACGCTATAAGAGGGGCTGAGCAAAGCCGTAACATAGCCAAACAACGGTTTGCTAGGACAAGGTGGGTTAGAGGTTTGACATGGCAATATGGGAGGCATGATATAGAAAGTGGTAGGTATCGCAACATAGCAAAAGAGAGAGCAACTAGCAAGCAAAGATAGAAGTGATTTCGAGGGTATGGTCATCTTGCCCGAAAGTTCTCCGAGAAGATGAAAGCTTGATCCTCGTAAGCGTACTCAACGGGTCCTCGATCACGTACTTGTCTCCCGGCTCTACCCAAAGCAAGAACACAAGCAAAGGAAACAACAATCAACCACGGTGCAATGCGCAAGCAACATGATGCAAAACATGGCATGATATGCGGGATGTGATATGCAATGCATATGCATGCTCCGGAAGGAAAAGATTGAACCAGGACTCAACTTGGAAAATCAAGAGTGCCGCTGGAAAGATGAGTTGATTTCGGTCAAAATCGATATAAAGATCACCAGAATCGGATGCACGGTTTGCAAATGACAAGCAAAACAATAATGGCATTATTCTGCGATCAACAGCACAATGCCATCTAGAATGCAACAAGAAACTAAGCTACTGCACTCTAACATAGCAACAAAGCACATGGCAGTGATCTACTCAAGATGCTTGATAAAAGATGAACACCGAGCTACGGCTAAATCACACAATAGCAGGTTCAAACAAGCATGGCAAAAGAGCAAAAGATAACATCATCACAGACTTTGCAGAAAACTGGACATGGCATAAACAGAATTATGAAGGCATGTTTGCGAGCTCGATGCACTCAACACAAGGCATTGCATGACAAACTAAGAATACACCCAGCAAGAAGACATGTTCAAGAAGCTAACCATGGCAAAAACAAACTCATAGCATGCATGGATCAACTACAACAACCTTGGCAAAATTGATTAACACGTAAACAATCTGCCAGGGACATTTTATAGCAAAAGTAGAGCAAGATTGAGTCATGCTAGGGCACTCCATAAATGCAAACAAGGGCATGGATGGATAGAGCATAACAATATCTCAAAATCATACTTACTTAACATGCTCAAAAGAGGCATGGATCACTCTGTAGCAACATGAATACATGGCATAAAAATAACATCAGGGAAATGACTTAGAATAATTCTAAGTCTCTGAATCAGCAACATCACGAGAGCTACTTTGCATGCTTGTTCTAGGCACCACATTGATCACAAAAATACCTGGCATACACCCCTGTAAAGATGGCATGGCATATAACAAAACACATGTAGAGCTCATGCTCATATGCAGCACACAATAATCATGGCAAAAATGACAAATGCTCATAATCTATTAAGAAGCAGAAACTAACATTTTATAGCACTCTTGCAACAGAAATTAGGGCATCAAGATGGACTCAAACAAACATGGTGCAATGGAATGAAATGAAGAGCACATCCTAGCGAACATTTTGATATATCGCACGCGCAAAATGGAGCTACAGATGCGGAGTTATGATGCGATGAACAGAGCATAAAAATCATCACAAAAAATGACTTAGAGGAAAAATCAACCTCTGGAAGAAGTCAACGCGGGATGGGGATATCCAGGACAGGGTGGATCCGGTTCGCGGGACGGTGGCGTTTGGTTCCCGGGGTTGGTGGATCTCATCCACCTTCCCCGGATCCGGCGAGGGTGCGGCCTCCGGCGAGGCGAGGTTCACCGGCGACCAGAGGAGGTGGCGGAGCAGGTCCGGCCGGCATCGATGGAGGCGGGGCGGCGCTCGCAAGCGGCGGCGACTGGAGTAGCGGCAGGGAGCGGCAGAGCGAAGCGGCGGCGGGGCGGCGCGCGGTGGCAGCACGCGCGCTCGCGGCGAGGCGCTGGACTCGGGCACTCGACCGAGCGGGCGGCGGAGCAGATCGGGCCCGGGCGGGACTACCGTGGGCTTGCAGGCCGCGACGGCGGTGGGAGGAGAGAGAGGGACAGGTGGCGGCGTCTGGTTGTCTAGCGGCGGCGGCGGGGTGACGTTGCACGCTGCCATTGGGTGGAGTGAGGTGGCCTGCTCTGGTGGACATGTCCGGCTCGGCGTGGACGTGTCCGGCGGCACGAGGATGAAGAAGACTAGGGTTCATCCATGAATTTCGGAGAGGGGCACATATATATAGGTAGAGGGAGCTAGGAGAGTCCAAATGAGGTGCGGTTTTCGGCCACGCGATCATGATTGAACGAACGAGAGGATGGAGGGGGTTTGGAAGGGTTGTTGGGCCACTTTGGAGGGGTGTTGGGCTGCAACACACATAGGCTTTTACGGTTCCTCGGTTAACCATTCGAGTATCAAACGAACTCCAAATGGCACGCAACTTGACATGCGGTCTTCCGGTAGTAAACAAAGTCTGCTTGGAAAATCTAGGCCCATTCCGAGAAAGTTTAACACCCGCTCACGAAAAGAGGCAAAAGGAGGCGCCGAAGGACATAGGAGCGCTGGATTGCAAAACGGACAACGGGGAAAAGCTCGGATGCATGAGACGAACATGTATGCAAATGCGATGCACACGATGACATGATATGAGATGCATGACACGCAAAAAAATGACAAGGCAACAACCGCGAATAACTGAAAGACACATGGTGCAACGGTCGCGGGGCGTTACACAGCTCCCTTTCTATAAATAATATGCAAATCAAAATCTTGTAGCAAGAGAACCCATCTAATAAGTCTAGGTTTAGCATCTTTCTTTTCCATAAGATATTTAATAGCAGCATGATCAGTGTGAATAGTTACTTTGGAATCAACAATGTAAGGTCTGAACTTATCACATGCAAATACAACTTCTAAAAATTCTTTTTCAGTGGTAGCATAATTTCTCTGGGCACTGTCTAGAGTTTTACTAGCGTACTGGATAATATTTAATTTCTTATCAACTCTTTGTCCTAGAACAACACCAACATCATAATCACTAGCATCACACATAATTTCAAAGGGTAAATTCCAATCAGGTGGCTGAACAATAGGAGCAGAAATCAAGGCTTTCTTAAGTATTTCAAATGCTTCTACACAATCATCATCAAAAACAAAAGAAACATCTTTTTGCAAGAGATTAGTGAGAGGCCTAGAAATTTTAGAGAAGGCTTTAATAAACCTCCTATAGAAACCAGCATGACCAAGGAAACTTCTTATACCTTTGATATCTTTAGGACACGACATCTTTTCAATAGCATGCACTTTAGCCTTATCAACTTCAATACCTCTTTCAAAAATTTTATGCTCCAAGACAATACCCTCATTAACCATAAAGTGGCACTTCTCCCAATTCAGTACGAGATTAGTTTCTTCACATCTCTGCAAAACTCAGTCAAGGTTGCTTAAGAAATCATCAAAAGAAGTTCCGTTAATGGAGAAATCATCCATGAAAACCTCAATAATCTTTTCACAAAAATCAAAGAATATAGCAGTCATACATCTTTGAAAGGTAGCAGGTGCATTACATAAACCAAAAGGCATATGTCTATAACCAAAGGTACCGAAAGGGCAAGTAAAAGTGGTTTTCTCTTGATCCTCTTTTGACATAGGTATTTGAGAGAAACCAGAATAACCATCTAGAAAGCAAAAATGTGTATGTTTGGATAGTCTTTGTAGCATTTGATCAATAAAAGTTAAAGGTTAATGATCTTTTCTAGTAGCTTTATTTAATTTGCGAAAATCAATTACCATTCTATAACCTATAACAATTCTTTGAAGAATAAATTCATTCTTATCATTTGGAACAACAGTAATACCTCCTTTCTTGGGAACACAATGAACATGACTTACCCATTACTATCAGCAATAGCATAAATTATACCTGCCTCGAGAAGCTTTAGTATTTCATTTCTTACCACTTCTTTCATCTTAGGATTTAACCGTCTTTGGTGATCAACAACTGGTTTAGCATCTTTCTCCAATTTAATTTTGTGCTGACATAGAGTGGGACTAATGCCCTTAAGATCATCAAGAGTATATCCAATAGAGGCAGGGTGCTTCTTCGAAGTTTTCAATAATTTATTTTCTTCACGCTCTGAAAGGTTAGCACTAATAATAATAGGATATATCTTCTTTTCATCAAGATTAGCATATTTTAGAGTATTAGGTAATTGTTTAAGCTCAAACACGGGGTCACCCTTAGGTGGAGGAGGATCCCCAAGAATTTAAACTGGCAAATTGTGTCTCAAAATAGGTCCTTGATTAAAGAATACTTCATCTATTTCCCTTCTTTCATTCATAAACATATCATTTTCATGGTCTAGCAAATATTATTCTAAAGGATCAGCAGGAGGAACAACAATAGAAGCAAGACCACTAATTTCATCCTTACTAGGCAATTCTTTATCATGGGGTTATCTATGAAATTTAGAGAAATTAAAATCATGAGACATGTCCCCCAAACCAATAGTAACAATATCTTTCTCGCAGTCTATCTTAGCATTAACAGTATTCAAGAAAGGTCTACCGAATATAATGGGACAAAAATTATCTTGTGGGGAACCAAGAACAAGAAAATCAGTAGGATATTTTATCTTCCCACACAAGACTTCAACATCTCTAACAATCCCAATTGGTGATATAGTATCTCTATTAGCAAGCTTAATAGTAACATCAGTATCGTCTATCTCAGCAGATGCAATATCATTCATAATTTCTTTATATAAGGTATAAGGTATTGCACTCACACTAGCACCCACATCACATAAGCCATGATAACAATGATCTCCTATTTTAATAGAAACAACAGGCATGCCAACAACAGGTCTATGTTTATCTTTCTTATCGGGTTTAGCAATCCTAGCAGCTTCATCACAGAAATAAATAACATGCCCATGAATATTATCAAGCAAGAGATCTTTAACCATAGCAATACTAGGTTCAACTTTAATTTGCACATAGGGTTTGGGTGTTCTAATATTACTTTTGTTGACCACAGTTGAAGCTTTAGCATGATCCTTCATTCTAATAGGAAAAGATGGTTTCTCAATATAAGCAGCAGGAACAATAGGATCAACATTATAAGTAATAATTTCTTCTTCAACTTTAACAGGTTCAAATACTTTAACTTCAATGGGAGGATGATATTTACACCACTTCTCCTTAGGGAGATCAACATGACTAGCAAAAGATTCACAGAAAGTAGCTACTATCTCAGAGTAAAGTCCATATTTGGTGCTAAAATCACGAAAAGCATCGGTGTCCATAGAAGATTTAACACAATCAAACTTAAGGTTTATACCTGACTCTTTGCCTTTGTCGAGTTCCCAATCTTTAGAGTTGCGTTTAATTCTTTCCAATAAATCTCATTTGAATTCAATATCCTTCTTCATATAGGAACCAGTACAAGAAGTATCGAGCATGGATCGATCATTATGAGAAAGCCGAGCATAATTTTTTTGAATAATCATTTCTCTTGAAAGCTCATGATTGGGGCATGAATATAACATTGAATTCAGCCTCCCCCAAGCTTGAGCGATACTTTCTCCTTCACAAGGCCAAAAATTATATATATAATTCCAATCACGATGAACCAGATGCATAGGATAAAACTTCTTATGAAATTCCAATTTCAATCGGTTGTAGTTCCATGATCCAATATCATCCAATATCCTATACTATGTCAATGCCTTTCCCTTCAAAGATAAAGGGAAGATATTCTTCTTGACAACATCCTCGGGCATACCTGCAAGCTTAAATAGTCCACAAACTTCATCCACATAGATTAGGTGCATATCGGTATGTAATGTTCCATCTCTTGCATAAGGATTAGCTAGCAGTTTCTCTATCATACCCGAAGGAATTTCATAAGAAATATTTTGAGTAGGTGCAGTAGGTTGAGGAGCAACTCTTTGTTCTTTCGGACGAGGTGAAGATACCCCGAACAAGCCCCTCAAAGGATTATTTTCCATAGTAACAAGTGACAGTAAATTTCAGCACATTATATAAATGTTTCCTTACCAAATTCCGCTTACCAAAGGTGCTTCACTCCCCGGTGCTACCTCTTGAGCACTGCGTTGGTTTTCCCTTGAAGAGGAAAGGGTGATGCAGCAAAGTAGCGTAAGTATTTCCCTCAGTTTTTGAGAACCAAGGTATCAATCCAGTAGGAGGCTACGCACGAGTCCCTCGCACCTGCACAAAACAAATAAATCCTCGCAACCAACGCGATAAGGGGTTGTCAATCCCTACACGGTCACTTACGAGAGTGAGATCTGATAGATATGGTAAGATAATATTTTTGGTATTTTTATGATAAAGATGCAAAGTAAAATAAAAGGCAATGAAAATAACTAAGTGTTGGAAGATTAATATGATGAAGATAGACCCGGGGGCCATAGGTTTCACTAGTGGCTTCTCTCAAGAGCATAAGTATTTTACGGTGGGTGAACAAATTACTGTTGAGCAATTGACAGAATTGAGCATAGTTATGAGAATATCTAGGTATGATCATGTATATAGGCATCACGTCCGAGACAAGTAGACCGACTCCTTCCTGCATCTACTACTATTACTCCACACATTGACCGCTATCCAGCATGCATCTAGAGTATTAAGTTCATAAGAATAGAGTAACGCCTTAAGCAAGGTGACATGATGTAGAGGGATAAATTCATGCAATATGATAAAAACCCCATCTTGTTATCCTCGATGGCAACAATACAATACGTGCCTTGCTGTCCCTACTGTCACTGGGAAAGGACACCACAAGATTGAACCCAAAGCTAAGCACTTCTCCCATTGCAAGAAAGATCAATCTAGTAGGCCAAACCAAACTGATAATTCTAAGAGACTTGCAAAGATAACCAATCATACATAAAAGAATTCAGCAAAGATTCAAATATTGTTCATAGATAAACTTGATCATAAACCCACAATTCATCGATCTCAACAAACAAACCGCAAAAGAAGATTACATCAAATAGATCTCCACAAGAGAGGGGGAGAACTTTGTATTGAGATCCAAAAAGAGAGAAGAAGCCATCTAGCTAATAACTATGGACCCGAAGGTTTGAGGTAAACTACTCACACTTCATCGGAAGGGCTATGGTGTTGATGTAGAAGCCCTCCGTGATCGATGCCCCCTCTGGCGGAGCTCCGGAACAGGCCCCAAGATGGGATCTCGTGGATACAGAAAGTTACGGCGGTGGAATTAGGGTTTTGGCTCCGTCTTTGATCATTCGGGGGTACGTAGGTATATATAGGAGGAAGGAGTACGTCAGTGGAGGGCATGCCTGGGGGGGGGGGTAGGCGCGCCCCCTACCTCGTGGCCTCCCTATTGGTTGCTTGACGTAGGGTCCAAGTCTCCTAGATCTTGTTCGTTCCAAAAATCACGTTCCCGAAGATTTCATTCCGTTTGGACTCTGTTTGATATTCCTTTTCTTCGAAACCCTAAAATAGGCAAAAAACAGCAATTTTGGACTGGGCCTCCGGTTAATAGGTTAGTCCCAAAAATAATATAAAAGTGGATAATAAAGCCCAATAATGTCCAAAACAGAAGATAATATAGCATGGAGCAATCAAAAATTATAGATACGTTGGAAACGTATCACCCGGCAACGGCGCCAGAAAAGATTCTTGATGACCCACAAGTATAGGGGATCTATCATAGTCCCTTCGATAAGTAAGAGTGTCGAATCCAAGAAGGAGCAGAAGGAAATGACAAGTGGTTTTCAGCAAGGTATTCTCTGCAGGCACTGAAATTATCGATAACAAATAGTTTTGTGATAAGATAAATCATAATGGGTAACAAGTACATAAAGTAACTAAAGTGCAGCAAGGTAGCCCAATCCTTTTTGTAGCAAAGGACAAGCCTAGAAAAACTCTTATATAAAGCAAAGCGCTCCCGAGGACACATGGGAATTGTTGTCAAGTTAGTTTTCATCATGCTCATATGATTCACGTTCATTACTTTGATACTTTGATATGTGGGTGGACCGGTGCTTGGGTGCTGCCCTTCCTTGGACAAGCCTCCCACTTATGATTAACCCCTCTCACAAGCATCTGCAACTACGAAAGAAATATTAAGGTAAACCTAACCATAGCATGAAACATATGGATCCAAATCAGCCCGTTACGAAGCAACACATAAACTAGGGTTTAAGCTTCCGTCACTTTAGCAACCCATCATCTACTTATTACTTACCAATGCCTCCCCCTAGTCCAAAATAATGGTGAAGTGTCATGTAGTCGACATTCACATAACACCACTAGAGGAGAGACAACATACATCTCATCAAAATATCAAACGAATACCAAATTCACATGATTACTTATAACAAGACTTCTCCCATGTCCTCAAGATAAAATGTAACTACTCACAAAACATATTTATGATCAAGATAAGAGGAGTATTAATTATCATTAAGGATCTGAAAATATAATCTTCCATCAGATAAACCAACTAGCATCAACTACAAGGAGTAATCAACAGTACTAGCAACCCACAGGTACCAATATGAGGTTTTGGGACCAAGATCGAATACAAGAGATGAACTAGGGTTTGAGAGGAGATCATGCTGGTGAAGATGTTGATGGAGATTGACCCCCTCTCGATGAGAGGATCATTGGTGATGACGATGGTGACGATTTCCCCCTCCCAGAGGGATGTTTCCCCGGCAGAACAGCTCCGCCGGAGCCCTAGATTGGTTCTGCCTAGGTTCCACCTCGAGACGGCGGTGCTTCATCCCGAAAGCTTCCTTCTGATTTTTCCAGGTCAAAACACACCATATAGCCAAAGATGAGCACCAGAGGCCTTCCAGGGGACCCACAAGGTCGGGGGGCATGCCCAGGGGGTAGGGCGCGCCCTCCACCCTTGTGGCTGGCTAGTGGTCCCCCTCTGGTACTTTCTTTGCCCAATTTTTTTATATATTCCAGAAACATGCTCCGTGAAGTTTTAGAACTTTTGGAGTTGTGCAGAACAGGTCTCTAATATTTGCTCCTTTTCCAGTCCAGAATTCCAGCTGCCGACATTCTCCCTCTTCATGTAAACCTTATAAAATAAGAGAGAATAGGCATAAGTATTTTTATATAATGTGTAATAACATCCCATAATGCAATAAATATCAATATAAAAGCATGATGCAAAATGGACGTATCAACTCCACTCATCATTTACGAGAAAATGGCTGGTAACTGAGATGCCCAGTCCCATGCTCAAATAAATCAAAATAATCGCAAACAAAAATCCCCCAGGACTATTGTTAATTGGACGGTACCCGTTGTTTCGGACCAGCCGTGGAGTGTGCTTGTTGGTGGTGAGGGAGTATAAACTTTATTATTCTGTTTGGGAACCGCCTATATTGTATCTAGTATGGAAGATACCGAGATCTCTTGGTTGTTATCTTGACAATGAAAGCATCCCTCTCAAAATATTATTTATCTTTGTTTTAAAAACTCGAGCTCTCACACCTCTACAAATCCCTGCTTCCCTCTACGTAGGGCCTATCTATTTACTTTCATTGATGAGTCATCATCCTCAAAAGCACCAGTTAGAGAGCACCACTGTCATTTGTATGTGTTTTTATTAATTTATATTGAGTATGATTGTGATTGGATCTCTTTTGCCATGAATTACAATGTCTAGTCAGTCCTTGATCTTCAGGGGTGCTCTGCATTTATGTTTTGCGGTCTCAATTTATGTTTTGCGGTCTCAAAAAGGGCTAGCGAGATACTATCTTGTTATATCATATCAAGATTGTTTTGAAAAAGTGTTGTCATCCGAGATTTATTATTATTGCTCGCTAGTTGATTATGCCATTGATATGAGTAAATGTGAGACCTAAACGTTATAGTGAATATGGTTAGTGCTACCTCTTTTAGCACTGCGTTGGTTTTCCCCGAAGAGGAAGGGATGATGCAACAAAGTAGCGTAAGTATTTCCCTCAGTTTTTGAGAACCAAGGTATCAATCCAATAGGAGGCTACGCGTGAGTCCCTCGTACCTGCACAAAACAAATAAATCCTCGCAACCAACACAAATAGGGGTTGTCAATCCCTATAGGGCCACTTACAGAGTGAGATTTGATAGATATGATAAAATAATATTTTTGGTATTTTTATCATAAAGATGCAAAGTAAAATAAAGGCAAAGTAAATAGCAAAGTAAATAACTAAGTAGTAGGAGATTGATATGATAAAGATAGACCCGAGGGCCATAGGTTTCACTAGTGGCTTCTCTCGAGAGCATAAGTATTCTACGGTGGGTGAACAAATTACTGTTGAGAAATTGACAGAATTGAGCATAGTTATGAGAATATCTAGGTATGATCATGTATATAGGCATCACGTCCGAGACAAGTAGACCGACTCCTGCCTGCATCTACTACTATTACTCCACTCATCGACCGCTATTCAGCATGCATCTAGAGTATTAAGTTAAAAATAGAGTAACGCCTTAAGCAAGATGACATATTGTAGAGGGATAGACTCATGCAATATGAATAAAACCCCATCTTGTTATCCTCGATGGCAACAATACAATACGTGCCTTGCTGCCCTTACTGTCACCGGGAAAGGACACCGCAAGATTGAACCCAAAGCTAAGCACTTCTCCCATTGCAAGAAAGATCAATCTAGTAGGCCAAACCAAACTGATAATTCGAAGAGACTTGCAAAGATAACCAATCATACACAAAAGAATTCAGAGGCGATTCAATTATTATTCATAGATAAACTTGATCATAAACCCACAATTCATCGATCTCAACAAACACACCACAAAAGGAAGATTACATCGAATAGATCTCCACAAGAGAGGGGGAGAACATTGTATTGAGATCCAAAAAGAGAGAAGAATCCATCTAGCTACTAACTATGGACCCGTAGGTCTGAAGTAAACTACTCACACTTCATCGGAGAGGCTATGGTGTTGATGTAGAAGCCCTCCTTGATCGATGCCCCCTCCGACGGAGCTCCGGAAGAGGCCCCAAGATGGGATCTCATGGATACAGAAAGTTACGGCGGTGGAATTAGGGTCTTGGCTCCTGTTCTGATCATTTGGGGGTACATGGATATATATATAGGAGGAAGGAGTACGTCGGTGGAGCAACAGGGGGCCCACGAGGGTGGAGGGTGCGCCTGGGGGGGGCAGGCGCGCCCCCTACCTCGTGGCCTCCTGTTAGTTGGCTTGACGTAGGGTCCAAGTCTCCTGAGTTGTATTCAGTGAGAAAATCACGTTCCCGAAGGTTTCATTCTGTTTGGACTCCGTTTGATATTCCTTTTCTTCGAAACCCTAAAACAGGCAAAAAAACAGCAATTCTGGGCTGGGCCTCCGGTTAATAGGTTAGTCCCAAAAATAATATAAAAGTGGATAATAAAGCCCAATAATGTCCAAAACAGTATATAATATAGCATGGATCAATCAAAAATTATAGATACGTTGGAGACGTATCAGTTAGTTCATAATCTTTGCTAAAAACTTAAATGTTGGCTTTACATATTTGCAGCAACAAGATTAAACAGAGTTTGTAAAAGTGTTTCTTTATCACTTTCAGTTTGTCAACTGAATTGCTTGAGGACAAGAAATGGGTTAAGCTTGGGGGAGTTGATACGTCTCCATCGTATCTACTTTTCCAAACTCTTTTGCCCTTATTTTGGACTCTAATTTGCATGATTTGAATGGAACTAACCCAAACTAACGCTATTTCTAGCAGAATTGCCATGGTGTTATTTTTGTGCAGAAATAAAAGTTTTTAGAATGACATGAAACTTCACGGAGCTTATTTTTGGAATACATAAAAAAATTGGCAAAAGAATCAACTGAAGGGGACCCACACCCTGTCCACAAGGGTGGAGGGCGCCCCCACCTCCCTAGGGCACGCCCTCCAGTCTTGTGGGTCCCACAGACCTCCACCAACCTCAACTCCAACTCCATATATTCATGTTTGGGGAGAAAAATAGAGAGAAGGATTCATCACGTTTTACGATACGGAGCCGCCGCCACCTCCTATTCTTCCTCGGGAGGGCAGATCTGGAGTCCGTTTTGGGCTTTGGAGAGTGGAAATCGTCGCCATCGTCATCATCAACCATCCTCCAACACCAATTTTATGATGCTCACGCCGTGCATGAGTAATTCCATCGTAGGCTTGCTGTACAGTGATGGGTTGGATGAGATTTACCATGTAATCGAGTTAGTTTTGTTAGGGTTTGATCCCTAGTATCCACTATGTTCTAACATTGATGTTGCTATGACTTTGCTATGCTTAATGCTTATCACTAGGGCCCGATTGCCATGATTTCAGATCTGAACCTATTATGTTATCATGCATATATTTGTTTTCTTGATCCTGTCTTGCAAGTTATAGTCACCTAATACGTGTTATGATCCGGCAACCCCGGAGTGACAATAGTCGGGACACTTCCCGGTGATGACCGTAGTTTGAGGAGTTTGTGTATTCACTAGGTGCTAATGCTTTGGTCCGGTTCTCTATTAAAAGGAGGCCTTAATATCCCTTAGTTTCCAATAGGACCCCGCTGCCACGGGAGGGTAGGACAAAAGATGTCATGCAAGTTCTTTCTATAAGCATGTATGACTATATTCAGAATACATGCCTACATTATATTGATGAACTGGAGCTAGTTTTGTGTCAACCTATGTTATAACTATTGCATGATGAATGCCATCCGACATAATGATCTAGCATTGATCCATTGCCTATGAGCTCGTTTCATATTGATCTTTGCTAAGTTACTTTTCTGTTGCCACTGTTACAATTGCTAAAAAACTGCTACTATTACTTTTGCCACCATTACTGTTACTTCCATACTACTTTGCTACTAATTACTTTGCTGTAGATATTAAGTCTTTTTGGTGTGGTTGAATTGACAACTCCGCTGCTAATGCTTGAGAATATTCTTTGGCTCCCCTTGTGTCGAATCAATAAATTTGGGTTGAATACTTTACCCTCGAAAACTATGGCGATCCCCTATACTTGTGGGTTATCAGGCGCCTCCACGCCGCTTTAATGCCGACATCAATGTGGTGCTCGCGCTCTGGAGTGGCATTGACTGACATGAATGTGCGGCAACTGCTTCACGCTAGAGGGACGCAACACTTCTGGGTGGGTCCAGGGTGTCGGAGGCGTGCGTGGCAGCGGCCCAGACACACGAAAAAGCCCTATGGGTTGCATCTAGTTCGCGGAAAATGGAAGTCTGAACTGGTCCACGGATGAATGGGGCACCACATTGGATGGAAAAATCCCGTGTGGACCGCTCGGTCGACATGGTTGCGGGCGGTTTAGGTGTTTGTGTTGGAGATGCCCTTAGGCTAGCCATAGTGGGAGTATCATGCTTGCCTTGTTGACAAAAGTCTGATGTGGGACAACAATTAATAAAGAAAAGATGACAGTGATACCATGCTATGTTAGTGTATCATTGCATGTAAAACTAGATATTTTAATGCATGGGACGAGCAGGACTTAAGCTTGGGGGAGTTGATGGCTCCATATGTTTTCACTTTTATAAGTGGGTTTTGATGTGGTTTTCACCGAGTTTTTAATACTTTCGCGTCTTTCTAACGCTAATCCTTCGAGAAAGAAGAAAATTGGCTTTCCTTCATGATGTGCAGGAATATATATTTTTGTAAGAAAACCAATCAATGTTTTATCATATAAAACCAAATAGAGCAACTTTTCTTTTAGGAGAAACTTCACCAGTGTCTAGAGCGCAGACGACCTTTGGTACGAGCGCACTCATTACCAATTGCCGCCAGCTCTACCTCATCTACATGACCAACTTTCATGAAGGGAGAGACTGCATCAGAGAGACACAGCCGCCGCCACACAATCCAGAACAGAGGGAGAAGAGATCCGGAGAAGAAGAACTGTCAGAGGTCCATTCCTTCTCGTTCACCCATCTTCATTTCCTGTCATCGCAACATCACCATAGGGAGAGGATTTCCAGTTTGTAAGACTACTTTTGATAACTCTCTTTGTACTCATATTGAGATTGAGATCTATTTAGTCATTCATCTTATTGTGGATCTTCGTGATATTATCGATGATTTCATTTGTTTTAATCTTTGTGATGTTTGATTATTTTCTCCCATGCATGAGTAATTCCCCATAGGCGTGGGAGATGTCGGTGATTGGTAAGATTCATTTATGCATATTCTATACATCATCATTCATGGTTATAGTTTATAATTATTTAGTAAGTTTTTTATCGGGGTGAGAGTAATGCGTGTTGTCCAATTTAAGTGCCCATGCAACCTGAAGAACTACATAGGTAACACATATTATTTAGTGAATTCGTGACCTTTAGGTGACATGTTGAGATATCTATGAGGAGAAAAGACAATATAAGATAACGATGATCCACAGGACCTAATGCATTGTTCCGGTCTCATGACCTTAATTATGGAGATGACCATGTTATAGCAACATCGAAGCGAGATTATAGGTAAGAACGAATCTGGCGTGGAGTTCGACCACTCAAGGGTAACCCGTCTACCAAACAAACAATCCATCTATTAGAACCATGATACAAGGTAACTGGCATTACTGTCGCACTAACACACTTGATGTAAACAATGATTCGTAGTTTCTCCACGCCAAATCTCTCTATTGCAGGACACCGCCGTTTATTTTCAGTCATTTACTTTTTGTTGTTTAATTTCAAGTCGTTACTATTCTCGATGCTACAACCAATCTTCTCCACCACCCGGGTATATTTGTTTCACATGACAATAATATCATCTGCAAATTTTCAGACAGTTACTTCCCACAAGATTGGTGTCAACTTGTGTGTGACCGAAGCGCCACTCATAATACTCTCCTCTGCTCTATGTCCGGACAATAACCATTGGGATAATTACAAGAAAGTGCTACCTACTCTGTGTATCTTGCATGCCATCAAGCGACTATACATATCCTTCATTTGATGGCACCGATGACAAGGTGGGCGACGCTTGATTTTAGTGAAGTTAGCACTTTTTAGGGCCTTTGGTAGGAAAATATATTCCAAAAGCATCAATGTAGTTTAGTGTCTTTTTTATTTGGTTCGTGCTCTCATGAACCTACCTAGATAGGGTGCCTATTGGCAATTTGGCATGTAACATACGGCGATACGCTGTTGCATCGGCGCCAACGGGGCCAACTGGTTGGGGTCGGGAGAGCAATACGGAGCACTGAGCACTAACAAGAGAAAAAAGCATCATGAACTGCTATTATTTTTTAAAGAAAAGGCGAGAGCTCGACTTTATAAATAAAGCCACATGGCAGAGTACCACATAAAACAACCACGAGTTCACCAAACATAAACACAAGCCCAGAGGCGCGTAGGCCGAAACCACACAAATGAGGCACGCATGCCAACAACCTACTGCTAAGAGTGGGATCCAAAACAAGACGGTCAACCGGAGGGAGTAGAAGACATCAAGCTTGCCGACGCCCGAACCTTGCTGATCAGCTCCTCCAAACCGCCCACATCTGCTGGCTTAGTCAATAATTTCTAGTGGCCGCAAGAAGATAGACATTTTGAACAAAACATCAGCCAACTTGTTAGGGAAGATACCCTCAATGGTGAATTTGCTCATAATATTCCATAGAGAGCGGCATAGAGCCCCCTACTCGATCCAGAAAAACCTCTTTATTCGTCCCTGAATGGTATCAGTTAAGGTCTGCAGATCCGAGAAAGAGGTAGGATCCTAAGAGACATTCATCCACGATCTGACCCCTCCCTAGGCCAACTTTGCCAGGGGGCACTCAAAGAAGATATGATTGGTATTCTCCATAGCAGAACACAAAGCACACAAGGCAGAACCAGGCCCGTTCCTCTTACAAATTTGGTCGGTCGAGGGCAAACGACCTCTAATGGCCTGCCAAAGGAAGATCGTAATCTTAGGGGGGATTTTAGCCGCCTAGAACTATTTAAACATAGAAGTGGGAGAGCCATCTATGAGCCTAGCATAAAGAGACTTGACTGAAAAAACACCCAAGGCGGTATGGGGCCAGGTCACCACCTCCTCCGAGAGAGAGACTAGGGAACAGGGTAGCAAGCCGATGCCAGTCCTCCAACTCTACAGGAGAGAGGGATCCCCGGAGACCCAAGTCCTAGCCCTTGTGTGAGAGCTCAGAGATTGAGATCCCAGGCTCTGGATACTATGAAAACATAATCAGGAAAGAGGATGCTAAAGGTGCATCCCTAGTCCACCAATCCAACTAGAAGGGAGTCGAGGCGCCATTCCTGACAGTAAACTTAACATGATCGGAAAAAACGCCCCTGGCCCTAATCGAATCCCTCGAAAACTGGGACCCATAAGACGCAATGGCGAACATGGGGCTGCCGGAGGGGAAATATTTAGCTTTCAAGATATCGAACTCGAACCAAAGGGTCCCAGGGGAAGCATTCATGATCCTCCACCACCACTTAATGACAAGGCACTTGTTCATCACTACCATATTAAGGATTCCAAGCCCCCCAAGGCTTTTAGGGCTGCAAATGGCCTTCCATTTGAAAAACCTGCATTTATGCTTATTTTCTGAAGAATTCCAGTAGAAAGCCCCCCCCCCCGTGTTTATCAAAGCATGCATGAGTGCCTAGGGAAAGAATGAAAATACCCATCATGAACATAGGCAAGGAAGACAAGCACACATTGTCGAGGCACACTTTCCCTGCCTGGATGTTATATCTGCCGCACCATGGCATAACTCTGCTACCCACTTTGGCCACTGATAACCCACAAGTATAGGGGATCACAACAGTTTTCGAGGGTAGAGTATTCAACCCAAATTTATCGATTCGACACAATGGGAGCCAAAGAATATTTGTAAGTATTAGCAGCTGGGTTTTCAATTCAACCACACCTGGAGATTAATTATCTGCAGCAAGGTGATCAGTAGCAAAGTAGTATGATAGTTTGGATAATAGTAGTAGCAGCAATAGTAATGGTAACAGTGATAACAGTAATTTTGTAGCAAGTGCAACAATAATGATAGCAGTAGTAACTTAGCAAGAACAATATAAGAGAAATTCTTAGGCATTGGATCGATGATTTGCTGGATGATATTGATCATGTGACAATCATAACCTAGGGCGATTTGGCACTAGCTCTAGTTCATAAATATAATGTAGGCATGTATTCCGTAAATAGTCATATGTGCTTATGGAAAGAACTTGCATGATATCTTTTGTCCTAGCCACCTGTGGCAGCGGGGTCCTATTGGAAACTAAGGGATATTAAGGCCTCCTTTAATAGAGAACCGAAACAAAGCATTAACACAAGGTGAATACATGAACTCCTCAAACTAAGGTCATCACCGGGAGTGGTCCCGACTATTGTCACTCTGGGGTTGCCGGATCATAACACGTAGTAGGTGACTATAACTTGCAAGATCGGATCTAGAACATGGATAAAATGGTGATATCATAAACAGTTCAGATCCAAAATCATGGCACCCGGGCCCAAAGTGACAAGCATGAAGCATGGCAAAGTCATAGCAACATCAATCTCAAAACATAGTGGATACTAGGGATCAAGCCCTAACAAAACTAACTAGATTACATGATGAATATCATCCAAGTCCTCACCGACCAGCGAGCCTATGAAGGAATTACTCACTCCCAGTGGGGAGCATCATGGAATTGGTGATGGAGAAGGGTTGGTGATGACGAAGATCGAAGATCCCCCTCTCCGGAGCCCCAAACGGACTCCAGATCTGGCCTCTCGATGAAGAAGAGGTGACGTCGGCTCCGTCTCATGGAACACGATAATTCTTTCTGCTTTAATTTTTTCTGAAAAATAGTATTTTATAGCATAGATTTCAGGGTCTGCGGGGCCACCAGGTGGAGACAACCCACCTGGGTGCGCCTGGAGGGGGGGCGCTTTGGTGGGTTGTGCCCACCCAGGTGCCCCCTCCGGTGGTTCTTGGCTCCAAAAATTCTCATATATTTTACAAAAAATCCTCGCAAAGTTTCGTTCCATTCCGAGAACTTTTATTTCTGCACAAAAAACAACATCATGGTAGTTCTGCTGAAAACAACATCAGTCCGGGGTTAGTTTCATTCAAATCATGCAAATTAGAGTCCAAAACAAGAGGAAAAGCATTAGGAAAAATATATACGATGGAGACGTATCAACTCCCCTAAGCTTAAACCTTTTCATGTCCTCAAGCAATTCAGTTGATAAACTGAATGTGAAAAAGAAAAACTTTTACGAACTCTTTTGCTCTTGTTTGCATAAATAAGCTTAAACAAGACCTAGGTTTTTAGCCAATATTATAACTAACCATGCTGACAATAACTCTTAAAAATTATATTAACTCATATCAATGACATAATCAGCTAGCGAGCAATAATAAGATATCTCAAACAACAACACATTGTCAAAACAACCATGATATAATATGACAATAGTGGTATCTCCCTAGCCCTTTCTGAGACCGCAAAACATAAATGCAGAGCACCTCCAAAGTTCAAGCAACGACTAAACATTGTAATTCATGGTAGAAAAGATCCAGTCATGATGCACCCAACAGTAGCTACACACAATGCATAAGCATGACAGCAGTGCTCTCAGGTTTTGGTGCTTATTTTAGAAGGTGATGATACAACATAAAAGTAAATGGATAGTCCCTTCACAGAGGGAAGCACTGATTTGCTGAGGTGCCAGAGCTCAAGTTTTTAAAACGGAGGTAAATGATATTTTGAGAAATGCACCCTTCTTGTTTACTTCGCGACCATCAGTTATCTATATCTTCCATGCTAAACACGCTAGTGGCGGTTCCCAAGCCATAAATTAAAGGTTATGACTCCGTAGGTGTTTTTGTTTGATTATTTGAAAGATCAATTCTTTTTGAAATTTGGGACTAGGCATCCCTATTACCACCCTTTTCTCGTGCGATGGTGAGTGAATAAACACTCATCCTGAGAATAACCCGCTTAGCATGGAAGATACCGACTACCTCATGTCGCTCCATAAACGATACAGGCACACAAAAATGATATTTATTTGAAGTTTTTAGAGATGGCACATGCAAATTTACTTAGGACGACAGGGTAATACCGCATATAGGTAGGTATGGTGGACTCGTCTGGAATAACTTGGGTTCAAGGTTTTGGATGTATAAACAGAGTTCCCACTTAGTACAGGCGAAGGCTAGCAAATAGGATGAGAAGCGGCCAACTAGAGAGCAACAATGGTCATGAACATGTATTATGCATAAGTAACATTGGACACTAGCATGAGTAGGATATGAACACCATGAACATAAATATCATAGAGGCTATGTTGGTTTTGATTCAACTACATGCATGAACATGTGCCAAGTCAAGCCACTCGAACATTTAGAGGAGGATACCATATCATCATACTACATCACAATCATTTTAACGCAATATTGACATCCAAGATAAATCATTATCCACTACTAGCTACTTATGCATTACATGAGAAACTATAATCTCTAATTGTCATTGCAAACATGTTTAGTCATAATGGGTTGAATCATGGATACTATGTTAAACATATTTACAAAAATAGAACAAGTTAAGTTCATACCCGTTTCTCTTTGGCACGACCAGTTCATCAAATATCGTCATTATTGCCTTTCACTTGCACGACCGAACGATATGAAAATAATAATAGTGCAAGAGTGCCATGGACCAATCTGGAATATGCAAACATTTTATTCAATAGGAGAAGACAAGGTAAAATGGGCTCTTTGTTAGATCAACAATAATGCATAAGAGAGCCACTCAACATTTTCATCGTGGTCTTCTCCTCGGTACCACTCAAATAAAAAAAGAAGAAATACAGAGAAACACACTGAAATATTTTTGTTTTTCTTGAACAAGCAAATAAAAGGGAAAATAAAAAGCGAGAAAAACGATTTACACGGGAAAGCTCCCAACAAACAAAACAAGAACAAGGAAATTTTTTTGGGTTTTCTTTTTAGTGCTACAGCTAACTGCTCTAGAAAGAAAAATAAAAAAGAAGCAGGAAATATTTAGATTTTCTCAAAGTTTTTCAATCACACAAGAAGAAAGCGAGAAAATAAATCTAACATGGATAATACAATGAAAAAGTTTGAACACCGACAAATGAAGTATGTGAACATGAATGTAAAGTCGGTGGAAATACGTACTCCCCCAAGCTTAGGCTTTTGGCCTAACTTGGTAATCAGTCAGTAGCCTGCATAGTAGTCGGGGTGGTAGCTCACGGAGGCTCTCGGTGCGGATGCCTCAGCCTGCCGTGCGGCCACAACCGCCGTGTTATGAGCTCGGGCCTCACTCTCAAGGACAAAATATCTTCCCCAGCTATGATAATAAAAGAGAGCAGGTGCAGGAAAATATGTGTACACAACAGAGTCTTGATTAAACAACAATTTATAGGTGAAATTATGGATCTTATGGCGTTTCATAGCATCGAAGTCTAAATACTGCATGGGTAAAATAGGGTCATAGGGTAAAGGTGCAACACCCAGCTCTCTTGCTAAACGTGTGGCATAGATTCCACCATAAAAATAACCACTATTAGCGTTGTGTTGCAGTCTGCATACAACAATCGCTCCAAGATTATATAGCTTCTGTCACTGGTGAGAGCGGTGCATATGAGGCTCAAGTCTGGAGCACAAAGTGTACTACAATATAGTTTGCCTACAATACATTTTCCATTAAATAATGCGAAGTACTGAATTGCGGGAAAATGAATGCTCTTTATTCTACCTTGCATTACTCCCCTAGTCTCACCGTAGCAAAGACTAGTCAAGAACGCTTGAAACTCAGACCTTGGTGATTTGTCTAGTGAACCCCAGAATGGGATTTTGCAATGTTGAGCAAATCTCTCTAGTGATATGGTAAAAGGATTTTTGTACATTTTAAATGACACCCTAGACTCACGAGGATGGAATTTAAATCCTTTGACAAATGATTCAGTGAGAGTGTGGTGTTGATTGCACTTATCTGAAATGTAGGGACCGAGATCGACATTGTGAACATATTACTCAAATTCCTCCTTAATGCCCACACTCACCATATAATCATTGCATGACCATAGGCATGTTTTGGTGGCGACATCTCATATGGAATTTTCACTTGGTTCAACATAAGATCGACGAGCGGAGCTGTCACTAGAGGATGCCCCAGAGGATCTCCTCCTTGAAGAACTCCTTCCAAAAAGGTTCATCATATTCGCGTACATTTTTTTGAAAATTTTTGGGTGATAAAAATTTATCAACAAAACTTTACAATATTGATAGAAACTACTCATAGGGATACATAGAGGCCATAGCAAGCATTCAAACAACTTAGAACTCTAAGAATTCAACATGCAAGCTCATCTACAGCAACACCAAGAATAGCTAAATATTCAAAATATAAACTACTAAAGCAAAAACTAATTGGACAAACGGAGGAGTCACATACCAAGCAACAATCCCCTGAAACAGTTTCGGAAACGGAGCTTCGAGCAAAGAGATCGAAATCCGCGGGTTTGAGAGGAAGAACACGAGAAAGAGAGCAATGGTGATTTTTTTCTGTAGGTAGGTGGTGATGTGGGATGAAGATAAGTGAGGGGCCCATGTGGGGACCACAACCCACCAGGGCGCTCCTGGGGGTCCTGGCGCGCCAAGGTGGGTTGTGCCCACCTGGTGCACCTCCCTCTCATGTTATTTGCACCAAAAATTCTCAAATAATCAGAAAAAATCGTATTAAATTTTCAGGGCATTCTGAGAACTTTTATTTTTGGGTCATTTTTTTATTCCACGGTAAATTCAGAAAACAGGCAAAACATGGCATTTTATTTTATTTAACTAACAAAAACGAAAAACAAAAGGTAGGGACAGAAGATAGTGCCTACTAAATTCATCAACATCATACCTCTCAAAAATGATCCATTAATAAGGTTGATCAGGTCTTATTAACAACCACTTTCGATTAGCATGAACCGAAGAACTTCCGTAAATCACTAAGTTACCTCAACGGGATATGAATGTCCCCCAACAATAAGCATTTCATATTTCTTTTTGACAGTAGGTAGAGGTAGTTGAAAACTTCCAATAGTGATTGTCGGAGATTTTTCAATAACATTAATACCATTGACTTGAAATTGTTTCTTCGGAAAGTGCACCATATGCTCATTACCATTGATATGAAAAGTGACCTTGCTTTTATTGCAATCAATGACAGCCCTTGCAGTATTCAAGAAGGGCCTACCAAGGATAATCGACATGTTGTCATCCTCGGGCATCTCAAGTATAACAAAGTCAGTCAAAATAGTAACATTAGCAACATCAATGGGCACATCCTCACAAATACCGATAGGTATGGCAGTAGATTTGTCAGCCATTTGCAAAGATATTTCAATAGGTGTGAGTTTATTCAAATCAAATCTTTTATATAAAGAGAAAGGCATAACACTAACACCAACTCCCAAATCACATAAAGCAGTTTTCACATAATTTCTTTCGATGCAGCAAGGTATAGTTGGTATTCCCGGATCTCCAAGTTTTTTAGGTACTCCATCCTTAAAAGTATAATTAGAAATCATGGTGGAGATTCCAATTTCTGGTATTTTTCCTCTTATTGGTGATGATGTCTTTCATATACTTTGCATCAGGAGGCATTTTCAAGATATCAGTCAAGCGAGTATGCAAAAAGACTAGCCTCAGCATTTCAGCAAAGCGTTCAAATTCTTCATCATATTTCTTTTTGGTTGACTTAGGTGGAAAGGGCATAGGTTTTTGAACCCAAGGTTTTTGAACCCATGGTTCTCTTTCTAGCAACAAAGTCTCTTTTATCATATCTTTTATTCTTAGGTTGTGGGTTATCTAGATCAACTGCAGGTTCTATCTCAACATCATTGTGTGGTTCTTTATTATTTGTTTGAGTGTCTTCATGAACCACATCATTATCTTTTTCATTATTAGAAGTGAGTGTTCACTACCAGGTTGAGTTTCAGCATCAGAGATAGAAACTTCATTATCATTATCAGGAGTTTTTTCTACTTCAGGTTCACTAGAGGCATGCAAAGTCCTATCATTTTTCTTCTTCTTTTTCTTTTTAGAAGGACTACGTGCATCAGTGTTAACTCTTTGAGAGTCTTGTTCAATTCTTTTTGGGTTTCCCTCAGGATAAAGTGGTCCCTGAGTCATTTTACCTCTAGTTTCTACTCTAATAGGAAAGTCATGTATGTTATTCTTCATTTCATCAAGCAACTCTCTTTGAGATTTAGCAACTTGTTCTATCTGGGTTTCAACCATAGAAGCATGCTTTCCCACACATCTAACATCATTTGAGATTCTAAATAACAAGTCACTCAAGCGAGCAATCATATCAGAGTTGTATTTCAATTGTTTCATAACATTTACATTGAAGTGATCTTGCTTCCTAATGTAATTTTCAAACTCATAAAGGCATTGACTAGGATGCATATTGTGAGGATTGTCATTATCATTGAATTTTACTAGAGAATTTACCTCTACCACCTTATGCAGTGGTGGTGTATCAAGCCCATGTATTTATTCAATAGGAGGTAAATTTTTGACATCCTCAACTTAATACCTTTTTCCTTCATAGATTTCTTTGCCTCTTGCATATCTTCAGGACTGAGATATAAAATACCCCTCTTCTTAGGAGTGGGTTTAGTAGGTGGTTCAGGGAGAGTCCAATCATCATAATTTTTCAATATGTTACTCAATAATTCTTTAGCTTGCCCAATAGTTTGTTCCCTGAAAACACAACCAGCACAACTATCTAGGAAATCCCTAGAAGCATCGGTTAGTCCATTATAGAAGATATCAAGTATTTCATTTTTCTTAAGAGGATGATTAGGAAAAGCATTAAGCAATTGGAGAAGCCTCCCCAAGCATGTGGGAGACTCTCTTCTTCAATTTGCACAAAGTTAAATATTTCCTGTAAGGCAGCTTGTTTATTATGAGCAGGGAAATATTTTTCAGAGAAGTAATAAATCCTATCATGTGGACTACACACACAACCAGGAGCAAGAGTATTGTACCAAGCTTTAGCATCACCCTTTAATGAGAACGTAAATAATTTGAGGATATAGTAATAGCGAGTTTTCTCATCATGAGCAAAAATGGTGGGTATGTCATTCAACTTAGTAAGGTGTGGCACAACAATTTCAATTTCATAACCATGAAAAGGATCAGATTCAAACAAAGTAATTAACTCTGGGTCGACAGAGAATTCATAATCCTTATTAGGTGAAGTAGCAAACTTAGGATCACATTTCATTCTCGCATTCAAAGATTTTTCTTTATAATTGCATAATAGTTTCTCTAGATCATCTCTATCCTTACAAGCAAGAATATCTCTAGTTGCCTCTTCACCCATAACATAACCTTCTCGTACCTTAGGCAATTCATATCTAGGAGGACTAGTTCTAGCAGGTGTTTCAAGGTTTCAAGTTTCAACAATATCATGTTGTCTTACTCTAGCAATTTGTTCATCAAGAAATTCACCTAGTGGCACATTATCATCAAGCAAGGTACTAGCATCATCATCAGCATCATTCATAGAAGAAGTAGCATCATCAATAACTTGCTACATATCAGGATTGATAGCATGTGGTGGTGTTGCAAGTTTACTGATAACAGAAGGTGAATCTAAAGCAGAGCTAGATGGCAGTTCCTTACCTCCCCTCGTCTTAGAGGGAAAAATCCTGGTCTTAGCATCCTTCAGATTATTCATAGTGATAAATTGATAATAATCCCAAGTGACTCAACAAATATAGCTATGCTCCCCGGCAACGACGCCAGAAAAAGGTCTTGATAACCCACAAGTATAGGGGATCTCAACAGTTTTCGAGGGTAGAGTATTCAACCCAAATTTATAGATTCGACACAAGGGGAGCCAAAGTATATTTGTAAGTATTAGCAGCTGAGTTATCAATTCAACCACACCTGGAGATTAATTATCTGCAACAAAGTGATCGGTAACAAAGTAGTATGATAGTCTGGATAATAGTAGCAGTAGCAATAGTAACAGTAACAATGATAGTAGTAATTTTGTAGCAAGTGCACCAGTAACAATAGCAATAGTAACTTAGCAAGAACAATATAAGAGAAATTCGTAGGCATTGGATCAATGATTTGTTGGATGATATTCATCATGTGACAGTCATAACCTAGGGCGATTTGGCACTAGCTCCAGTTCATAAATATAATGTAGGCATGTATTCCGTAAATAGTCATACGTGCTTATGGAAAGAACTTGCATGATATATTTTGTCCTACCCACCTGTGGCAGCGGGTTGCTATTGGAAACTAAGGGATATTAAGGCCTCCTTTAATAGAGAACCGGAACAAAGCATTAACACACGAGGAATACATGAACTCCTCAAACTATGGTCATCACCGGGAGTGGTCCCGACTATTGTCACTCTGGGGTTGCCGGATCATAACACATAGTAGGTGACTATAACTTGCAAGATCGGATCTAGAACATGGATATAATGGTGATAACATAAATGGTCAGATCTAAAATCATGGCACCCGGGCCCAAGTTTACAAGCATGAAGCATGGCAGAGTCATAGCAACATCAATCTCAGAACATAGTGGATACTAGGGATCAAGCCCTAACAAAACTAACTAGATTACATGATGAATCTCATCCAACTCCTCACCGACCAGCGAGCCTACGAAGGAATTACTCACTCCGGGTAGGGAGCATCATGGAATTGGCGATGGAGAAGGGTTGGTGATGACGAAGATCGAAGATCCCCCTCTCCGGAGCCCCAAACGGACTCCAGATCTGGCCTCCAAATGAAGAACAGGAGGTGACGGCGGCTCCGTCTCATGGAACGCGATAATTCTTTCTCCTTGATTTTTTTCTGGAAAAATAGGATTTTATAGCATATGTTTCAGGGTCTGCGGGGCCACCAGGTGGGGACAACCCACCTGGGCGCGCCTGGAGGGGGACGCCCTGGTGGGTTGTTCCCACCCAGGTGCCCCCTTCGGTGGTTCTTGGCTCCAGAAATTCTCATATATTGCATAAAAATCCTCGCAAAGTTTCGTTCCATTCCAAGAAATTTTATTTCTGCACAAAAAACAACACCATGGTAGTTCTGCTGAAAACAGCGTCAGTCTGGGGTTAGTTTCATTCAAATCATGCAAATTAGAGTCCAAAACAAGAGGAAAAGCATTAGGAAAAGTAGATACGACGGAGACATATCAGCCACCAGAGGTTTGAATTCTTTAGCATGTAGATGGTATGGGGAGATATGCATGCCCAGATATTTGAAGGGAAAGGAGCCGAGCGAACAATTAAGTAATTGGGCAACCCTTAGGGGCTCCTCCTCGTCAGCTCAAGTCACAATAACCTCACTTTTGGAATATTGATCTTGAGCCCCGACAAGGCTTCAAAACATAACATGATGAACTTAAGGTTAGCAAGACAAGCCTCAGTCATGTCCACCAAGATGATCGTGTCATCAATGTACTAGAGGTGCGTGATTCCAGAAGGGAGAAGGTGGGATACAAGAAGGGTAATATAACCAGCTGAAGCCACACGGTCCAACATACAAGATAAGGCACCGACCACAAAGTTAAAAAGAATGGGGGAGGCTGGATCTCCTTGCCGCAAGCCACGACCGTTGGCGAAATATTCGGTGGTCATGCCATTCACAACCACGACGGTGTGGCCCCCAGAGACTACTTGCATCAGTCTGTGTACCACACCCGCATCAAACGCTTTTTCCAATAAGACCTGGCGAAGGAAGTCCAAACTAACATAGTCATAGGCCTTTTCGAAATAAAGTTTGAGACTGAGGGCACGGGAACCTCTCCCTCGAAGGTCATGCACAATTTCATGAAGGCAAAGAGCTCCATCAAGGATGAACCTACCCTTGATGAAAGCAGTCTGGGTGGGACTGTTGGTACGATGTGCCATCGAAGACAACCTTGTCGCAAACCCTTTGGAAGGAAACTTAGCAAAGTTATTAATCAAGGCAATGGGGCAAAAAGGGAAATATTGTCAGCTCCCTTGACTTTTGGGATAAGGGTCAGGATGGGGTAATTCAGACGAGAGATATCCACTGTCCCTAGACAATAACCTTGGATGACCTCACAGACCAAAGGGCACAACACCGACTAGAAGTGGTGGAAAAATGGGATAGAAAAGCCATCGGGGCCAGATGCCGAGTTAGAATTAGCAGAGCCGATTGCCCTTTCAATCTCTTCCACAGACAAGGGGATCATGAGAGCACTATTTTCCCCGTCCGAGATCTGACAGTGATTCACCCAGAGGTTAGAAGAAATAATAAAGTCAAAGGCAGGCCTGGCGGCTAAAAGCCCAGCGAAGAACTCATGGACATGTTCCAGAATGATGTGAGGATCAGATACTTGGATCCTATTTATGACTAAGCTGTTAATCGAACACCTACAACGTCGACCGTTGGTAATGGCAAAGAAATACACACTAAGGGAATCACCTTTTAGGGTCTAGTTAATGGTACCACGCTGCTTCCAATAAACCTCAGCCTGGCGATGTAGATGTAAAAGACAGGCTTCCAGGTCATATCTATGCTGCCAGCCGGCGTGGGAGAGCCCAGCAGAATCAGCCTCCGCGTCTAAGGCAACAAGTTGCCTCAGCAGCTCACGTTTGCTCTCAAGGGCCTCGGCCACGCGATTATGGCCCCAACCTCTCAGGAACTTACGCAACTAATACGAACAGTTATGCCAATCATCCATTGGGACAAAAGAACGAGACCTAGAGGACATGATCATAGAAATCTTATCTGAAACCAGCTCAACAAAGCCATCAACCAAGAGCCATGAAGCGTCGAACTGAAATTTAGATACTTTAGGCAGAGCGAACACGCCAAGATCCAAGATAAGGGGAGAGTGGTCAGAGCCAACATAGTGTAGGGCAGAAAGAGAGGCTCGAGGGAACATCGCATCCCATGGGATAGACGAAAGAACACGATCTAAGACAGACCGGGTTGGGTCTAATTGATGATTGGACCAGGTGAACCTAGTGCCCGACCTCGGAATCTCACGGAACGCACATTCCGCGATGAAATCGTTAAAGCCCTCAGCCAACGGCCATCAGAAGTTGGAATTACTCTTGTCAGCAGGTGACCTTAGGAGGTTGAAATCACTCCCGATAACCAACGGGATGTTACACGAGTCAATTTTGGAAGTAAGCTCATCCAGGAAGATATGAGACAAAGAGTGATCGGAAGGTCCATACACCACCATCACTTCCCAAAGCGAATTAAGATCTTTATGAAACACTACCATACTAGCCCAAAAAATCCTGTGGTCAAAGGCAACATAATCGAAAAGATCCACTTTGGCCCCAACCAAAATACAACCAGAATGCCCACAAGCCAGAAGGCACCTCCAAAAATAACTATCTGCTCCCGTGATCAAAGAAAGTTCATAGAGAGAAAAATCAGACTTAAAGCTTTCAACGAGCCCAACAATGTCAATGTTGTCGTTACGCACCAGCTCCCGGATTTGGTCACGACGCCCCTAGCATCGAAACCCCGGATATTCCAAAAGAGGGATTTCATCTAAAGTGGAGGTTTTTAATGCGCAAACTCGACCTGCTCGGGGCCAGGCAGGGTTTAGGTTTATATGCACGCCCCTTCTTTGTTGCAGTGAGAGGAGGGCCACTACCCTCCTCAGCCACCTCAGACTCGATGGACTCCGCCGCCACCTTAGACTTAGTGGTGGCCTCCTTGCCCTGGCAATAGCCGCCTAGGCCTCCTCATTAAGCCAAATCAAAGAGAGCAAGGAGGAAGGAGACCCAATGTTGCGATCAACCGAAACACCAATACCGGATAAAATGTTCAAGAGATGTGAATCCGGTAAACAAGGCAACACGAGCCGAACATGAGAGGGAGGGGAAGCATTACCTGGGGGGAAAAGGTCCATGGACGTTGCCCTGCGCTCGGCCTGTTCCTGGATGGGTATAACATTAGTGTGGCGACGGAGACCGTTCCGCACCATGGAGACAAGAGAACGGACCAGAACCACCGAGGGCCCTTGTCAGAGAGGAAGAAGCACCACCCACGGGCTGCCCCGACGCGGCAGCCGCACCCAAGTCATCATCTAGACGGGGGCACATGCTGGCTCCCTGGATCTTACTCCCCAAGGAGGCCCTGCTCCGAGCCGAGAACTTGCGCATAATGGACTTCTTCTTCTGTTTCTTGCTGCAAGGGCTAGAGGGTGGAGTCCCAGCGTCCGGAGGCACATCCATGATGCCAGACAAAGATGGGGAAGCCAGACGAGCACCAGCATCAGGTATGGTAGAGCAACACTAGAAAAGGGTGTGGCCCCACCAAGACCCTCCACATTCATGGGTTTCACACCACGAGCACATTCCTTGGGAGCACCCCCACCACCAGAACCAGGGGGCCAAAATCAAACATGCCACGAGATTTGGAGCCCATCGCCTCCCATTCCGATGCAGTAAAAGGATTCGCATTGCTACTCGCACCCGTCTCGACCCCACCATCAGAAGGATCTGGGTTGGATTGCTTAGGAGCAAGGGAAGAGGTGCCTGCTGATCAACCCCGCCCTCAGTGCGGACCCAGATACGATAGGCATCTAAAGCTGGGAAAATAACAACCGTGCCATGCACCCACGACTGATCCAGACACCATATCTTCATGCAAATTGGGCCACGAGGGTCGAGAGATGCCTCATCAACAAGTATAGGTTTACTAATAAGCACTCTAAAATCCATCAGGAAGCAGTAATTTCTAAGCCCAGACGGAACATCCTCGAGAAGCACCCAAGTTTCAGAAAAGGAGGTCACCGCTTTTGCCCCGTCAACAGCTGCCTTGACAGAGACCATCACTTGGTTCAAAGGAAGGGTAAAACTCGCACAGGAAGCCATCATCTTTAAGCTTTCTTTCGTGGGGAAAGTAACAGAGAATTCTCTTTCTGACATATGATCGATCTGCCAATCCCAGCCCTCCATGCCCTACTCTCTAAGCTCATCAGAAATGACTTGAATTGAGACAGGATTGGAAATGACATGGATCACGGTAGCATTGGAAGATACTGGGGCAACCACACACATCCCTAGCTCACCATCCTGAGTGAAGAAGGCACATCCATGGAGGCCAAGACCAAACTGCTTAAAGGCAGGGCATTGGATGTGGTTATCACACTCAATAGTGAGGTGGCCTTCAGTGCAGCATATCAAGCAGAAGGGAGGAAACTTGCATCTGGACTGAAAGTGCCCTGGACGATGGCACACAAAGCAGGTCAGCGTTGCAGAACCAGAGCTGGTACCACCACTAGAGGCCGGGCCCCCAATGCGAGAGGGAGCGAAGCCCATGGGTAGCAGGGGCGGGGGGAGGGAGTATGTCATCGCCGACCACCGCCAAGGAGGACCCCAGATCCATGGCAAAGTCCGATGAAACTTGGAGGGGAAGGTGCTGTTGCCGTAACCACTGCCCCGACCAGCACCAGCACCGCGCCCCCAGATCCAGCAACACCCACACGGCCGCCTGCCACCGCCTGGCCGGCCGGGCCACGGGGACGCAGGGGGAGGGACGCCCGTGGCCACCGACGAGCCCGACGCCACAGCCTCCCATGAATCCACACCCGCAGCCTGCACCGCCGCCTTCTCACAGGCCTTTTCCTCGCGCTGCAACCATGCCGGCCCCGCAGCTCATGCCTCCCAATCACGCGCCACCTAATCCCGCGAGGCCCGCTCCGCTTCGAGCTTATCATGAAGATCGGCCTCGTACTCTAGATCCGGAGCCCAACCCGCCTCCACCGAGGCCTCCCCAAACATGCTTGCTCCCAGACAACGCCTCCAAGGAAGACGCCCTGGACTTATCCATGGCCACCACCGCCACAAATGAGCTAGAAAGAGGGGGATGAGATCTCACAAGAGAGCGAATGAGGAAGGGGTAGCGGTGCACATCAGATCTAGAGTCTGGAAACCCTAGGTCAGTGGAGAGGGAGCCCTTCCGTATCCATAAATAACCACGACGAATGGGCCAACAGGCCGAGCCAAGACCGACGTGTTGGGAATGTAGTATGCAATTTCAAAAAAATTCCTACGATCATGCAAGATCTATCTAGGAGATGCATAGCAACGAGAGGGGGAGAGTGTGTCCACGTACCCTTGTAGACCAAAAGCGGAAGCGTTAGGTAACACGGTTGGTGTAGTCTAACATCTTCACGATCCAACTAATCTAGTACCGAACGTACGACACCTCCGAGTTCAGCACATGTTCAGCTCGATGACGTCCCTTGAACTCTTGATCCAGCAGAGGGTCAAGGGAGAGTTTCTTCAACCCGATGGCGTGGTGACGGTGACGGTGATATGATCCGCACAGGGCTTCGCCTAAGCACTAGCTATGACTGGAGTAAACTGTGGAGGGGGGCACCGCACAAGGCTAAGAGAATAACTATTGTGCTTTGGGGTGCCCCCCTGCACCCGTATATAAAGGAGGGGAGGAGGAGTCCGGCCACGAAGGGGCGCGCCAAGGGGGGGAGTCCTACTAGGACTCCACTCCTAGTAGGATTCGGCCCCCTTTTTTCCTTTCTCATCAGAGGGGAAAAGGGAAGGAGAGGGAGAGGGAGAGGGAAAGAGGAAAGGGGGCCGCGCCCCCTCCCCCTTGTCCAATTCGGACTCCCTTGGGGGGGGGCACCCTGCGGGCTCCCCTCTCTTTCTCCCCTATGGCCCATGAAGGACCAATTACTTCCCCGGGGGGTTCCGATAACCCCTCGGTACTCCGATAAATATCCGAAACGTCCCGAAACCATTCCGGTGTCCGAATACTATCGTCCAATATATAAATCTTTTCCTCTCGGCCATTTCGAGACTCCTCTTCATGTCCGTGATCTCATCCGGGACTCCGAACAATCCTTGGTGACCAAAATACATAACTCATAACCCCAAATCATCATTAACTCATAATACATAACTCGTAATACAAACCCGGGACTCCGCTATTACTGTACCACTTTGGTGTGGACCGTACTCTGGTTGACCTACAAGGTTCGGTTGTAACTTGATCTGAAGTTTCATGATCATCATCATTAACTTCCTCACTAATTGGTGTAGGCATCACTGGAACTGTTTTCCGTGATGAACCATTTTACAATCCGAGAGAAGTTACAACTACCTCATCAAGTTCTACTTTCCTCCCACTCACTTCTTTTGAGAGAAACTCCTTCTATAGAAAGGATCCATTTTAGCAACGGATATCTTGCCTTAGGATCCAATTGCAAGAAAAACCAATCTAGTTGGCCAAACCAAAATGGTAGTTCGAAGATAATTACAAAGATATCAAATAATGCACAAAAGAATTGAGAGAAGATTCAAATAATATTCATAGATAAGCTGATCATAAATCCACAATTCATCGGATCTCGACAAACATACCGCAAAATAAGATTACATTGGATAGATCTCCAAGAACATCAAGGAGAACATGGTATTGAGAATCAAAGAGAGAGAAGAAGCCATCTAGCTACTAGCTATGGACCCGTAGGTCTGTGGTAAACTACTCACGCTTCATCAGAAGGGCAATAGAGTTGATGTAGAAGCCCTTCGTGATCGAATCCCCCTCTGGCAGGGTGACGGAAAAGGCCCCTAGATGGGATCTCACGGGAACAGAAGGTTGCGGCGGTGGAAAAGTGTTTTCATGTTTGCTTCTGGTGGTTTGGGAATATATGTGAACATATAGGAGGAAGATCTAGGTCAAGAGGCCACCGAGGGGCCCACAAGGTAGGGGGTGCTATAGGATCGAAAGTATGTCTAGAGGGTGGGTGATTAGACTACTTGACCAAATAAAAATCTAGCCTTTTCCCAATTTTAAGTCTTGGCAGATTTTGGCAACTTAGAACAAGTCAAGCAATCAACATACACATGCAAGTCTAAGAGTATAGCAGCCGAATGTAAAAACATTGCACATGAAGGTAAAGGGAGGAGTTTGGAGGGAGCAAACACAATGTAGACACGGAGTTTTTTGGTGTGGTTCCGATAGGTGGTGCTATCGTACATCCACGTTGATGGAGACTTCAACCCATGAAGGGCAACGACTGCGCGAGTCCATGGAGGGCTCCACCCACGAAGGGTCCACAAAGAAGCAACCTTGTCTATCCCAACATGGCCATCACCCACGAAGGACTTGCCTCAATAGGGTAGATCTTCATGAAGTAGGCGATCTCCTTGCCCGTACAAACTCCTTGGTTCAACTCCACAATCTTGTCGGAGGCTCCCAAGTAACACCTAACCAATCTAGGAGACACCACTCTCCAAAAGGTAATAGATGGTGTGTTGATGATGAACTCCTTGCTCTTGTGATTCAAATGATAGTCTTCCCAACACACAACTCTCTCTCACAGATTTGGCTTTCGTGGAAAGATGATTTGAGTGGAAAGCAACTTGGGGAAGGCTAGAGATCAAGATTCTTGTGGTTGGAATGGAATATCTTGGTCTCAACACATGAGTAGGTGGTTCTCTCTCAGAAAATGTATGTTGGAAGTGTAGGCACGTTCTGATGGCTCTCTCTCTGAATGAAGAGTGGGTGGAGGGGTATATATAGCCTGCACACAAAATCTAACCGTTACACACAATTTACCAAACTTGGTGAGACCGAATCAAGAAACTCGGTCAGACCGATTCAGTTCAAAATGTGAATGTTAGGCTTTTTGGTGGGATCGACATGTCAACTCGGTGGGACCGATTTCATTAGGGTTAGGGCATAATGTAATCTCGGTGAGACCGATCACATAAAGTCGATAAGACCGATTTCTGTAATAGGCAAATAGAGAGTTGGTCAGGCAAACTCGGTGGGATCGAATCGCTCATTTCGGTGAGACCAAAACGTTACGAAAGGGAAACAGAGAGTTTGCGTTGCAAACTTGGTGGGACCGATCACTCATCTCGGTTCGACCGAAACATTATGAAGGGAAATAGAGAGTTTGCAATCTCATCTCGGTGAGACCGAGATCCCTATCAGTGAAACCGAACTGATTCGGGTTTCTAGCAGTGGCTATGTCAAGTGAACTCGGTGGCGCAGGATAGATCAAATTGGTTGGGCCAAGTTTGACTTTTGGTTTGGGACGTATGTGGAAATGAGAAAGTGGTTGAGGGCTTTTGGAGCATATCACTAAGCATTTTGAGCAAGCAAGCCATTAAGCAACACCTCATCCCCTTTTAATAATATTGGCTTTTCCTATGGACTCAATGTGATCTTGGATCACTAAAATAAAATGTAGAGTCTTGAGCTTGAGCCAATGTGTGTCCTTATCATTTTGAGGGGTCCACATTCCTAGTCCATGCCATGCCAATCATTGAACTTTTCTGAAATGATCATCTTGAAAGAGCATTAGTTCAATGAGCTATATGTTGTTAGGAATTACCAAAACCACCCAGGGATAGTTGCACTTTCAATCTCCCCCTTTTTGGTAATTGATGACACCATATAGATCAAAGCTTCAACAAATGATAATAAGATAGAAATGCATCATCGCTTTGAGAGGTATGTGATAAGTAAGAGCTCCCCCTAAATTTGTGCATTATTTAAAATTTGCTTTTGAATGCAAATGCACAATTAATTAAGATCTTGGGTTACTCTTCCATGTCACATACATCTTGGTGGAGCGCTCAAAATGATAAAAGGTAAAAACATGCACTCATCACCAAGACAAAGTGAATGATCATACAAGAGATGTAAAAGATAACATCATTCAAGCACAAGCATTAACGTAGGATATGATCAAACACATGATCACATAAGTATCTCACACACATAGACATAAAGTATCAAGCAAGCACACAAAAGTATCAACCAAACGACAAAGAAGGCAAAAGAAGCAAAGCACTCTCTCTCGAACCCTATGATCTATACATTCCCCCCTTTGGCAACAAGTTACCAAAAAGTTTGAAAATGCATAGTGCTATGTGTCCCTCTAGGCTTGATCTTTGGGAGGTGGTGTTGAGAGGACTCCAAGGATGAATGCATCTGTTGAAGTTGTTGGAGCTGGTGGAGTGGCAACTGGAGGTGGCACTGATTCTGTGGCTGCATATGCTGATGAAGTTGCTCTTGTGTTAGTCACTGGCACTGCAGCAGATCTCTAACCTCTTGGCACTCTCTGAAAGGCATATGTGGTAGCCTGCCCTTTCCTCTCCTCAGCTTCTTCCTGGAGCTGCTCAACTGCTGTCTGCATCTCCGTCACTTTTAGATCAAGATCATAAAACTTAGTTTCAATGATCCTTTCCAAGCTCTCTTGGTTCTGACTCGGTGTGGCCAAGCCCTTCTCTATCCTCAAGGTTGTTTGAATCAGATATGCAAGTTGATCTTGAGAAATACTTGAGATGCCTCTTCAACATTAGGAATCTTTGCAGCTTTCTCAGCCTTAGCTTTCTCTCTCTTTTCTTGTGCCTATGCGGATGTAGGATCTTCTTCATTCATGACAACAGTGTTGTCCTCAAAATCTGGTCTCAGTGGTAGATGCTCCTTGTCCAAAAGATAAGTGCCTATGCCCATATTGGAGTTGATGAGCACCTGGATGTGTGGAGCATACCCACAAGATCTCTCCTGATCTGCAGCTGTCCTCTTGATTGTTTCCACAATCAGGCTCATGAATTTGAATTTTTGGGGCACATCAAACAATTGCAGCAAGTTGATGGAATGGCCTCTGATCACCTTGTGATCTCCAGATTTGGGCAATAAGGTATGCCTCAATATAGTGTTGATTGTGGCCAAACCAGACAACAGAGAACAGAGCCTAGCTTATGAGTTTCCAAGGCTTTATCAGGAATCTCCTTGTACATATTGGCCATTGAGTTGTGGTCTTTCTTCTTCTTGGCATAGACATCCAAGTCATCCTCAATCTCTTCAAGGGCATTGATTAATTTGGCCCACTCAGCAACTGTTGATTGGTACCTTGTACCCTCACACATCCAAACAATTCTACCATCAGGATAGAAGTGTGTTGTGGAATAGAATTGCATAATAAGCTCGTCATTCCACTTAGTGAGTTTCTGACCCACAAAGTCATCTACTCCACAAGATCTAAAAATTTCATGCACTCTTGGGAAATGATCATCATTGCTATCGATATATTTCCAATCCACCCACTTCATATCACAGACGATGGGCTTCTTATCAAGCAATATGGTCTCATAGAAATCCTGTTGCTCTTTGGTGTGGAACCTGTAATCCACAGCAGTCCATCTCCTTGCAGCATATGGATCAGTTTGTCTCCAAAGTCTGAGACCTGCATCCTTCCTGATGTTCATGTCTTCTGCCACTGGATGGCTGCCATCATGATCTAGAATCTTGGGTTTGAGTTTCCTAAGCACTTGGGCTTCAGCATCAATCTCAGGCACTGGGGCCTTGTTCTTTTCAGCAGCTGATATGTTCCTTGTGCTCCTCTTGGGTGCAATATTTGGAGCTGGAGCAGAAGCTTTGGGAGCTGTCTTGGGCTTAGAAGGGGCAGCCCCAGACTTGATGGCGTCTCCCATCAGCTTTTGAGACTTTGATGTTGGTGCAACATGTTCTTCTTCTTCTTCTTCTTCTTCTTCTTCTTCTGGATCTTCCATCATGGAGGATCTCACAATGACTTTGGCAATGGTCTTCTTGACCCTTTCTTTCCTTTTCTTGCCCTCTCCATCAGCCTCTTCAACATTTAACTTGGAAGGTTCAATAGTTGAGGCTCTGGCTTTTAAGGTTGGCACCCTCTTTGCAGGGGCCTTCTTGTGAGGGACTAGTGCCCACACTCAGGTTCATCTGCTCTTCTGACTTATTCTGGCTATCACTCTAATCAGACATCCTGGCAAAGCAAACTGGCTGCTAACCCTGTGAATAGTTATAGATGAGGTAGAGTGGATGAGCATCACAAAGTGCAGAGTTTTTGCAAAACAAATGAGTCAAAAACTTAGTTTTAGTTTTCCACAAAAAGCATTTCGGAGCTACCGATTTGTTAAACTCGGTGACACCGAAGCAACTTTTGGAGTCTAAACTAGTGAAATCGGTCAGACCGAGACACAGTTTGGTGACTCCAAGATTTCTAGGGTTTCACTAAGAGTTGAACTCGGTCACACCGATTTGCAACTTTTGGTCAGACCGAAAAGTGCAAGTGCAATGGCCTAGGCCAAATCGGTGAGACCAATTTCCACAACTCGGTCGGGCCGAGATGAGTTCGGCAGAAACCTAACCCTGAATTATCGAATCTAATCTAATCTAAGGGATGTTCTTGCTGGACATGATGATCTCATACGTGGTAAAGAACATGGCATTTGCTTTGTGCTAAGAATCGGAGTAAGGAACAACACAAAGATTCGAACTCATACCCTAGTTCGGCGGTGAGTTCGCTATGGCGGCAACGATGGGGTTGAAATCCGTTGACAGCAACGAGAGGTCGCTGGCGATGAGAGCACGATCCGGAGACCCGAGGCGGTAGAGCAGGACACGCGCGGGCTGAGTGGTTTTGGAGAAATTTCCAAAATTCGACCCGATGGTATATATATCCTGACACTGTCAGTGTGACCGAGTGGAACAACTCGGTGGCACCGAGATGCAAAATCGCAAGCGGTTACTGCAGCTCGGTGTGACCGTAATGTTCTAATCGGTAGCACCGAGATTGAAAACGTAGATCAACTCAGTGAACTCGGTCAGACCGAAAAGGATGAATCGGTCAGACCAAAATGCACAGAGAGGTTTTGGAAGTTTAAGTCTATGACGAATCGAGGACTCCGAGTGCTCCTCTCATAGAGTGTTCGAATCTGACTTGATCCAACTTTGTGATGTAGCATGAATATAGTTTGAGACGAGAAGAGCGTAGATAGCTAGAGGAGGTTCTTAGGCATTCTTGTCCATCCATTTGGCAAAAGAAAAAGAGCCAAACAATCAAAGCAACAAATGGATGTCCTCGAATGAGTAAAATATGCAACCAACATGCTCACACAATAAAATGGCAAATGAAATATGTGACAAAGCATGCACAAACACTCTAGCATCTATCAAGCAATTTTGCGATGACTAGGTCATCTATATATGAGTATATTGACTTAGGAGTCAAGTGAGAACATTTGATCGTAGGTCATACTCATCGTTTAAGCACAAGTGGGGTTACCACTTTTACATAAAGCATTGTTGTGTTCACACCATTAGAGTTTCTTTAGCTCAATATGTAGAGTAAAGCTCCCCTAGATGTGATATCCCCCCTAAGAGGGATGAACTAACCTTGGGTTTTGTCGATGATGACTTCATGTAGATGTTGAAGATGTGGATGCTCAATGTTGATGTAGATCATTCAGAGCATTCCTTTGGAGTGAGTTGCACTTTCAATACCTACACGGGTTAGTCCCACAAGGAACAAACAAGGATATCCATAGACATAGAGTGAAGTTCACACAAGATGATGTCCATGAAAGCAATAGGTTACCTTGTCCCTTGTCTTACCAACAAGAGGGTTTGTGACTCCTTGAACTAGTGCAAGATGTGGAAGTTGTTTGCACTTGTTCTCGCCAAAATGATATGAGTGCAGTATGTTAGCCGAGTCACCCTCAAGAACTCTCTAGTTCTTCTTCTTCAAGATCCGCATCATCTTTATGGGAATCCTTGGAGTTGTAGTCGTACTTGATGAAGTAGAACTTGATGTTGTCTTGGGAACCCACTTGACCACGGCCTTGGGAGCTTCTTCAAATGCATCAATCTACTCTTGAAGCTTGTCCTTGCCCTTTTGCTTGTGGTCTTGTGGTGGAAGATCATCTCGAGCTTGTGTCCCTTGGAAAGAAGTAGGATCATACTTCTCTTCTTGAGGAACAAACTTCGTCTTGGGGTATTGATCTTCTTCCCACTCAACTCCATTGGCATTGAAATTTCATTCAAAACCAACACCTTGATTCTTCCGGTGCCTTCCTTGCTTGCGTACAATTTCCTCAAATTGCTTACTTCTGGCAAGGCTCTTGTAAACACCTTTCTCTATAATTCCCTTCAATAAGCTATTTTCTTGCTCAAGTGTGACTTGGCTAAGAGAATCATTAGTGGAATAAAGAGAACTACTAGAAGCAACAATATTGAATTTAACATGATTATTGTTACTACTAGAAGAAGAATCTTTCTTGTTCTTGTTGCTAGATTTTACTTGTGGCATGTAACTAGACAAGAGTAAATGCTTGGCAATGTAAGAAGAACTTTTCTTACGAAGATCATCATTGATTGCCTTTAAGAACCGATGCTCTTGCTCAAGGTTGAGATTTTCAAAGCGTACCTTCTCATGAGTCTTTAAAAGCTCTCAATGATCTTCTAAGGTAGTTTCATGAGCTAATGATACGTCTCCGACGTATCTATAATTTTTTATTGTTCCGTGCTATTATATTATCTGTTTTGGATGTTAATGGGCTTTATTTTAGACCTTTATATTATTTTTGGGACTAACCTATTAACCGGAGGCCTAGCCCAAATTGCTGTTTTTTGCCTATTTCAGTGTTTCGCAGAAAAAGAATATTAAAGGGAGTCCAAACGGAATGAAACCTTCGGGAGCGTGATTTTTGGAACAAACATGATCTAGAGGACTTGGAGTGGACATCAAGCAAGCAACGAGGTGGCCACGAGGCAGGGGGCGCGCCTACCCCCCTGGGCGCGCCCTCCCCCCTTGTGGGCCCCTCGTGGCTCCACCGACCTATTTTTCCTCATATATATACCTACGTACCCCAAACCATCGAAGAGCACCACGAAAACCTAATTCCACCACCGCAACCTTCTGTACCCAAGAGATCCCATCTTGGGGCCTTTTCCGGAGCTCCGCCGGAGGGGGCGTTGATCACGGAGAGCCTCTACATCAACTCCATGGTCCCTCCGATGATGTGTGAGTAGTTTACTTCAGACCTTCGGGTCCATAGTATTAGCTAGATGGCTTCTTTTCTCTCTTTGGATCTCAATACAAAGTTCTCCTCGATTCTCTTGGAGATCTATTCGATGTAATCTTCTTTTGCGGTGTGTTTGTCGAGATCCGATGAATTGTGGGTTTATGATCAAGTTTATCTATGAACAATATTTGAATCTTCTCTGAATTCTTATATGTATGATTGGTTATCTTTGCAAGTCTCTTAGAATTATCAGTTTGGTTTGGCCTACTAGATTGATCTTTCTTGCAAGGGGAGAAGTGCTTAGCTTTGGGTTCAATCTTGCCGTGCTCGATCCCAGTGACAGTAGGGGAAACGACACGTATTGTATTGTTGCCATCGAGGATAAAAAGATGGGGTTTATATCATATTGCATGAGTTTATCCCTCTACATCATGTCATCTTGCTTAAGGCATTACTCCGTTCTTATGAACTTAATACTCTAGATGCATGCTGGATAGCGGTCGATGTGTGGAGTAATAGTAGTAGATGCAGGCAGGAGTCGGTCTACTTGTCACGGACATGATGCCTATATACATGATCATACCTAGATATTCTCATAACTATGCTCAATTCTATCAATTGCTCGACAGTAATTTGTTCACCCACCGTAATACTTATGCTATCTTGAGAGAAGCCACTAGTGAAACCTATGGCCCCTGGGTCTATTTTCCATCATACAAGTTTCAAATCTATTTTATTTTGCAATCTTTACTTTCAATTTATATCATAAAAATACCAAAAATATTTATTTTATTTTTATTATCTCTATCAGATCTCACTCTTGCAAGTGGCCGTGAACGGATTGAAAACCCCTTTATTGCGTTGGTTGCGAGGTTCTTATTTGTTTGTGTAGGTACGAGGTGACCCACGCGTGGTCTCTCCTACTGGATTGATACCTTGGTTCTCAAAAACCGAGGGAAATACTTACGCTGCTTTGATGCATCACCCTTTCCTCTTCAAGGGAAAACCAACGCATTCTCAAGAGGTAGCAAGAAGGATTTCTGGCGCCGTTGCCGGGGAGATCTACGCCAAGTCAAGACATACCAAGTACCCATCACAACTCTTATCCTTCACATTACATTATTTGCCATTTGCCTCTCGTTTTCCTCTCCCCACTTCACCCTTGCCGTTTTATTCGCCCTCTTTTTCCGTTCTCCTTCTCTTTTCCAGTTTGCCTCTTTTGCTTGTTTCTTGTTTGCTTGTGTGTTGGATTGCTTGCTTGTCACGATGGATCAAGATAAATACTAAATTGTGTGACTTTGCCAATACCAACAATAATGATTTTATTAGCACTCCCATTGCTCCTCTTACCGATGTTGAATCTTGTGAAATTAATACTGCTTTGCTGAATCTTGTCATGCAAGATCCGTTTTCCGGCCTTCCTAGTGAAGATGCTGCTACCCATCTAAACAACTTTGTTGATTTGTGCGATATGCAAAAGAAAAAGATGTGGATAATGATATTGTTAAACTTAAGCTATTTCTGTTTTCGCTTAGAGATCATGTTAAAGCTTGGTTTTCGTATTTGCCTAAAGATAATATTGATTCATGGAATAAGTACAAAGATGCTTTTATCTCTAAGTATTTTCCTCCCTCTAAGATCATCTCTCTTAGAAACGATATTATGAATTTTAAGCAACTTGATCATGAACATGTTGCACAATCTTGGGAGAGGATGAAATTAATGATGCGTAATTGCCCTACACATGGATTGAATTTATGGATGATTATGCAAAAATGTTATGCCGGATTGAATTTTGCTTCTAGAAATCTTTTAGATTCGGCAGCGGGAGGAACTTTTATGGAAATCACTTTAGGAGAAGCTACCAAACTCCTAGATAATATTATGGTTAATTATTCTCAATGGCACACCGAAAGATCTACTAGTAAAAAAGTTCATGCGATTGAAGAGATTAATGTTTTGAGTGGAAAGATGGATGAACTTATGAAATTTTTTGCTAATAAGAGTGCTCCTACTGATCCTAATGATATGCCTTTGTCTACTTTGATTGAGAATAATAATGAATCTATGGATGTGAATTTTGTTGGTAGGAACAATTTTGGTAATAACACGTATAGAGGTAATAATTCTAGGCCATTTCCTAGTAATTCCTCTAATAATTATGGTAATTCCTATAACAATTCTTATGGAAATTATAATAAGATTCCCTCTGATTTTAAATCTAATCTTAGAGAATTTATTAGTTTGCAAAAGAGTTTCAATGCTTTGATTGAAGAAAAATTGTCTAAGATTGATGAGTTGGCTAGGAACGTGGATATAATTTCTCTTGATGTTGATTCTTTGAAACTTAGATCTATTCCACCTAAGCATTATATCAATGATTCTCTCAAAGCTATGAGAATTTCCATTGGTGAGTGTAAAGAAAGAACCGCTAGGATGCGTGCTAAAAAATATTGCTTCATAAAAGCGTGTTCTTCTAGTTTCCATGATAATAAAGATGAAGATCTAAAAGTGATTGATGTGTACCCTATTAAATCTTTGTTTTGCAATATGAATCTTGATAATGATGGTACTGGAGATGAGTCAACTTTAGTTAGAAGGCGTCCCAATGATTCAGAGTTTTTAGATCTTGATGCAAAAATTGATAAAAGTGGAATTGGAGAGGTCAAAACTTTAAATAGCAATGAACCCACTATCTTGGATTTCAAGGAATTTAATTATGATAATTTCTCTTTGATAGATTGTATTTCCTTGTTGCAATATGTGTTAAATCCTCCTCATACTTATAGTCAAAATAAAGCTTTTACTAAACATATCGTTGATGCTTTCATGCAATCTTATGAAGAAAAGCTTGAATTGGAAGTTTCTATCCCTAGAAAACTTTATGATGAGTGGAAACCTACAATTAAAATTAAAATTAAAGATCATGAATCCTATGATTTGTGTGATTTGGGTGCTAGTGTTTCCACGATCCCAAAAACTTCGTGTGATTTGCTAGGTTTCCGTGAATTTGATGATTGTTCTTTAAACTTGCACCTTGCGGATTCCACTATTAAGAAACCTATGGGAAGAATTAATGATGTTCTTATTGTTGCAAATAGGAATTTTGTGCCCGTAGATTTCATTGTTCTTGATATAGATTGCAATCCTTCATGTCCTATTATTCTTGGTAGACCTTTCCTTAGAACGATTGGTGCAATTATTGATATGATGGAAGGGAATATTAGATTCCAATTTCCGTTAAGGAAAGGCATGGAACACTTCCCTAGAAAGAAAATTAAATTACCATATGAATCCATTATGAGAGCCACTTATGGATTGCCTACCAAAGACGGCAATACCTAGATCTATCCTTGCTTTTATGCCTAGCTAGGGGCGTTAAACGATAGCGTTTGTTGGGAGGAAACCCAATTTTATTTTTATTCCTTGCTTATTGTTACTGTTTAGTAATAAATAATTTATCTAGACTCTGTTTTGGTTGTGTTTTTTGTGTTTAATTAGTGTTTGTGCCAAGTAGAACCGTTGGGAAGACTTGGGGAAAGTCTTTTTGATCTTGCTGTAAAAAACAGAAACTTTAGCGCTCACAAGAATTGCTGCCATTTTTTATTGGAAAGTGATATTTAGTTAATTCTTTTTGAATATGATTAATATATAAATTACTCACGTCTAGAAATTTATTTTCGAATTTTTGGGGTTCCAGAAGTATTCATAACCTACAGATTAATACAGACTGTCCTGTTTTTGACAGATTCTGTTTTTCGTGTGTTGTTTGCTTGTTTTGATGAATCTATGGCTACTAATAGAGTTTATGAACCATAGAAAAGTTGTAATACAGTAGGTTTAACACCAATATAAATAAATAATGAGTTAATTACAGTACTTGAAGTGGTGGTTTGTTTTCTTTTACTAACGGAGCTCACGAAGATTTTCTCTTAAGTTTTGTGTTGTGTAGTTTTCAAGTTTTGGGTAAAGGTTTGATGGATTATGGAATAAGGAGTGGCAAGAGACTAAGATTGGGTATGCCCAAGTCACCCCAAGGTAAAATACAAGGAAAACCAAAAGCCTAAGCTTGGGGATGCCCCGGAAGGCATCCCCTCTTTCGTCTTCGCTCATCGGTAACTTTACTTGGAGCTATATTTTTATTCGCCACATGATATGTGTTTTGCTTGGAGCATCTTGTATGATTTGAGTCTTTGCTTTTTTGTTTACCACAATCATCCTTGATGTACTCACCTTTTGGGAGAGACATACAGGAATTGGAATTTATTAGAATACTCTATGTGCTTCACTTATATCTTTTGAGTTGGATAATTTTTGCTCTAGTGCTTCACTTGTATATTTTAGAGCACGGCGGTGGTTCTATTTTATAGAAATAATTGATATCTCATGATTCACTTATATCATTTTGAGAGTCCTTTAGAACAGCATGGTAATTCACTTTGGCTATAAATTTTAAATGCTAAGAGAAGTTGGAAGCTTGATAGATGGTTTTGAGATATAAAGGTGGTAATATTAGAGGTGTGCTAGTTGAGTAATTGTGAAATTGATGAATACTTGTGTTGAAGTTGGCAAGTCCCGTAGCATGCACGTATGGTAAACGTTATGTGACAAATTTGAAGTATGGGGTGTTCTTTGATTGCTTTCCTTATGAGTGGCGGTCAGGGACGAGCGATGGTCTTTTCCTACCAATCTATCCCCCTAGGAGCATGTGCGTAGTGCTTGGTTTTGATGACTTGTAGATTTTTGCAATAAGTATGTGAGTTCTTTATGACTAATGTTGAGTCCATGGATTATATGCACTCTCACCCTTCCATCATTGCTAGCCTCTTCGGTACCGTGCATTGCCCTTTCTCACCTTGAGAGTTGGTGCAAACTTCACCGGTGCATCCAAACCCCGTGATATGATACGCTCTATCACACATAAGCCTCCTTATATCTTCCTCAAAACAGCCACCATACCTACCTATTATGGCATTTCCATAGCCATTCCGAGATATACTGCCATGCAACTTCCACCGTTCCATTTATTATGACACGCATCATCATTGTCATTTTTCTTTGCATGATCATGTAGTTGACATCGTATTTGTGGCAAAGCCACTGTTCATAATTTTTTCCATACGTGTCACTCTTGATTCATCGCAATACCGGTACACCGCCGGAGGCATTCACATAGAGTCATATTTTGTTCTAAGTATCCTGTAATTCTTGAGTTGTAAGTAAAAAAGAAGTGTGATGATCATCATTTTTAGATCATTATCCCAGTGAGGAAAGGATGATGGAGACTATGATTCCCCCACAAGTCAGGATGAGACTCCGGACGAAAAAAAGAGGCCAAAATAAAAAGAGAGAAAGAAGGCCCAAATAAAAAGAAGAAGAAAAGAGAGAGAGAGAGAGAGAGAGAGAGAAATAGAGAAGGGACAATGTTACTATCCTTTTTCCACACTTGTGCTTCAAAGTAGCACCATGATCTTCATGATAGAGAGTCCCTTACTTTGTCACTTTCATATACTAGTGGGAATTTTTCATTATAGATCTTTGCTTGTATATTCCAATGATAGGCTTCCTCAAATGCCCTAGGTCTTCGTGAGCAAGCGAGTTCGATGCACATCCACTTAGTTTCTTTGATGAGCTTTCATATATTTATAGCTCTAGTGCATCCATTGCATGGAAATCCCTACTCCTTGCATTGACATCAATCGGTGGGCATCTCCATAGCCCATTGATTAGCCGCGTCAATGTGAGACTTTCTCCCTTTTTGTCTTCTCACACAACCTCAATCATCATATTCTATTCCACCCATAGTGATATGTCCATGGCTCGCGCTCATATATTGCGTGAAAGTTGAAAGAGTTTGAAAAGGCTAAGTATAAAACAATTTCTTGGCTTTTCATCGGGGTTGTGCATGATGAGAGCATTTTGTGTGATGAAAATGAAGCATGGCCAAACTATATGACTTTGTAGGGATAAGTTTTCTTTGGCTATGGTATTTTGATAAGACATAATTGCTTGTTTAGCATACTTGGAGTATTACTATTTTTATGTCAACAATAAACTTTTATCTTGAATCTTTCGGATCTGAACATTCATGCCATAATAGATAAAAAATACATCGAAGAATGTTCTAGAAAGCATTCCACATCAAAAATTCTGTTTTTATCATTTACCTACTCGAGGACGAGCAGGAATTAAGCTTGGGGATGCTTGATACGTCTCCAATGTATCTATAATTTTTGATTGTTCCATGCTATTATATTATCTGTTTTGGATGTTAATGGGCTTTATTTCATACTTTTATATTATTTTTGTGACTAACCTATTAACCGGAGACCCAACCCAAATTGATGTTTTTTGCCTATTTTAGTGTTTCGCAGAAAAAGAATATCAAATGGAGTCCAAACGGAATGAAACCTTCGGGAGCGTGATTTTTGGAACAAACATGATCCAGAGGACTTGGAGTGGACGTCAAGCAAGCAACAAGGTGGCCACAAGGCAGGGGGCACGCCCTCCCCCTCGTGACTCCACCGACCTACTTTTCACACCTATATATACCTACGTACCCCCAAACCATCAAAGAGCACCACAAAAACCTAATTCCACTGCCGCAACCTTCTGTACCCAAGAGATCCCATCTTGGGGCCTTTTCCGGAGCTTCACCGGAGGGGGCATTGATCACGGAGGGCCTCTACATCAACTCCATGGCCCCTCCGATGATTTGTGAGTAGTTTACTTCAGACCTTCGGGTCCATAGTTATTAGTTAGATGGCTTCTTCTCTCTCTTTGGATCTCAATACAAAGTTCTCCTCGTTTCTCTTGGAGATCTATTCGATGTAATCTTCTTTTGCGGTGTGTTTGTCGAGTGTAACATCCCAAATTTCCAATTTGGAATATTATGCATTAGATCATCATTGCATATCATATTTTATTGCATTTTGTTTTAATCCTAGAAATTCTACGCAACTCAAGGACCCACGGAGAGAGTTGGGATTTCGTTATTTTCATATTTGAGTTTTCTCAAATTTTGAAAAGAGGATCGTTTGATTTTAATTATTTTCTTTTCGAATATTTCTTTTATGAAAATAAAAGAGAGGGGATAAAATGACTTCCCCAAAATAAACAAATATTGGAGATTTAATATTAAAATAAAATAAGATTTTATTCGGAGTTTTAATCGCTATTTTATTTGAATTAGGAAAATATGCGTTTTTCAAAATTGCATTAAAGGCCCAAATAAATGTTCACCTTGTCCGGTAGATTTTTAGAGGACGTAGAAAATTTATTTCAGGATTTTTGGAGTCCGTTTAGTAATTCTTTTCTTTGTTTTTTCGAGCGGATTTTTTTTAAAAGTCAACTGACCTAACCGGGCCGTGTCCGACCTAGACACTAGCCCGGGCGGCCCTTCAAAGCCGCGGAGGCCCGAGCCACCGAAACCCTAGCGCCGCCTGAGCCCCACCGCCGCCGCCGGAACTGCGCCGCGCCGCCGCAGCCGTCGGCGTCCCGAGCCGCCGCCGCACCGCCCGCGCCACCCTGCTGCGCCGCCGCCTCCTCGGAGCCGCCGCCGCCCCGTTCCGCGCCCCGCCGCCATCGGATCCCCTCGCCGCCGTCACCGGTAGTCGCCGGAGCCGCCGCCGACCTCGCCGGACCTCGCCGAGGTAGTTCACCGCCGCCGCCGCCAGTTTTCTTCGGAATACCGATCGGTTTTTTCGAAACCCTAGGTTTTAGATCGGTTTTTTCCGGTTTATTTATTTAGCGAATGCCCATTCGTACGTTCGTTTTAATGAACGGTTTTCACCCGTTAACCCGCAGACAGCGAACGTTCGTTCGTTAGCCTGTTTGTCAGTTTTCTTTTTCTGGGGTTTTTCCGCGATTATTTTCGATCGCGATTTCTGCCCTAATCTTTGTTCTAGTATAACCTTTTGCTCGTTTATCGGAATCAGGCGATTCAAGCGCCTAGATCTTCGTCTCGAAGCCCTCTTTATATTTAACCAACTTGAACAAGATTTTGACACTGTAAAAATTAACTTTAGTCTAGATTAGTAAACGGATCTTGTTTCCTTCGCAGTTTGAGTTTCGTTGCTTCGTTTGATTTGATTCTTTTTGCAAACCGGAGTTCTTAAGTTGAACTTTCTGGTTAGATCTCTTATTTGAGTATTACCCGTGCTTCTAGTGAGTGCTTATTGTATGCTTGTTTTTTTGTGATGGAGTACCCGGAGTGCGAAGCGTGCTACTACGAGTCTTTAGGTTTTGCGGATCATCAGCAAGGCAAGTAACACTTTGATCATACCTCTTTACTACCCAGTTTTATTGCATTAGATCAACCCTCAAACAATTGCATGGTTAGGATCTGAATTAAGTTATGGGTTTTGGGAAGTAGATGAGGTAGTACCTATTACCTATTTTATTATCAAACCCTTGGGAGTTACTTCTACGTTGCTTATATTGCTATGCTATGCTCGTAGACGTGGATTGGGTTTGAGAGTATTCATGACAGATGTGAGTTATTAATTAATGGTTCAACTTAAGGTGGCAACTTAAACACACATATGGGTGGATTGCTTGTGGGCACCTGGAGAACCCAGTGTTGTCCTAGGATATCCCGGAGGACCCGTGTGATCATCCTACGGCCCGCCACCCAGGCTCAAAGGGATCATAAGATTATTCATGCTAGAAACTTCCGTGTGCGACCACAACCTATTATGGGCTCTAGCATAGTTGAGTAAGTTGTGTGAAGCTCTTGAAGAGGTAGACTAGCAGATGTAGTGGGTTGTAGGTGGTACTGTCTACCCAGAGTAGAGAGTTAATGCTTCAGAAAGACCGTGTCTCGAATCTCTGACCATGGATGTATTCGAGTCTTGTGGGGAAAAGTGCGCAAACCTCTGCAGAGTGTATAAACTAATCATGGTTAGCCGTGTCCCTGGTTATCGACATCTTGAGTATCTGGTTCTTGGATTATCATGACTGATCTCAACACTCTTAATATAATTTGATTGGGTTTAATGATGATGTTTAATTGGGATTGAGTTGGAGGAACCTTCTCAATGTTTAACAACTACCATGATAGTTAAACAAATTTATTCCTTTGCTATAGGAAAAAAATGTCTTTTCGCAAAAACATATTAACCATACAGCCTCCACCAACCAAATATGCATGTAGTGATAGCATTTATTCTGTTCCTTACTCTTGTGTTACCTTGCCAACATATTCCATGTGCTGACCCGTTTCGGGCTGCAACGTTCATGTTGCAGACTTTTCAGACGACGAGTAAGGAGCCATAGGTCGTTGTCTTTCACTCAGTGATGTCGTTGGAGTTGATGGACTCACTTTATCTTCCAAGCCTTCCGCTGTTATCGATTTTAGATGGCCTTAAGCCATATTTATTGTTTTAAGTTCTCTTTTGAAACATTCGATGTAATAAGTGTGTGATTGCTACTCTGTTATAAATCCTCAAGTACTGTGCGTGTTAGTATTACCGATCTAGCAATGACACTGATGCACAGAGATTAGACTATTTGAAGTTGGTCGCTACATCGAGATCCGATGAATTGTGGGTTTATGATCAAGTTTATCTATGAACAATATTTGAATCTTCTCTGAATTCTTATATGTATGATTGGTTATCTTTGCAAGTCTCTTAGAATTATCAGTTTGGTTTGGCCTACTAGATTGATCTTTCTTGCAAGGGGAGAAGTGCTTAGCTTTGGGTTCAATCTTGCCGTGCTCGATCCCAGTGACAGTAGGGGAAACGACACGTATTGTATTGTTGCCATCGAGGATAAAAAGATGGGGTTTATATCATATTGCATGAGTTTATCCCTCTACATCATGTCATCTTGCTTAAGGCGTTACTCCGTTCTTATGAACTTAATACTCTAGATGCATGCTGGATAGCGGTCGATGTGTGGAGTAATAGTAGTAGATGCAGGCAGGAGTCGGTCTACTTGTCACGGACATGATGCCTATATACATGATCATACCTAGATATTCTCATAACTATGCTCAATTCTATCAATTGCTCGACAGTAATTTGTTCACCCACCATAATACTTATGCTATCTTGAGAGAAACCACTAGTGAAACCTATGCCCCCCGGGTCTATTTTCCATCATACAAGTTTCCAATCTATTTTATTTTGCAATCTTTACTTTCAATTTATATCATAAAAATACCGAAAATATTTATCTTATTATTATTATCTCTATCAGATCTCACTCTTGCAAGTGGCCGTGAAGGGATTGACAACCCCTTTATTGCGTTGGTTGCGAGGTTCTTATTTGTTTGTGTAGGTATGAGGTGACTCGCGCGTGGTCTCCTACTGGATTGATACCTTGGTTCTAATAAACTGAGGGAAATACTTACGCTGGTTTACTGCATCACCCTTTCCTCTTCAAGGGAAAACCAACGCATGCTCAACAGGTAGCAGCTAACTTAAGAGTGTTTAGTTATTTAGTTAGGCGCTCAATCTTCTTCTTATCATCATCATTCATTTTATCTTGATTAGCATGATTAATAGCAATTTCATCATAGTTTTCATCACTAGAGTTGTCAACAAGTAAATCATCATCACCTAGCAAATCATCTTCATCACTTTTGAAATCAACATACTCGGGGTGTGATACCTTTGGGCCTTTAGCCATGAAGCATCTTCCAATTCCTTCATTTGGTGAGTCAAATATGTCGTAGGAGTTGGTTGACACAAGTGCTAGACCGGAAACACCTTCATCTTGAGTATATTCGGAGTCAGGGTGATAACTTCTCTCGGAGTGATTGTCGGAGTCAGAACCGGATACCCATTCACCAACATGAGCTTGATGCCTCCGTTTTGTGTAGCTCCTTGATGATTTGTTCTTCCTTTTCGAATCCTTGCTTCTGCGAGAGGTTCTTCGTTCGTAACAATCATCTCTACTCCTTCTCTCTCTTGAGGTGATTCTTCTCTTCCACTGTAGGGGGCCGTACACTCATTTGAGTAGTGTCCGGGTCTTCCACAATTATAAAAATTATGCTCATGACTCGAAGATCTTTTGTCATTGTAGGACCTTGACTTGGAACTTCTTTCTTTGCTTCTACTCTTGTAGAACTTGTTAAAATTCTTCACCATTAGGCTCAATTCTTCATTGAAGGTTTGTTTCTCACTTGATAATGTAGGAGCGTCACATGAGGCTTTGTAAGCACCACTTGACTTGTTGTGAAGCTCTTACTTATCCTTGAGCGACATCTCATGAGCAACAATTTTTCCAATCACTTCCATTGTACTGAGATCTTTGTAAATGGGCATCATTTGGATACATGTGCACACGTTATCATATTTTCCATCCAAGGCTTTTAGGATCTTCTTGATGATGAATCTATCGGTCATCTCTTCACTTCGTAAGCCGGTAATCTCATTTGTGATGAGAGCAAGCCTAGAGTACATGTCAGCGACACCTTCACCATCCTTCATTTTGAACTTGTCAAGTTGACTTTGAAGCACATCCAATTTGGATTCCTTGACGGAGTCGGTACCTTCATGCATATAAATCAAAGTATCCCAAATTTCCTTTGCATTCTCAAGACGGTTGATTTTGTTGAATTCTTCGGGGCACAATCCATTGAAGGGGATATCAGAAGCTTGAGCATTGTATTGCAGCATCTTCAACTCTTCCGCGCTGTCACACCCTAGCTAGTCATGCATTAGAGTGTTGCATCATGTTTATTTTTCCATCAGAAACCTGAAATGGGGATGACAGAACCCCCAGTCCCCTCTGAAACCAATTAGGGTTTACTAAAAACTTTTTTTCAATGAACCTGAAATGCCCTTCTAAAATGCCCACCATTTTTGTCTTGGTTCAGAACCTCTGCCAAAAGTGATGCACATTTTCCTAGGCCATCTTAGGGTTTGTGAATTAAATCATAGATATTTGAATTTGGGCATTTAAAATTATATAAAATATTTAAATGCTCAAATATCTCCAAACTAAAATGTTTCATGTTGGAAATAATCCAACTATGGACCAGGAGTAGTTTGGTGATTTTAGGAGTTGCCTAAGTATTTTTAATAAATCAACAAAGTTGCAAAGGTATTAAAAAAAACAAAACAGAAAACAGAAAGAAAATAGCAAAACTTACCTGACGCCAGCACCCGGCCCACCTGCCGGCCCAGCCCAGCGCCGCTCCAGCGAGCTGCTTGCCGGCCAGGCAGGCAGGCAGGTGCCCGACGGCGACCGCAGCGCGCGCCACGCACCTGCTCACCGCCTCGCCGCTCCCCTCGCCCGGTGACGTCGTGGATCGGCCTCCCTCTCTTCCCCGAACCCCCCAGACACCCCCTTTCCTCTCCAGCTCCTCCCCCTCGCGCGCCCCAGCCATGGCCGACGCTACCGCCGCCGTGCCTGCGTCGTAGCCGCGCTCCCCGCCGCCCGTGCGTCCTCTCGTCGTGTCCAGGAGCTCCGCCGCTGTCCACTTCATCGAGCAAGCGGAGCCCCGAGCGCTCGCAACGCCCGAGTCCACCGCACCGACCTCGCCCGAGTCCGCCGTCGCCTGAGATCCCCTTCAACGCCGTCGTCGCTCCGGTGCGTCCCCGGCCACACCAAGGGCTTCGTCGAACTCCCTGTGAGCTTAGCCATCTTCCCCTCCCTTCTTTTCTTGCTCCCGAGCCGTGTAGCGACCTCCCGGAGCTCAACCGCACCCACCGCCGTGGAGCTCGTCGCCGACGTGCTCCCGGTCATCCTCCGGCCACTCCACGGTGTCCATCATGCTCACCGCGTCACGTAGCACCTAACTAGCCACTCCCCGCACCTCACCGATCCCCCTAGCGACAAGTTCGACTTTGGCCGAACTCCGGTGGCCGCCAAAGTCATCGCCGGCGCCAACTCCGGCCACCCCGACCCCAACGGACTCCACCAAGAGCTGCGGCTCGTCCTCAGCTCCACTCCGGTGGTCTCCGCGACCCATTTGGTGGCCGAAACGACCAAAACCACTTCCGCCACCGCGTCGGGCTCGCCGGCGGCTAAACGCCGGTGCAGCCGACCCGGGTTTGACCATGGGTGGGCCCTGGTTGACTCTCCTGAGTCAATGACAGGTGGGGCCCAGCCCTGTTAACTAATTAGGATTAGTTTAAATTAATTTTAGTTTAATTAATCACACTGACACGCGGGACCCACTGTCAGGTTTGACCCGGACGTGTCCCGTTGACCTGCTGACGTCACACTGACGTCAGGCTGACGCAGTAATTGATTTTCTGGAATTAATCTAATATAGGAAATTCCAGAATATAGTTTAAACTTCAAAAATTCATAACTTTTATTCTGTAACTCCAAATCAGACAAATTATATATGAAAAATGATCAAAAAAATCCAATCTATCCATCTGTACTATTTTCATGCATCATTAAACAAGTTAACCTGATGTTTAAAGCAGAACAAGGAAAAACACTTTAAAGGGCCATGTTTGAGTTTGAAATTTGAATCTTTGATTCAAATTGGTTCAAATCCCTCTGGTCTTAGTTGCATTAGCCCAACTCACTCATATTGCCATGTTTCATGCATGCATCATATTGTTGCACATTGTTTGGTGATGGTTGTGTATCGGTGTTCTTTGCGGCAGGTTCTGCCTCTGAGGAGTACCGTGATTACCCTAACGAAGAACCGTATCAGTGTATCGAACCATCAGGCAAGCAACCAACCATTTGATCATATCGATACAATCCCATGATCTCGCTCCTGCTCTCTTTTACTGCATTAAGACAACGCGTTTCAAACTGCTGTGTGCTACGGTAGTTGAACCCACTTCCTCTGCATGACCTGTCATTGCCACAGTAACTAGATGAAACCCACTAGCATGTGTAGGAGTTGATTGAGCCATATGTATGTGTTGTTCCTACCTTGCTATGCCTGCTATGCTTAGAGTCGTGTCAGGTCTGGTTCATCTGGGTGATGGGCTAGAGTGAAATGATTATGTCGGTAATGAGAGTGGTGTGGTGAACACGATTTGGTAAAGGTATCGATGAGAGGCCATGTAGGAGTACATGGTGGGTTGTTTCATTGAAGCCGACCTTAAGCACTGAGATCTGTATGTGTGATTTAAGATACAGCTACTACCATGCATTGGGCCCTGAAATATGACCCCGCTCGACTTCTTATTCACCCTAGCTCTCTGTCCAGGAGTTGCAAGTAGTTTCTGGTGTTTGTAGCCTACTGGAGGCCGTGGACAGCGCTGACCGTAGGGGTGGGCTGTGATGCGGTAGGTACGTGGCCGGGTGTACCGAATACCCGTTAGGTATCTCGGGAACCCTGTTCACATCGTTCGGGGCCGTATGGGAAACCTCGGCCGGACTCCCTGTGGATGGAACCTGGATAGGCGATAAACCTGGACTAGAGACTTAGGTGTTTAGGTAGGTCATGGTCTACACCCACGTCGGCTTTCGCTTGAAGTCTGCCGAGCACATGTCGTGTGCAGACGCTAAGTGGTGGAAACATGTATGAAGAAGTACACCCCTGCAGGGTTATCATGATCTATTCGAATAGCTGCGTCCGCGGTAAAGGACTACTTGGTTGCCTATACAGTTCATAGACAAGTAAATGGAAACTACTAAAAGCCTCAAGATAAGTGTGAGTGCCGAGGATGGCTCTTCCGTAGGAAGACGGAGGTGGATCCTCGGTAGTGTATTGAAGTGGTGAGTAGTGGACTCGTGTACACAAAACCATTTCAAGTTGGAGTCTCGTAGGATAGCCTAGCCAAGAGTCAAAGCTGGCTTGCTGCAATAACTCCACCAACCCTTCTTGATAATGTGCATGTATGTAGGATCTGATGTAAGTCTTGCTGAGTACCTTTGTACTCATGTTGCTATAATTTACATTTTTACAGAAGACGCTGCAACCCCTTCTGATGGGTTCTTCGTAGACGTTGACATCAATGAGTAGGCTAAGGCCCAGGTGGTGATCCTGAGCTTGTGAAGGACCACGTACTATAGCTAGGATTTCCAAGCCTCTTTTATTTTACTAGTTGTCTGTACTCAGACAAGTTACTTCCGCTGCTGGTTTGTATGACTGTATGACTTGAATGCTGGGTCGTGTGACTCGTACCTATGTGTATGTTATGTATGGCTCTCTGAGCCTTAAATAAAGTACTTGTGTCGTAGAGTCATGTTGTGATGCCATGTTGTATTTGCACATATCGAGCATATTGTGTGTATGATATTGAAATGCTTGGTATGTGTGGGATCTGACTATCTAGTTGTTTATCTTTAGTAGCCTCTCTTACCGGGAAATGTCTCCTAGTGTTACCGCTGAGCCATGGTAGCTTGCTACTGCTCTGGAACACTTAGGCTGGCCGGCATGTGTCCTTCTTCGTTCCTGTGTCTGTCCCTTGGGGGAAATGTCACGCATTGAGTACCGGAGTCCTGTTAGCCCGCTGCAGCCCGGTTTACCGGAGTCCTGCTAGCCCAGTGCTACAGCCCGGGCCCACTTGCTGATGACCGACACGTTCGAAGCTGGGTCATGGATGCCTGTCCCTTTAAGTCTGTGCCACTTTGGTTTACGACTAGTCATGTCAGCCCGGGCTCCTTATCATATGGATGCTAGCGACACTATCATATACGTGAGCCAAAAGGCGTAAACGGTCCCGGGCAAAGGTAAGGCGACACCCGTGGGGATACCGTGCATGAGGCCGCAAAGTGATATGAGGTGTTACAAGCTAGATCGATGTGACATCGAGTCGGGGTTCTGACAGCGTTGGCATCAGAGCCGGACTGCCTGTAGGTTCTCCAAGCCAAACTGGTCGATGTTGAGTCTAGAAATTCTTTAGTTATATGTAGGGGAATTGTTTGTGGGTTGGAACGTAAGGCTCTTTTTTACTCCTTTATCTTATGACATTCTGATCTGAGTCAGACTATTCTTCCACCGGGGGTTAAGGAATTAGGATCTATTCTCTCTATCAGGTTCACGTGTTACTAATCAGTAGTACCTTATAGGTTTGATGGATACAAGCCTAGTTCAGTTCTACTACCACATTATGTTGCTAGGATGGACTCAGAACTTGATATGATGATGTTGAGTGTGTATGAAATCCTTTGTCAAATGTCTCAAAATCCTTCTTGAGCATTTACAGCTGTTATGCTGCCGAAATTTTGCTAGAAATTCTAATGCCTTTGCATTATGGTTGTGCTTTCAGATGGCCACTCGCGACCTTAATCAAGTGGTTCACCTGACTCGATGCCTAGATGTACCCGGCCATACCGCCATGTTGGTCAGGGTAATGACTGAGGCTGGATACCGTTGGTATCCTGAGTACACGGTCGAAGAGCAATTTTGGGATTTTAATCAAAGCCAGTATCTCTGCACTGTTAGGATATTTCCATCTTATCCTGGATCCACCGAGCCCCTTCACCGCTCCTATGGACTTGGGGTTACTATTGAGATGGCTGTGCAGGACGCCGCCTACTCTATGATGACCATCATGCGAGTCAGGTCTGGCCTATTTCGGGACTCTGATTTTCGGTATATGCCAGGATCACTTCCGGGAGCACAAGGGTATCTCCAGGCTATCTATGCTGACCCCACTCAGGAGGATTCACGGACTCGCACTACTGCTGAGATGCTCGAGGATAAGGACCGTGAAAATCGGGCCTTGAGGCTAGAGCTTTTCAATACTCGAGCTGACCATTGGGCCACGTTGACTCGGTTTGCACCGGCGGTGCAAGCTGGATATTCGGATATGCGCGATCTCTATCCTGTGAGATCTGCTCTGCCAGACGTGATGGGTTGGCGTGATGTAGGAGGCATCACCCCACCTCGCGGTCCCCGCAGGCCACCGTCTGTTGGTCCAAGACCTCATCCTAGCCCCTATGGTCCACAAGCTCCGCGAGATCGTCTGTTTCCGGATGATCATGTTGAGCTTCCAGGCTATGGAGGTGATTTCTACGAGGACTACTACGGATCGGTCTGAGTTAGTGGTAGTATCACTAGTTCGTACTAGCTGTGTCGTCTATCGTCCTGCGTGACTCGTGGGATATGACCTAGTTTGTACCACTTCCGGAGGTGTAGAAAAATAATGTATAGGAGCTTGGGATGCCTTCGATGTGATGTAATCTTCCTTTCACCGTAATAGTACCTTGTTTGGTCTTGTACTAAACCTTGTATGGTGTGTATGACGATGGAATAAAGAAGCAGTTACTGTATCTACCATGTCATACGGATGATCATCCTGCATTCCGAGTTATTCCTTACATTCTGTATTCTATGTCGGAATCTTATCATTCTGACTAAGTCATTGTCTTGTTTACCTAGGATGGTCAACACGCGCACTAACCCTGCTCCTCAAGAGCAGGCCGAAGGCAGTGAAGTCAGGAATGCAAATCTGCCTCATCCTCCTTCCCTAGCCGAGGTTATGATGGAAGCTGAGAGAAACAAGCGGGAGACCAACCGTTTGTTGGAGCGTATTGAACAGAACACAGCACACCATGAGAGGACTAACGTGGTGTCACTCAGTGATTTCATCAAGTTACATCCACCCACGTTCCACCACTCCGTCGAGCCTCTCGACGCTCATGACTGGCTTCGCAGTATTTCTCACAAACGGCGTTCTGCGCTAGTAGCTGAGGCTGACAAGGTCACCTTTGCTGCATATCATCTTGAAGGCCCCGCCAGTCTCTGGTGGGAGAATTATGGAGCTATGCACCCAGCGGGCCATGTCACTACTTGGGCTGAATTCAGCGAGGCTTTCCGTGAACATCACATTCCGGAGGGTCTCATGGACCGTAAACGTGAGGAATTTTGCAGTTTCACCCAAGGCCTACTCTCTGTGGATGCTTACAGCAGGGAGTTTGGTAACCTCGCACGATATGCAACTGAGGAAGTTTCTACTGATGCTAAGAAGCAAGCAAGGTTCCGTAAGGGGCTTAGTCCTGAGCTTCGCCGCGACCTCCGTCTGCATGAGTGCACATCTTTTCAGAAGCTTGTTAACAAGGCCATCAGTGCTGAGACTGGTCAGACTGATTATGACGCAACACGCAAGCATGGCCGTGACGTGGGTTCCTCATCCGGTGCTGGTCCTCAGAAGCGCCGCGTGTGGGTGCCCAACACTGCCCTGCCACCCAGGTTCACACTGAAGCCATCCTTCCAGGCGCCTCGCCCCGTTCAACAGTCTGCACCAGCCAAGCCCTATGGTGGTCCAACCAACAGTGCTCCTCCACGTACCAGTTCCGTGACTTGTTTCAAGTGTGGGGAATCTGGCCACTATATGCGTGAGTGTCCCCAAACCAACCCCAACCAATCTGCTAAAGCTGTTGGCCGTGGCAAGCCGACAGGTAAAGTGTTCCACGCCAAGCCGGCCACCGCTACACGTGGCCATGTCAACTGTATCTCTGCCGAAGAAGCTCAAGAGGATCCCAACGTCGTTCTCGGTACGCTCCTTGTTAATTTCCACCCGGCATCTGTTCTTTTCGATACAGGAGCCTCTCATTCATTTATATCCGAGAACTATGCTCGTTTGCATAACACCGCATTCTGTGACATGCCATCCACTATGGAAATTTCTACTCCCGGTTCTAGATGGCAGACCTCCAGGGTAAGTTATGGAAATGAAATCCAAGTCGACAGACTTGTTTTCCTTGCATCTTTGATAGCTCTCAAATTTTCAGATATTAATATCATTTTGGGTATGGACTGGATGTCAGCTCATCATGCCAAAATTGATTGTTTCTCTAGAACTGTTCAACTCACTCATCCTTCGGGAAAGATAGTCAATGTCTTGACCCGAATAGCCAAGCGACAGTTATTTTCTCTTAACGCCAGCCCTTTGCCAGACCTTGAGGACGTTCCGGTAGTCCATGACTTCCCGGATGTCTTCCCAGAGGAATTGCCAGGTGTTCCACCTGACAGGGATGTTGAGTTCGTAATAGACCTCATTCCAGGAACCGTTTCGATTGCTAGAAGACCTTATAAGATGGCACCCCTAGAACTAGCCGATCTTAAGAAACAACTCGATGAGTCCTTGAAAAAGGGTTTCATCCGACCTAGTTCATCTCCGTGGGCTTGCCCCGTCCTCTTCGTCAAGAAGAAGGATGGTACGGACCGGATGGTTGTAGATTATCGACCTGTCAATTTGGTCACAATCAAGAACAAATATCCGCTCCCCAGGATCAACGACCTGTATGATCAGCTCGCTGGATCCTCAGTCTTCTCCAAAATGGATTTGAGGTTGGGCTACCATCAAATCAAAATCAGAAATGGGGACATCCCTAAAACGGCCTTTGTTACTCGTTATGGCCAATACGAGTACACCGTCATGTCCTTCGGATTAACCAACGCTCCAGCCACCTTTTCTCGGTTAATGAACTCAATCTTCATGGAGTATTTGGATAAATTCGTCGTGGTTTACCTCGATGATATACTCATCTACTCCAAGAACGAGGAAGAACATGCCGAACATCTAAGGCTAGTGTTGAAGAAACTTCGAGAGCATCGCCTTTATGCCAATTTTTCTAAATGTGAATTTTGGTTGTCAGAAGTGACCTGTCTAGGTCATGTAATATCTGGTAAAGGTATTGCTGTTAACCCTGAGCGAGTTCAAGCCGTCCTTAATTGGACTCCACCTGAATCGGTCAAGCAAGTTCGGAGTTTTTTGGGCTTAGTGAGCTATTGTCGTCGCTTTGTCGAAAACTTCTCCAAATTTTCTAAACCTCTAACCGAACTCCTCAAGAAAGATAAAAAGTTTGAATGGACTCCACAATGTGAGCACAGCTTTGAGGAACTGAAAAGACACCTGACTTCTGCTCCCGTACTGGTACCGCCAGACTTCTCTAAGGACTTTGTTATCTACTGTGACGCCTCGCGACAAGGACTAGGTTGCATTCTCATGCAAGATCGACACGTAATTGCTTACGCTTCACGGCAATTGCACCCACATGAGGAGAATTATCCTACTCATGATCTAGAGCTTGCAGCCGTAGTCTATGCACTTAAAACCTGACGACATTACCTCCTTGGTAATCGCTGCGAAATATTCACTGATCACCAAAGTCTGAAATACATCTTCACCCAACCGGATTTGAATCTCAGGCAAAGACGTTGGGTCGAGTTGATCACAGATTTCGACTTAGGAATAACTTACACCCCAGGGAAAGCCAACGTCATGGCTGATGCGCTAAGTCGTAAATCTTATTGTAACAACCTGATGTTACAACAAAGTCAACCGCTTCTCCGTGAGGAATTTCGGAAGCTTAACCTTCACATTGTTCCTCAAGGATTTCTTTCCACCTTGGTGGCGAAACCCACTCTTACGGATCAAATCATCGCTGCCCAAAAGCGAGATAAGGGAATATCTAAAATCAAGGAGAACATTGCTAGCGGAAGTGCTAGTTGTTTCTCCACAAATGATCATGGTGTTGTGTACTTTGAGAACCGTCTAGTGGTTCCCAAGAACCAGCATCTATGACAGTTAATCCTTAAGGAGGCTCATGAATCCCCTCTCACCATTCATCCCGGTAGTACCAAGATGTATCAGGACCTACGCCAGAGGTTCTGGTGGACTAGGATGAAGAGAGAAATTGCTCAGTATATTGCTAATTGCGACGTCTGTCGTCGTGTAAAAGCAGAGCATCAACGGCCTGCTGGCACCCTTCAACCCCTAGCTATTCCTAAATGGAAATGGGATAAAATTGGTATGGATTTCATTACCAGTTTTCCCAGGACCAAGAGAGGGAATAATGCTATCTTCGTCGTTGTCGATCGTCTTTCCAAAGTAGCCCATTTCTTACCTGTTCGTGAGAGTATAACCGCTAGTCAATTGGCAGACTTATACATCTCCCGGATAGTGTCTCTCCATGGTGTTCCTTTGGAAATTAACTCGGATCGAGGAAGTCTTTTCACCTCTCGATTTTGGGAAAGTTTCCAAAATGCTATGGGAACCCGTCTCTCCTTTAGCACCGCTTTCCACCCTCAGTCGAGTGGTCAAGTGGAACGCGTCAACCAGATTCTAGAAGACATGCTTCGAGCCTCTGTTATCTCTTTCGGAATGGAGTGGGAGAAATGCCTTCCATTTGCCGAATTCGCTTACAACGACAGCTATCAATCTAGCTTGCGTAAAGCCCCTTTTGAAGTTCTCTATGGACGACGGTGTCGAACACCCCTTAACTGGTCAGAGACCGGGGAAAGACAATTCTTTGGCCCGGATATGATTCAGGAAGGAGAAGAGCAAGTTCGCATCGTTCGTGAAAAGTTGAAAATGGCCCAATCTCGTCAAAAGAGTCAATATGACCGAAAACATAAGGCTATGACTTTCGAGGTTGACGAGAAGGCTTACCTTCGGGTTACCCCTCTGAAGGGAACCCATCGTTTCGGTATCAAAGGCAAATTGGCTCCACGTTACATTGGACCTTTTCGCATTCTCGCTAAACAAGGAGAAGTTGCCTACCAGTTGGAACTACCTCCGCATCTCTCTAGAGTCCATGATGTCTTCCACGTTTCTCAACTCAGGCGTTGCTTCTCGGATCCTATCCGTGGAGTGGACCACGAAACGCTTGATCTCCAAGATAATCTCACATATCGAGAATACCCCATTCGTATCCTCGATCAGGCCGAGCGTACCACTCAACGTCATAATATCAAGTTTCTCAAAGTTCAATGGTCGCACCATTCTGAGGATGAAGCAACTTGGGAAAGGGAGGATCGTCTTCGACTTGAGTATCCCGCCCTCTTCCCGGAGGAACCCAAATCTCGGGACGAGATTCTTTTGAGTGGGGGTGAGTTGTCACACCCTAGCTAGTCATGCATTAGAGTGTTGCATCATGTTTATTTTTCCATCAGAAACCTGAAATGGGGATGACAGAACCCCCAGTCCCCTCTGAAACCAATTAGGGTTTACTAAAAACTTTTTTTCAATGAACCTGAAATGCCCTTCTAAAATGCCCACCATTTTTGTCTTGGTTCAGAACCTCTGCCAAAAGTGATGCACATTTTCCTAGGCCATCTTAGGGTTTGTGAATTAAATCATAGATATTTGAATTTGGGCATTTAAAATTATATAAAATATTTAAATGCTCAAATATCTCCAAACTAAAATGTTTCATGTTGGAAATAATCCAACTATGGACCAGGAGTAGTTTGGTGATTTTAGGAGTTGCCTAAGTATTTTTAATAAATCAACAAAGTTGCAGAGGTATTAAAAAAATAGAAAACAGAAAGAAAATAGCAAAACTTACCTGACGCCAGCACCCGGCCCACCTGCCGGCCCAGCCTAGCGCCGCTCCAGCGAGCTGCTTGCCGGCCAGGCAGGTAGGCAGGTGCCCGACGGCGACCGCAGCGTGCGCCACGCACCTGCTCACCGCCTCGCCGCTCCCCTCACCCGGCGACGTCGTGGATCGGCCTCCCTCTCTTCCCCGAACCCCCCAGACACCCCCTTTCCTCTCCAGCTCCTCCCCCTCGCGCGCCCCAGCCATGGCCGACGCTACCGCCGCCGTGCCTGCGTCGTAGCCGCGCTCCCCGCCGCCCGTGCGTCCTCTCGTCGTGTCCAGGAGCTCCGCCGCTGTCCACTTCATCGAGCAAGCCGAGCCCCGAGCGCTCGCAACGCCCGAGTCCACCGCACCGACCTCGCCCGAGTCCGCCGTCGCCGGAGATCCCCTTCAACGCCGTCGTCGCTCCGGTGCGTCCCCGGCCACACCAAGGGCTTCGTCGAACTCCCTGTGAGCTTAGCCATCTTCCCCTCCCTTCTTTTCTTGCTCCCGAGCCGTGTAGCGACCTCCCGGAGCTCAACCGCACCCACCGTCGTGGAGCTCGTCGCCGACGTGCTCCCGGTCATCCTCCGGCCACTCCACGGTGTCCATCATGCTCACCGCGTCACGTAGCACCTAACTAGCCACTCCCCGCACCTCACCGATCCCCCTAGCGACAAGTTCGACTTTGGCCGAACTCCGGTGGCCGCCAAAGTCATCGCCGGCGCCAACTCCGGCCACCCCGACCCCAACGGACTCCACCGCTGCGGCTCGTCCTCAGCTCCACTCCGGTGGTCTCCGCGACCCATTTCGTGGCCGAAACGACCAAAACCACTTCCGCCGCCGCGTCGGGCTCGCCGGCGGCTAAACGCCGGTGCAGCCGACCCGGGTTTGACCACGGGTGGGCCCTGGTTGACTCTCCTGAGTCAATGACAGGTGGGGCCCAGCCCTGTTAACTAATTAGGATTAGTTTAAATTAATTTTAGTTTAATTAATCACACTGACACGCGGGACCCACTGTCAGGTTTGACCCGGACGTGTCCCGTTGACCTGCTGACGTCACACTGACGTCAGGCTGACGCAGTAATTGATTTTCTGAAATTAATCTAATATAGGAAATTCCAGAATATAGTTTAAACTTCAAAAATTCATAACTTTTATTCTGTAACTCCAAATCAGACAAATTATATATGAAAAATGATCAGAAAAATCCAATCTATCCATCTGTACTATTTTCATGCATGATTAAACAAGTTAACCTGATGTTTAATGCAGAACAAGGAAAAACACTTTAAAGGGCCATGTTTGAGTTTGAAATTTGAATCTTTGATTCAAATTGGTTCAAACCCCTCTGGTCTTAGTTGCATTAGCCCAACTCACTCATATTGCCATGTTTCATGCATGCATCATATTGTTGCACATTGTTTGGTGATGGTTGTGTATCGGTGTTCTTTGCGGCAGGTTCTGCCTCTGAGGAGTACCGTGATTACCCTAACGAAGAACCGTATCAGTGCATCGAACCATCAGGCAAGCAACCAACCATTTGATCATATCAATACAATCTCATGATCTCGCTCCTGCTCTCTTTTACTGCATTAAGACAACGCGTTTCAAACTGCTGTGTGCTACGGTAGTTGAACCCACTTCCTCTGCATGACCTGTCATTGCCACAGTAACTAGATGAAACCCACTAGCATGTGTAGGAGTTGATTGAGCCATATGTATGTGTTGTTCCTACCTTGCTATGCCTGCTATGCTTAGAGTCGTGTCAAGTCTGGTTCATCTGGGTGATGGGCTAGAGTGAAATGATTATGTCGGTAATGAGAGTGGTGTGGTGAACACGATTTGGTAAAGGTATCGATGAGAGGCCATGTAGGAGTACATGGTGGGTTGTTTCATTGAAGCCGACCTTAAGCACTGAGATCTGTATGTGTGATTTAAGATACAGCTACTACCATGCATTGGGCCCTGAAATATGACCCCGCTCGACTTCTTATTCACCCTAGCTCTCTGTCCAGGAGTTGCAAGTAGTTTCTGGTATTTGTAGCCTACTGGAGGCCGTGGACAGCGCTGACCGTAGGGGTGGGCTGTGATGCGGTAGGTACGTGGCCGGGTGTACCGAATACCCGTTAGGTATCTCGGGAACCCTGTTCACATCGTTCGGGGCCGTATGGGAAACCTCGGCCGGACTCCCTGCGGATGGAACCTGGATAGGCGATAAACCTGGACTAGAGACTTAGGTGTTTAGGTAGGTCGTGGTCTACACCCACGTCGGCTTTCGCTTGAAGTCTGCCGAGCACATGTCGTGTGCAGACGCTAAGTGGTGGAAACATGTATGAAGAAGTACACCCCTGCAGGGTTATCATGATCTATTCGAATAGTCGCGTCCGCGGTAAAGGACTACCTGGTTGCCTATACAGTTCATAGACAAGTAAATGGAAACTACTAAAAGCCTCAAGATAAGTGTGAGTGCCGAGGATGGCTCTTCCGTAGGAAGACGGAGGTGGATCCTCGGTAGTGTATTGAAGTGGTGAGTAGTGGACTCGTGTACGCAAAACCATTTCAAGTTGGAGTCTCGTAGGATAGCCTAGCCAAGAGTCAAAGCTGGCTTGCTGCAATAACTCCACCAACCCTTCTTGATAATGTGCATGTATGTAGGATCTGATGTAAGTCTTGCTGAGTACCTTTGTACTCATGTTGCTATAATTTACATTTTTACAGAAGACGCTGCAACCCCTTCTGATGGGTTCTTCGTAGACGTTGACATCAATGAGTAGGCTAAGGCCCAGGTGGTGATCCTGAGCTTGTGAAGGACCACGTACTATAGCTAGGATTTCCAAGCCTCTTTTATTTTACTAGTTGTCTGTACTCAGACAAGTTACTTCCGCTGCTGGTTTGTATGACTGTATGACTTGAATGCTGGGTCGTGTGACCCGTACCTATGTGTATGTTATGTATGGCTCTCTGAGCCTTAAATAAAGTACTTGTGTCGTAGAGTCATGTTGTGATGCCATGTTGTATTTGCACATATCGAGCATATTGTGTGTATGATATTGAAATGCTTGGTATGTGTGGGATCTGACTATCTAGTTGTTTATCTTTAGTAGCCTCTCTTACCGGGAAATGTCTCCTAGTGTTACCGCTGAGCCATGGTAGCTTGCTACTGCTCTGGAACACTTAGGCTGGCCGGCATGTGTCCTTCTTCGTTCCTGTGTCTGTCCCTTGGGGGAAATGTCACGCATTGAGTACCGGAGTCCTGTTAGCCCGCTGCAGCCCGGTTTACCGGAGTCCTGCTAGCCCAGTGCTACAGCCCGGGCCCACTTGCTGATGACCGACACGTTCGAAGCTGGGTCATGGATGCCTGTCCCTGTAAGTCTGTGCCACTTTGGGTTTACGACTAGTCATGTCAGCCCAGGCTCCTTATCATATCGATGCTAGCGACACTATCATATACGTGAGCCAAAAGGCGCAAACGGTCCCGGGCAAAGGTAAGGCGACACCCGTGGGGATACCGTGCGTGAGGCCGCAAAGTGATATGAGGTGTTACAAGCTAGATCGATGTGACATCGAGTCGGGGTTCTAACACGCGCTAGCTTCACGGTTCAGTTCTCTCCCATCAAAGAATTCACCTTGCAAGCTGTAACATCCCAAATTTTCAATTTGGAATGTTACACACTAGATCATCATTGCATATAATATTTATTTGCATTTTGGTTGATCCTAGAAATTTCACGCAACTCAAGGACCCTCGGAGAGAGTTGGGGATTTTGTTATTTTCATATTTGAGTTTTCTCAAATTTTGAAAATAGGATCATTTGATTTTATTTATTTTATCTTCAATTATTTCTATTATCAAAATATGAGAGAGGGAATAAAATGACTTCCCAAAATAAAGAAATATTGAGGATTTAATAAAAAATCAAATAAGATTTTATTTTGGATTTATTTGCTATTTTATTTGAATTTAGGAAAAATGCGCGTTTTTCAAAATTGCATTTAGGCCCCAAATAAATATTCATCCTGTGCGGCTTGATTTTATAAGCTGGAGAAAATTTATTTTAGGATTGAGTCCGTTTAGTATTCCTTTTGTTTTTTTATGAGCGTAATTATTTTAAAAAAAGTCCGAACCGACCTTGGGTCGTGTCCAGCCAGGACTCCGCCTGGCCGGGGCTTTATATAGCGCGACCCCGGGCCGCCCCAGCCCATAGCCGCCCGCCCCAACCCTAGCCGCCCCACGCCTCCCGCCCCAGCCGCCACCGTCGCTACGTCGCTGCCGCACCACCGCTGCCGGAGCTTGCCGCCGACGAGGTCGAGCCGCCCGCCGTTTTTTTAGAAAACCGTTGGTTTTAACCGGTATTTTTTTTAGTTTTTTTAGATTCGTTTTTAGATAGATCAGTTTTATTTTTTTCTCGGTTTAGTTAGTTAGCGAGCGTTCGCTCGTTCGTTCGTTTTAACGAAAGCGTTCTTCTTTTAGATCTAGATAACGAACGTTCGTTTGTTAATCTGTTCATCATTTTTCTTTTTCTCGTATTAAATCCGTGATTTTTCTGATCACGATTTCTGATCCGATTTTCGTTTTAGTATAACTTTTCGCTCGTTTATCGGAATCAGGCGATTCAAGCGCTTGGAGTTTTGTCTCGAAACCCTCTTTCCATTTAACCAACTCAAACAAGTTTTTGCCTTTGTAAAATTTGACCTAGATTCAGATTAGTAAACGAAGCTTGTTTGTTTTGCCGTTTGTCTTTCGTTGCTTCATTCGATTTGATTCTTTTGGCCAACCGGAGTTCTTAAGTTGAAATTTCTGGTTAGATCTCTTATTTGAGTTTTACATGTGCATTAGTTGAGTACTTATTGTATGCTTATTTGTTTGCGATAGAGTACCCAGATGCACCGCTTGCTACTTCGAATCGCTAGGTTTTGCGGATCATTAGCAAGGCAAGTAACACTTTGATCATATCTCCTACTACCCAGTTTTTATTGCATTAGATCAATCCTCACGCATTGCATGATTAGGATCTAATTAAATTGTGGGTTTGGAAAGTAGATGAGGTAGTACCTATCACCTGTTTTATTATCAAACCTTTGGGAGTTACTTCTACGTTTGCTTATTATGCCATGCTATGCTAGTAGACGTGGATTGGGTGAGTGAAATCCATGACAGATGTGCGTTTGTTAAATTAATGGTTTATCTAAGGTGGCAAATTAAATACACATCTGGGTGGATTGAGGCACCTGGGTATTCCAGCGATTGCCTGTTTTTCTTTTGGACCACCACCCAGACTCAATGGGATCATGAGATTATTCATACTAGAAACTTCCGTGTGCAGCCACAAGCTACTATGGGCTCTAGCATAGTTGACTAAGTTGTGCGAACTCTTATAGTGGTAGACTAGCAGATGTAGGGGAAAGTAGGTGTAATGGTCTACCCGATCGTAAGGTGCTAGCGCTTCTGAAAGACTATGTCTCGGTCATCCGTTTCTCAAACACCATGTAGTGCGAGAATCCCAACGGAGGAGATCGGGTCTTGTGGGGAAAAGTGCGCAAACCTCTGTAGAGTGTATAAACTAATCATGGTTAGCCATGTCCCCGGTTATGGACATCTTGAGTATCTAGTACTTGGATTATCATGTGAATCTCATCATGTTACTCTAATTAATTTGTTGGGTTTTTAATGATGATATTTAATGGGGATTGAGAGGGTGTCTACACTCTCAATGTTTAACAACCACCATGATAGTTAAATAAAATTTATTCCTTTGCAGTAGGAAAAAATTAGCTTTACGCAAAACTGTAACCATAGAGATTTCCACCAGCCAAATATGCATGTAGTATAGTCTTATTCCATTATTGCTCTCTATGTGTTACATTGCCAGCATATTCCATGTGCTGACCCGTTTCGGGCTGCAACGTTCATGTTGCAGACTTTTCAGACGACGGGTAAGGTGCCTTTAGGTCGTGGTTCTATACTCAGTGATGCCGTTGGAATTGATGGACTCACTTATCTTCCAAGCCTTCCGCTGTTATCGTTATGAGATTTCCTTAAGCCATATTTTATTGTAATAAGTTCTCTTTTGAGACACTCGATGTAATAAGTGTGTGATTGCTACTCTATTATAAATCCTTCAAATACTGTGTGGTGTCAGCATTACTGATCCAGGGATGACACCGAAGCACAGAGATTGGACCATTTGAGGTCTGGTCGCTACAAGATGGTATCAGAGCACACACTGACTGTAGGACACGACCACTAAGCTAAAGCCCTAGATCACTACTCACTCTTCTCATTCTGACTCATCATCTTTTCTACTCTTTTAGGATGGCGGATGCATGGAACAAGTTCACACAACCGGATGAAGATACACCCTTTGGACGTCACTTGAAGGAAGTCACTAGATATCTGAACATAGGAGTACCAAGCTTCACCGGGACTTACAACGCCACTCTACCTGAAGAAGAGCGCTGGATGATTCAAGTTCAAGTTCTAGGAAGGACGTTCATGCCAGTCACTGAGCCCATAGATTTTTCCTTTGATGCACCAACCTGGAGTCTAGGAAAGAGCATGGCAGCTCACATCGCCATGGGACGCATTGGAGAAGTTTACCGCAATGATCTCGAGGATACTATCTACCAGATTTATGGGCGCCGAGATGAGCACTGGGAGATGATCAGCACCAGGAAGGATAGATCAGTTGAAGCTTTTATACAGGAGTTAAACTAGCACATTCGATGTCAGAAGAACCAGATGTGCGCCGACATGATAGATATGAAGAAGACGAGGACAAGAATCACGGAACTGGAGGAAGAACTCAAGGCTACCCGTGAAGATTATGAAGAGGAAATCGAAGTATTAGTGGAGAAGAATGACGACTTGATCAAGAAGATCGGAATATTTATGGGAGGCCCTACACCAGTAGAAGAAGACGAAGAACCCAAGGAGATTCGCCCGGAATACTACATCATCATCATCGACGACACCAACTTGGATCCAGATGATAGCGATGATGACTATGTTGATGAAGCTGGAGCAGATATCATGGAGTCTGCAACCGAAGAATATTTCTAGTGGACCACCCCACCAGTAGTAGTAGTCCACCATGTAACTATAGTAGTCCAAGCACTTTTGTGATAGTTAGATCGTTTGTATGCTCTTGTTTAATTGAATGAAGTGAATTTTTTGCTTTTTCCTCATGTGCATATGGGTAGTGTTTTCTCTCTACACCCCTCTTTATTCTTAAATCTCATCTTTTCTAAACCCTCAGATGCTTCCGAGATGTGACCTCGGATTTACCTTCCCACCGGAGCTCACCCAGCTGATCCAGCAGTAGAACACGTTGATGCAGTTGTTAGTCTAGAATCAGAATCAGGGGAACAACAACAACAACCCACCACCACCACCACATGTTGATCACTTAGCCCGTTTTCTTAGGCTGAATCCACCGGTGTTTTCCAATAGCACCGAGCCGATAGTAGCAGATGATTGGCTCCACAAAACAGCAAGGGAGTTGACCACGGCAGGATGCACAGATGCGGAAAAGGTGAAGTTTGCCGCACATCAGCTTGAAGGACCCGCAGCATCATGGTGGGAGAATTTCACCGCCACTTTCCCTATCGAAACTGTCACATGGGACCAGTTCTAGCAGGCTTTCCGTACTGCCCATGTTTCAGCAGGAGCTATGGCCATGAAGAAGTGAGAGTTTGGCAACTTGCGCCAAGGAGGATGGACAGTTGGCCAGTATGTGGAGGACTTTAGTAAGCTAGCACATTATGCCCCAGATGACGTTTCTACGGATGCAGCTAAGCAGGAGAAGTTTCTGGAAGGACTGAATGATGAGTTGAGCATGCAGTTGATGGTAGCAACTTTCAACAACTACCAGGAGTTGGTAGATTGTGCTCTCATGATTGAAGGGAAGCAGCAGCAGATTGAGAATCGCAAGAGGAAGTATGGACAAGGGAAGTACAATTCCAGAGCTCAGCAGAAGCCACGTTTTACCCCTAGACCGGGAGGACATTTTCAGCATACCCATGGAGGAGGTAGCTCGCACAATCATAATGGCACCAAGAATGGTAATGGGAATGGAGGAAGCAACGGCCAGAACCGTACCAACCCATCAACCCCAGCCAAGAGAGACCTGAGCCAAGTCACTTGCTTTAAGTGCCAGAAGACCGGACATTATGCCAATGAATGTCCTGAATCCCAGAATGGAAATGGCAATGGAAACTCTGGGAAGTAGCTGAACCCTTTCAATAGGGGATAGGTGAACCACGTTAACGTGGAGGAGTTTGAAGAGCAGCCGGATGCAGTAATCAGTAAGTTTTTGGTTAAGTCATTTACTGCACTCATTCTTTTCGATACTGGTGCATCGCATTCATACATATCAAGGGGATTTGTGGATAAGTATAACCTGCCCACCAAAGTTCTTAGAACACCTATGTTAGTAATCTCACCAAGAGCGGAGTATATGGCTAGTAAGGGATGTTTTCAAGTGCCATTGAGTATAGGTAGGCATGTGTTTCCCTCGGATTTGATCATTTTGGAATCACAAGGTTTGGATGTAATTCTGGGTATGGATTGGCTGTCGATGTATGGAGGAAACATCGATTGCGCCAGTAAGTCAATTTTTCTTACCACCCCAGAAGGAAGAAGGATCAAGTATGTATCCCGGCATGTGCCTAAAAGGACTCAAGTGAATTCGTTAACAGGAGTTGTGCAGGAGGAAGTACCAGTAGTGAAGGATTTCCCTGATGTATTTCCAGAAGAGTTGCCAGGCATGCCACCGGATAGAGATATTGAGTTTTTAATTGAGCTTTTGCCAGGCATAGGGCCAATATCTAAGAGACCATATAGGATGCCCGCAAAGGATTTGGAGGAGATTAAGTAGCAGATTAAGGAGTTACTGGATAAAGGATATATTCGCCCAAGTTCTTCGCCTTGGGGATCGCCAGTACTTCTAGTGGAGAAGAAGGATGGATCGTTAAGGACGGTTGTTGATTATCGAGGATCGAATGAAGTAACCATCAAGAACAAGTACCCACTACCGATGATCAATGATCTGTTTGATCGATTACAAGGAGCTAAGGTATTTTCTAAGATTGATCTGCGATCATGATACCATCAGTTGAAGATTCGAGAACATGATATACCTAAGACGGCTTTTACCACCAGGTATGGGCTGTACGAGTATACCGTTATGTCATTTGGTCTGACTAACGCACCTGCATATTTTATGAACATGATGAACAAAGTATTTATGGAGTTTTTGGATAAGTTCGTCGTAGTGTTCATTGATGATATCCTGGTTTACTCGAAGAATGAAGAGGAGCATAAGGAGCATTTGCGTTTGGTACTTGGTAAGCTCGGAGAACATCATTATATGCCAAATTTAGCAAATGTGAGTTTTGCTTGAAGGAAGTTGGATTTCTCGGACACATTATATCCGGAGAAGGTATAGCAGTAGATCCCACCAAGGTTGACACTGTAACAAATTGGGAAGCACCAACAACAGTTGGAGAGATCCGGAGTTTTCTTGGACTTGCAGGATACTATCGAAGATTCATTGAAAATTTCTCGAAGATTGCGAAGCCTATGACGGAGTTGTTGAAGAAGGATACCAAGTTCATATGGACCGAGGAATGTGAGGACAGTTTCCAGGAGTTGAAGAAACATTTGGTTACATCACCAATGTTGATTTTGCCCGATCAGACCAAGTATTATGAGGTGTATTGCGACACTTCACGTCGAGAACTTGGAGCAGTGCTTATGTAGGAAGGAAGAGTTGTTTCCTATGCCTCACGACAGCTTAAGCCTCATGAGTTGAATTATGCTATGCATGATTTGGAGTTAGCAGCCGTAGTGCATGCATTGAAGACTTGGAGACACTTTCTCATTGGAAATCATTGTGAGGTGTACACGGATCACAAGAGTTTGAAGTATATTTTCACGCAGAAGGAGTTGAATCTCAGGCAAAGGAGATGGTTGGAGCTCATCAAGGATTATGATATGAGATTGCATTATCACCCCAGAAAGGCTAACGTAGTAGCCGATGCGCTGAGCCATAAGAGCCATGTCAACACACTAACGATGGGAGATTTACCAAGGGAGTTAGCCGAAAATCTTCGTGAGCTATGTTTGGAGATAGTCCTGAGAGGCTATGTAGCACCATTGGAGATTCAGTCTACTTTGATGGATAAGATCAGAGAAGCTCAAAGGACTGACAAGGAGATTGCTTCTATTAAGGAGAAAATGAGCAAAGGAAAAGCTAAAGGATTTTGTGAGGATGAGCACGATACCTTATGGTTTGAAGACCGTGTTTATGTGTCCAACGACTCGGAGATCAGGAAGTTGATTCTGCAAGAGGCCCATGATTCACCATATTCGATTCACCCAGGAAATACCAAGATGTATTTGGATTTGAAGGATACTTTCTGGTGGACCGGAATGAAGAAGGATATTGCGGAGTATGTAGCAGTTTGTGATGTATGTCAGAGAGTAAAGGCAGAGCATCAGAAGCCAGCAGGATTGTTACAGCCATTGCCAATACCCGAATGGAAGTGGGATAAGTTAGGCATGGATTTTATTACAGGATTGCCCAGAACACGTTCAGGCTATGACTCGATATGGGTTGTAGTCGATCGTTTAACAAAGGTAGCTCATTTCATCTCAGTGAAGACTACCTATACTAGTGCCAAGTTGGCAAAGATATACATGACCAGGATCGTATGTCTGCATGGAGTTCCAAGGAGCATTGTATCAGATAGAGGAACCCAGTTTACCTCAAAGTTCTGGAATCAGTTGCATGAAACTTTGGGTACCAGGCTAGAGTTCAGTACAGCTTTCCATCCGCAAACAGATGGACAGACCGAGAGAGTCAATCAGATTTTGGAGGATATGCTGAGAGCTTGTGTGCTAGATTATGGATCTAGTTGGGACGAGAATTTGCCATACGCAGAGTTCTCTTACAACAACAGTTATCAATCCAGTTTGAAAATGGCCCCTTTTGAAGCCTTGTACGGAAGGAGGTGCAGGATCCCATTGTCGTGGGATGAAATTGGAGACCATCAGTTGTTTGGACCGGATCTGATTAAGGATTCTGAACAGAAAGTAAAATTGATTCACGATAGGCTCAAGGTAGCCCAATCCAGACAGAAGAGCTACACAGATTCTAAACGCAAGGAGACATTTTACGAAGTCGGAGACCGAGTTTATCTTCGAGTATCTCCACTTCGAGGAGTTAAGCGCTTTGGAGTTAAGGGAAAGTTAGCGCCACGTTTTGTAGGACCATACAAGGTTTTGGAGCGTATGAGAGAAGTAGCCTACAAGTTGAAATAGCCCGAAGGATTGTCAGGAGTTCACGACGTGTTCCACGTTTCCCAGTTGAAGAAGTGCCACGCGGAGATGGCTGATATACCGCTGAGAGATACAATGCCACTGGAAGCGATTCAGTTGGACAGTGATTTGACCTATGAGGAGAAACCAGTCAAGATTCTTGAGTATGCCAACTGAGTCACCCGCAGCAAGGTTATCAGGTTTTGCAAAGTTCAATGGAGCCACCACACGGAGGATGAAGCCACCTGGGAATGAGAGGAAGAATTTTTGAAGGACCACCCTCACCTATTTTCTAGCCAACCCGAATCTCGAGGGCAGGATTCATCTTAAGGGGGGTAGGTTTGTAACATCCCAAATTTTCAATTTGGAATGTTATACACTAGATCATCATTGCATATCATATTTATTTGCATTTTGGTTGATCCTAGAAATTTCACGCAAATCAAGGACCCTAGGAGAGAGTTGGGGATTTCGTTATTTTCATATTTGAGTTTTCTCAAATTTTGAAAATAGGATCATTTGATTTTATTTATTTTATCTTCAATTATTTCTATTATCAAAATATGATAGAGAGAATAAAATGACTTCCCCAAAATAAAGAAATATTGAGGATTTAATAAAAAATCAAATAAGATTTTATTTTGGATTTATTTGCTATTTTATTTGAATTTAGGAAAAATGCGAATTTTTCAAAATTGCATTTAGGCCCCAAATAAATGTTCATCCTGTGCATCTTGATTTTAGAAGCCGGGGAAATTTATTTCGGGATTTTTGGAGTCCGTTTAGTATTCCTTTTGTTTTTTTTTCTAAGCGTAATTTTTTTAAAAAAGGTCCGAACCGACCTTGGGCCGTGTCCGGCCAGGACTCTGCCTGGTCGGGGCTTTATATAGCGCGACCCCGGCTGCCCCAGCCCATAGCCGCCCGCCCCAACCCTAGCCGCCCCGCACCGCCTGCCCCAGCCGCCGCCGCCCCCGCCGCCGAAGCCGCCGCCGGAGCTCGCCGCCGACAAGGTCGAGCCGCCCGCCGTTTTTTTTAGAAAACTGTTGGTTTTCACCGGGTTTTTTTCGGTTTTTTAGATTCGTTTTTTAGATAGATTGGTTTTATATTTTTTTTCTCGGTTTAGTTAGTTAGCGAGCGTTCGCTCGTTCGTTCATTTTAACAAACGCGTTCTTCATTTAGATCCAGATAACGAACGTTCGTTCACTAATCTGTTCGTCGTTTTTCTTTTTCTTGGATTAAATCTGCGATTTTGCTGATCGCGATTTCTGATCCGATTTTCGTTTTAGTATAATTTTTCGCTCGTTTATCGGAATCAGGCGATTCAAGCGCCTGGAATTTCGTCTCGAAACCCTCTTTCTGTTTAACCAACTCAAACAAGTTTTTGCCTCTGTAAAATTTGACCTAGATCCAAATTAGTAAACGAAGCTTGTTTCTTTTGCCGTTTGTCTTTCGTTGCTTCGTTCGATTTGATTCTTTTTGCCAACCAGAGTTCTTAAGTTGAACTTTCTGGTTAGATCTCTTATTTGAGTTTTACCTGTGCATTAGTTGAGTACTTATTGTATGCTTGTTTGTTTGCGATAGAGTACCCGGAGTGCGCCGCTTGCTACTTCGAATCGCTAGGTTTTGTGGATCATCAGCAAGGAAAGTAACACTTTGATCATACCTCCTACTACCTGGTTTTTATTGCATTAGATCAATCCTCACACATTGCATGATTAGGATCTAATTAAATTGTGGGTTTGTGAAGTAGATGAGGTAATACCTATCACCTGTTTTATTATCAAACCTTTGGGAGTTACTTCTATGTTTGCTTATTATGCCATACTATGCTAGTAGACGTGGATTGGGTGAGTGAAATCCATGACAGATTTGAGTTTGTTAAATTAATGGTTTATCTAATGTGGCAACTTAAATACACACCTGGGTGGATTGAGGCACCTGGGTATTCCAGTGATTGCCTGTTTTTCTTTTGGACCGCCACCCAGGCTCAAAGGGATCATGAGATTATTCATACTAGAAACTTCTGTGTGCAACCACAAGCTACTATGGGCTCTAGCATAGTTGACTAAGTTGTGCGAACTCTTACAGTGATAGACTAGCAGATGTAGGGGAAAATAGGTGTAATGGTCTACCCGATCGTAAGGTGCTAGCGCTTCTGAAAGACTATGTCTCGGTCATCCGTTTCTCAAACACCATGTAGTGCGAGAATCCCAACGGAGAAGATCGGGCCTTGTGGGGAAAAGTACGCAAACCTCTGTAGAGTGTATAAACTAATCATGGTTAGCCATGTCCCCGGTTATGGACATCTTGAGTATCTAGTACTTGGATTATCATGTGAATCTCATCATGTTACTCTAATTAATTTGTTAGGTTTTTAATGATGATGTTTAATGGGGATTGAGAGGGTGTCTACACTCTCAATGTTTAACAACCACCATGATAGTTAGATAAAATTTATTCCTTTGCAGTAGGGAAAAATTGGCTTTACGCAAAACTGTAACCATAGAGCTTTCCACCAGCCAAATTTGCATGTAGTATAGTCTTATTCCATTATTGCTCTCAATGTGTTACATTGCCAGCATATTCCATGTGCTGACCCATTTCGGGCTGCAACGTTCATGTTGCAGACTTTTCAGACGACGAGTAAGGTGCCTTTAGGTCGTGGTTCTATACTCAGTGATGTCGTTGGAGTTGATGGACTCACTTATCTTCCAAGCCTTCCGCTATTATCGTTATTAGATGGCCTTAAGCCATATTTTATTGTAATAAGTTCTCTTTTGAGACACTCGATGTAATAAGTGTGTGATTGCTACTCTATTATAAATCCTTCAAGTACCGTGTGGTGTCAGCATTACTGATCCAGGGATGACACCGGAGCATAGAGATCGGACCATTTGAGATCTGGTTGCTGCACAAGCCAATACACACAATAGCCCATACGGCAGGGTTATGTCCAAGAATATGCATTTTCATCTTATGCTTCCAACTAGCAAAATTAGTACCATCAAAGTTAGGACCTCTATGGTGGTAATTTCCCTCGCCAGATGCCATACTCTCCTAGGTTGTGAAACCAAGGCTATGATCACCAACGCTATGGAAATCAAGGCAAATGGAGACCAAAGCTCTGATACCACTTGTAGGATCAAAAGTATGTCTAGAGGGGGGGTCATTAGACTATTTGACCAAATAAAAATCTAGCCTTTTCCTAATTTTAAGTCTTGGCATATTTTTTAGAACAAGTCAAGCAATCAATCTACACATGCAAGTCTAAGAGTATAGCAGCAAAATGTAAAAAATTTGCACATGAAGGTAAAGGGAGGAGTTTGGAGGGAGCAAACACAATGTAGACACGAAGATTTTTGGCGTGGTTCCGATAGGTGGTGCTATCGTACATCCACGTTGATGGAGACTTCAACCCACGAAGGGTAATGGTTGCGCGAGTCCACAGAGGTCTCCACCCACGAAGGGTCCACGAAGAAGCAATCTTGTCTATCCCATCATGGCCATCGCCCATGAAGGACTTGCCTTACTAGGGTAGATCTTCATGAAGTAGGCGATCTCCTTGCACATACAAACTCCTTGGTTGAACTCCACAATCTTGTCAGAGGCTCCCAAGTAACACCTAACCAATCTAGGAGACACCACTCTCCAAAAGGTAATAGATGGTGTGTTGATGATGAACTCCTTGCTCTTGTGCTTCAAATGATAGTCTCTCAAACACTCAACTCTCTCATAGATTTGGATTTGGTGTAAAGATGATTTGAGTGGAAAGCAACTTGGGGAAGGCTAGAGATCAAGATTCTTGTGGTTGGAATGGAATATCTTGCTCTCAACACATGAGTAGGTGGTTCTCTCTCAGAAAATGTATGTTGGAAGTGTAGGCACGTTCTGATGGCTCTCTCTCTGAATGAAGAGTGGGTGGAGGGATATATATAGTCTCCACACAAAATCTAACCGTTACACATAATTTACCAAACTCGGTGAGACCGAATTATGAAACTCGGTCAGACCGATTCAGTTCAAAATGTGAACGTTAGGCTTTTCGGTGGGACCGACATGTCAACTCGGTGGGACCGATTTCATTAGGGTTAGGGCATAACGTAATCTCGGTGAGACCGATCACATAAACTCGTAAGATCGATTTCTGTAATAGGCAAACAGAGAGTTGGTCAGGCAAACTCGGTGAGACCGAATCGCTCATTTCGGTGAGACCAAAACGTTATGAAAGGGAAACGGAGAGTTTGCATTACGAACTCGATGGGACCGGCCGCTCATCTCGGTTAGACCGAAACGTTACGAAGGGAAACAAAGAGTTTGCAATCCCATCTCGGTGAGACCGAGATCCCTATCGGTGAGACCGATCTGATTAGGGTTTCTAGCAGTGGCTATGTCAAGTGAACTCGGTGGCGCCAGATAGATCAAATCGGTGGGGCCGAGTTTGACTTTTGGTTTGGGACATATGTGAAAATGAGAAAGTGGTTGAGGGCTTTTGGAGTATATCACTAAGCATTTTGAGCAAGCAAGCCATTAAGCAACACCTCATCCCCTTTTAATAGTATTGGCTTTTCCTATGGACTCAATGTGATCTTGGATCACTAAAATAAAATGTAGAGTCTTGAGTTTGAGCCAATGTGTGTCCTTAGCATTTTGAGGGGTCCACATTCCTAGTCCATGCCATGCCAATCATTGAACTTTCTGAAATGATCATCTTGAAAGAGCATTAGTTCAATGAGCTATATGTTGTTAGAAATTACCAAAACCACCCAGGGATAGTTGCACTTTCAGGCGCGCCCTCCATCCTTGTGGCCGCCTCGTGGCTCTTCTGACTTGCACTCCAAGTGTCCTGGGTGTCTTTTTGTCCAAGAAAAATCTTCGCGAAGGTTTTATTCCGTTTGGACTACATTTGGTATTCCTTTTCTGCGAAGCTGAAAAACAAGGAAAAAATAGAAACTGGCACTGGGTTCTAGGTTAATAGATTAGTCCAAAAAATAATATAAAATAGCATATTAACGCATATAAAACATTCAAAATAGATAATTTAATAGAATGGAACAATAAAAAATTATAGATACGTTGGAAACGTATCACCGTCCGATCTAGGGTTAGGGAAAGGCCCCTCGCGTCACCCGCAACCATGCCGCTGCCACCAGCCGTCGCCGGCGACGAGGCAAGGGCCAGCTCCCCCGATTGCCGCCTGGACGTCAGATTAGATGGAGCGCAACCCGACGCTGATGACGAAGGACCCGGCGAGATGGACAACCCAGCCGCGCACGAGGAGACGACCACCTCAGCCCTGAACTTACCAGACCCGCGTCCCCTGCACCGCGTCACGCACCACCCAGGATCCACCGCCGGCGACCGCACCGCACGGCCGCGCCCGCCCGGAGCAAACTTCTTGACCTTGGGATGAAGAGGAAGGGGAGAGGCAAGGAGACCGACCGAGGGGGGGGGCGTCCGCCTTGTCCCTCGACCCAGATCTATCCGAATCCAGCGCCCAGAAACGATTGGCCAAGGGGAGGCTGCCGCGGGGAAGGGGGACGAGCCCCTGGCCGCAAGAGCTCGCCGATGAGAGGAGGGGGGAAGGAGATCCCTGACACATGGAGCACGGGGGGAGGGGAGAGAGCGGGCCTGGCGCTGGCCATCGACGACCGCACCATCGCGATGGGGAGCAAGGGCAGAGGAGGGGGAGGGGAGGGGGAGGAAAGAGAGCCATCCCGCTCATCTGAACTGCTATTATTTTAGTATCTTTGTTGAATCATATTGTTTTTTTCAATGTACCGGGGCTCTCCTCCGGTTCCATTCATTCAAAATGAAACCACGAGCAACATCCAGTGCCCTAGGCTCAACGCCGCTGGCTAAAAACAACATAAAATTCACTATAGGTTCTCCAAAACTGCCATGCCGGCAGACCATCAATCAATAAGATAAGATTATACTTCCTCCGTTTCATAATATAAGAATGTTTTTTTTACATTTAATAGTGTTAAAAACGCTTTTATATTATGAGACGGAGAATTAAATATAAAAAACGCTCTTATATTATGGGATGAAGAAAATACTAGATAAGAAGATGGATGGGAGGCCAACAGTACACCCATGGCAGTGTCAGCCTGAGAAAGCCACATGAATCAGGTCATTGGGCAACAGATTCGGTGCAGGCACGCAGCCAATGTATGTATCGCGCGCCGTCGAGTGTGCTCGGCAGAGCGCATCTGTTCTCATGTCCGAGCTCACATGAACTCGGGTGAACAGTAAAATATATATTTTTATTCTGAATCTTTTTGTGTGAAATGTTGATAAATGTTTTTATGGCCTGCAAAATTTCATCATCATATGATATTCATGGAAAACGTGGCGAAAAAAAACCAAAATCAATGCTCCAAAATGTTACTTTCAAACACATTTTGAAGCATTGATTTTTTTTGCCACATTTTACATGAAAGTCATCTGGTGATGAAAATGTATAAGCTATGAAAACATTTGTCAAACTTTCACAAAAAATTAGATTTTTTAATATTTTATGATTTTACTGGGTGAGCTCGGGATTAGAACATCACTTTCAGTGCTCGGGCACATTCTTTAGAAAAGGATACAATAGTCAGGCAAACATTAAATACTTCGCCTGTCTGCTTGTTGCTTTTAGTTTTTTCTTTTAGTTTTTGCACCAACGGCGCATCGAGTCCTCATAGTCTGCGTATGACTTGAAATACTTCAAATACTTAAAATAGTTCAGTGAGGGCGCAACAAGATTATGGTGAACGTTGCTCCATGTATACTTTTTTTTCAAAAAAGAGGAATACCTCTGGCCTTTGCATCTCTTAAGGCACACATCCATATTATTAAAAAGAATCCAGGTTCAAAATATAGTCTCAAACAATACGACAAAACATATATAAAAACTTGTCATAGCCGGTAAAAATAGGATAAGATGACTAGACACATATCTTATTATTGGATCGTCATCCAAACCGGCTGTAAGTATCTCGTGCGACCATCTCTCATCGGCTGCACCTAATATCCATAAGCTCCCTGTGGTCCGTATGGCTGAGTAACGATCACGATGGATCCAAGCGGACGCCCTGAAGATAACCTGCAAAAAAATTGTGACGATTTGTTTATTAGAGACAACATCATTCCGGCAATTCCATATGACCCAAAGTAATGTACACACTTCAACTCAAATATGTGCCGTAGTCCTAGGCTCTACCCCGGTTAACCAAATCCCAAAAAAAATCGATAACATGGTGGGCGGAGATACGTTAAAGGACACGTGAATGCTCCGCCACACTAACTTAGCAAGTGGGCATTGGATAAAAAGATGTTGTATTGATTTTTCCTGATCATAAAAGTAATATAGATTACTACCCTCATAACTACGCTTTGCCAAGTTATTTTTTGTCAAAATTACTCCTTTATGCGTCATAGTTACTATCCCATGAGCCTAGAAAATAAATTTCGTTTACCGTTTTTAAAGGTGATGATCTTGCCCCTGCTGGTTCGCCTTCAACGATTGAGCACATAGACAATCACAGAGCAGGTAAGTTATAGTTAAATAACTTTACTCTTTGATCTTCACAATTCAAGAGTGCTGCAGTAACCTAAATTATCTTCTTTTTACCGTTCTCCATGCCCCACCAATACTACCGTTGAGATCATCACAAATGCCTGCCGACAATTTGAACTCACTCATACTTTCTTCGTCTCAAAATAAGTGTCTCAACTTTGCATTAACTTTAGTACATCCTTTTGGTTTTAGTCACACGCGTCTTTTCCATCTAAGAAGGATGCCCTTACGATCATTTCATGCTCTGCTTTCGGTCGAGCGGTCCCAGGGAAAGGTGCACTAAACTTGAGGACGGAGGGAATAACACAATTGGGTCAGAATTTCCTTTGCACCTTTGCAATAGTGATATTGCCATATTGGGAGACCCATGTGCGTTATTTTTCAGGACTAATCAAGTGCGAACTGTCACATGCCTGGTTGTTGATCGGTGGACTAAAATGTACTTGCACATGATTACCCAAGACTCTGTTAGGCTGACATGCATGCATGTTCTAACTGAAGGTCACGGTGGTTATGGGGCTGACTATGGATTGTCAACACGATTAGTTGATATGTGTACACCTAATACGGCGTTCACACGTAACCTCAAGAGAGCATGACGATTAGCATCAGACTGTCAGATACGCTCACAAATTGTATGCAGAAAATGATTTCAGTGTAAGCAATGACGTGCTGACAGTTCAGAGTTTGAACATTCATTCTAGTGTAAGAACTCCAAAGAGATTATTCGAAACAACTGAATAGTGTTAGAGAAATGAATTTTGCTCAACCGCCTAACAGATCGTCACGCTGGTACCGCTGAATTATAATAAACTTGGAAGGACAACGCCAATCCTCTTCACTGGTTCAGCTACCTTGTCATTCGATCACCATAACTGAATGTCTCTAAAATAAAATCGAATAACATCATATATCTGTCCTTTTCTCTCATAAAGATCATACCTCACGACCTAGAAGTTCCTACATCCTCAGAGTACCAAGACATCCCATGCACTAAGTAATGTGCTATGGAAAAACGGCACACGGGTATGATTCTGTTTAATCCGCGTATCCGTGTCTTAAATCTTAACCGTCAAGAGCCAACGGCCATCCTGAGCAAATCAAGGCATGTTCATCCCAATAATTGTTGTGCTGACCAATCCTAACGAAAATCATCACATAGAAAATCTCCATAATCAATCAAGCTTACAATTATTAGCAAACAACACGCAAGCTCTGATGATCTGAACACTATAAATAGGGACGCCATTACCATTGCAAAGCACAAGACAAAAACCTTGAGGACTTGGCTGCCTTGCTACATTACTTGTTAGTAGGCGTACTCTGAAATTGAAATGGAGAGTCCCTCTCTGCTTCTTCTCATCACCTTGTTGGCCTTTGCATTCAAGGCCTCCGTTGCTCAATGGACGCCTGCATTTGCAACATTCTACGGCGGCAGCGACGCTTCGGACACCATGGGTAAGGTTTCTTTTGCAGCTGAGTTGCATGCATTATTTGGTTGTCGCACATTCTGGATCTTCTTTTACTAAGCGGATGCAACTTACACAAAAATGCAGGTGGTGCGTGCGGGTACGGGAACTTGTACAATGCTGGGTACGGGGTTAATTCAGCTGCTTTGAGCACGGCACTCTTCAACAACGGCGCGTCTTGCGGCATGTGCTTCACCATCACCTGTGACGCAAGCAAGACGCAGTCGTGCAAACAGGGCACATCCATCACCATCACGGCCACCAACTTCTGCCCGCCCAACTATGCCCTGGCCAGCGACAATGGCGGATGGTGCAACCCACCGCGGCAGCACTTTGACATGTCGCAGCCCACGTGGGAGACCATCGCCGTCTACCAAGCCGGCATTGTGCCGGTCAACTACAGGAGGGTTCCATGCCAAAGGAGTGGGGGCATGAGGTTCACCATCAACGGGAACGACTACTTTGAGCTCGTGACGGTGGCAAATGTCGGCGGCAGCGGCGTGGTGTCCCAAATGTGGATCAAGGGGTCCAAGACTGATTGGATGGTAATGAGCAGGAACTGGGGTGCCAGCTGGCAGAGCAATGCTTACCTCAATGGCCAGAGCCTGTCCTTTAAGGTACAGACCGACGATGGCCGAGTCGTCATGGCCGACAATGTTGCGCCATACAACTGGTGGTTCGGTGCCACCTACACTTCATGGCAGCAGTTCTAATATCTTGCTAGGTTGGTGTAGGTACTCATCTATGGGTACTCAAATAGTCAGGCCCGATGATTTCATCCGAGGCTGTATCTCTTCTTTTCTTTCTTTGTATCTCTGTTTTGCTTATCCAAGTTTGTGTACTTAGCTTTCATTAATTCTATTGTATCATAAGATCATCATATTATATGTGTGTGCCCAACATCTCAAGAGTAATTTATCTTCAATCAAATCTCTAGTGTTTAATACGAGGTCGCCTATTTGTGCCTAAATTTCAGTCGATTTTCTTCACTTTTGGGTTGAAATCCAATGAACGGGACATCTTCCTCCTCTTCCTTCTTCCTGCTCTAACCAATGACGCACTTGTATGTATCGCCAACCAACCGCATGTACCTACCAACCGTGGTCGGTGGCGCTATCGTTCTCACCTTGTCGCCCCTGGCCATCTCTCTAAACCCTGCCACGATTCTATCGCCGGGGACCTCCCTAAACTACTCACCAAACCATCAAGGGGATCCAATGCTCTGCGGCCAAGTGTGGTAGTGGTAGCAATGTGGATTAGGAGCACCATAGTCATGCTTGTTCACCGAACCGATTAACAAATCATGTGGTTGCTTTCTGACCCTCAATAGATCACAGTGTGCTTGCTATTCTAACAAGTGGTACCATAGTCGGGTGTGTGATTGATATTCTAAAAATTATGTCAAGACGTGCAAAAAAATCCATAAAAAACACTTACATGCACATGACTCAGCTTTGTTTTCCTATTTCAAGTTTCGTGAAAATCACAACTTATTTGTGACTTGTTGAAAAAGAACAAACATAAGCTTCATATTCCAACCTTTTCTAAATCATGTTCCATGAAAAGGATGGCATCATCCCCGTATTTTAGAAGGGACACCATGTAAGAGCATCTCCAGCCGTTCGGTGCCCCCAAGGACTGAAATATCGCCTCCTGGGGGCTAGCCGGCGCTATTTTCACCGTGGGCGCGGTCGGGTTCCCAACTGCCGCCCCAAGTTGGCCCCAGACGCTGTTTTTTGATATCCAAATTCGGCTAAATTTCATACAAAATGACATAAATTTGGTCAAAATTCAGGCGGTTTTCATTGATATTTGTACAAAGTTAAAGACATAATTTAAAAACTTTGAAAAACTAAAACTACGCCGCCGCCGCCGCCCCGAGCCTACTACATGCCGAGGAGCTTGTAGAAGGCGGTGTAGTCGCTGCCGCCGTCCTTGCTGCAGGCCTGCCCTAGGTCGCCATGGCAGACGGGGTTGGTCAGCGCCGGCGCCTCTCATCGCTGTCCTCGAGGACGGTGACGCCGCCCTCGTCGCGGCCGCGATGCCGAGCGGCGATCTCCTCGAGGGCGCTGATACGTCTCCAACGTATCTATAATTTATGAAATATTCATGTTGTTATATTATCATTCTTGGGTGTTTTACAATCATTTTATAGCAACTTTATATATTATTTTTTGGAACTAACCTATTGACCCAGTGCCCAGTGCTAGTTGTTGTTTTTTGCTTGTTTTTTACATCACAGAAAATCAATATCAAACGGAGTCCAAACACCGCGAAACTTTTTGGAGATTTTTTTATGAACCAAAACACTCAGGATGGGCCAGAGCAGCACCTGGGGGGTGCCCCGAGGGGGCACAACCCACCAGGGTGCACCTGGGGGCCCAAGCGCGCCCAGGTGGGTTGTGCCCACCTCGGTGGCCTCCCGCACCCCCTCTTTACCCTATAAATTCACTAATATTCCGAAAACCCTCGGGGTTAACCTAGATCAGAAGTTCCGTCACCGCAGGCCTCTGTAGCCACCGAAAACCAATCTAGACCCTTTTCAGCACCCTGTCGGAGGGGGAATCATCTCCGGTGGCTATCTTCATCATCCCGGCGGCCACCACGATGAGGAGGGAGTAGTCCACCCTCGGGGCTGAGGGTTTGTACCAGTAGCTATGTGTTTGATCTCTCTCTCTGTCTCTCTCTCTCTCCCTCTCGTGTTCTTGAGATGTCACGATCTTGATGTATCGCGGGCTTTGTTAATATAGTCGGATCATACGGTGTTTTCCCCTCTCTATCTTGTTGTGATGAATTGAGTTTTTCCCTTCGAGATTTCATTATTATCAAACTGAATACTTTTATGGATTTGAGAAGACTTGATATATGTCTTGCAATTGAATACTCGTGGTGACAATGGGGTATCATATTCATTCACTTGATATGTGTTTTGGCACTCAACTCGCGGATTCCTGAGGTGACATTGGGGTAATCTACGCATTGGGGTTGATGCACATTCTTGTCTTTGTTTCTCTGGTAGAAATCTTGGGGCACTCTTTGAGGTTCCTTGTGTTGGATTGAGTATTTTGAATATGAAATTATTTGGTGTTATTTTAGTACGAACTCTTGGATAGATCGAACGGAAAGAATAGCTTCGAGGTGGTTTCGTACCCTACAAACGATTTCTTCTTATGTTCTCCGCTAGATAGGAACTTTGGAGTGATTCTTCATTGCACTTTTGAGGGGTGGTTATGTTGATCCAATTATATTAGCACTGTTGAGAGATTGCACTAGCGAAAGTACGGACCCTAGGCCTCATTTTTAAGCATTGCAACACCATTTTTGTGCCCGTTTACTATTTTCTACCTTGCTGTTTTTATTTATTCAGATTATAAAAATATATTTCTACCATCAATATTACACTTGTATCACCATCTCTTCGCCTAACTAGTGCACCGATACAAATTGCCATTGTATTGGGTGTGTTGGGGACAAAAGATATTTCTTGCATTTGATTTCAGGGTCGTTTGAGAGAAACCATCTTCATCCCACACCTCCCACGGATTGATAAACCTTAGGTCATCCACTTGAGGGAAAATTGCTACTGTCTTACAAAACTCTGTGCTTGGAGGCCCAACATGTGTCTACAAGAATAAAGTTGTGTAGTAGAAATCAAGCTCTTTTCTGACGCCGTTGCCAGGGAGGTGAGTGCATGAAGGTATATCTTTAGATATTGCAATCGTATCTTTTAGTTTCTTGTTTTATCACTAGTTTGGTTTATAAAAGAAAACTACATAAAAATAGAATTGAGGTTGCATCATATTATTGATCATCTTTATAATATCTTTCTTGAAAATGATGGTTCGGAAAATTGTACTCAATTGTTAGAAGAAGAATTCAATAAAGTGTTTGGCACAAAATATTTGAATGATGAGCATGATTGCAATATTGCTGGTATGAATTCTTTGAATATCCATGATGCTAATGATATGCAAAGCCATAAGCTTGGGGATGCTATATTTGATGAAGATGATATTTTTAGTCCCCCAAGTTTTGATGAGAAAATTTATTATGATGATTGCACACCTCCTATTTATGATGATTATATTGATGAAAGTGGATTCAGGGATGTCATGACTTTATTTGATGATGAATCCACTATTTTGGAAGAGGATGCAATTGATTATGACAACAAAGTTCCTATCTATGATGATTATGGTGATGACATGTATGTTGTATTAATGATAACCATGAAACTTGTCATCATGATTTTAATTTTCAATCTCATGATAGTTATTTTGTTGAGTTTTCTCCCACCACTACCGATGAGAAGAAATTTACTTATGTGGGGAGTAATAAATTTTCTATGCTTGTGTATCATGAAAAGAATGCTTTATGTGATAGTTATATTGTTGAATTCATTCATGATTCTACTGAAAATTACTATGAGAGAGGAACATATGCTTTTAGGTATCGCAATAATATCGAGTTTCCTCTCTATGTGTTGAAAATCTTGAAGTTATGCTTGTTTTTCCTTCCTATGCTAGTTGATTCTTGTTCCCATAAGTTGTTTGCTCAAAAAATCCCTATGCATAGGAAGTGGGTTAGGCCTAAATGTTCTTGCCATGTGTTTCATGATGCTCTCGTTATGTTTCAATTCTGTACTTTTATGTGAGCGTCATTGAAATCATCATGCCTAGCTAAAAGGCATTAAAGAAAAGTGCTTGTTGGGAGAGAACCCAACACTTTTACCTACTGTTTTTGTGTGTTCACATGATTATGCTACTGTAATGATCATGTTTTATTGATTTTGTTTCAATAAAGTGCCAAGTAAAGCCTTTGGGATGGCTTACAGTGATAGTTGATTTGATCTTGCTAAAAAATAGAAACTTTTGCGCTCAGGAAAATAATTCTCATTTTAAACAGAAGTGTGATAAAATACTGATTCTTTTTGAAGAAGGTTAATAGACAAATTTCCCAGGCTTTCCTAATTTTTCAGAATTGTTGGAGTAACACAAGTATGGTTGGAGTACAGATTACTACAGACTGTTCTGTTTTTGACAGATTCTGTTTTCAATGCATAGTTTGCTTGTTTTCTTGGCTTATATTGATCAATATAAATTGTGGAAATGATATGCTACAATAGGCATTGTGTGATAACAATTATGAATCTTGTCTTTGACCGTACCAAAGTGAAATGGTTTACTCTTTATCATACTAACCTATGTCACGAAGTTCCGTTAAGTTTTGTGTGATTGAAGTTTTCAAGTTTTGGGTGAGATGTCGATATGAGGAGAATAAGGAGTGACAAGACCCTAATATTGGGGATGACCAAGGCACCCCAAGTTAATATCTAAGGAAGATCCAAGCAACTAAGCTTGGGGATGCCCCGGAAGGCATCCCCTCTTTCGTCTTCAACATTATCGGTAACCTCACTTGGAGCTATGTTTTCATTCCTCACATGATATGAGTTTTACTTGGAGCGTCATTTTTTTGGTATTATTTGCTTGATGTTATTTATAGTATTGCATCTTTATTTCAATAAAAATGGCAATGATAGCCTTTTCCATGCTTATTTTGCAAGTATACAAGTTGCTGTTTGAAAACAGAAAGTTTACCGCTGTTGCAAAAATTCCCTAGAAAAGTCAGAATATGATAAAATGTTGAAACTTTTTGCAAAATAAAATATGATATATTTTCTACAGTGTGGTAGAATTTCATAATGTTTTGAGTTTAATAAGTATTGATACTCTTGCATTCTTTACAGACTGTACTGTTTTGGCAGCTTGCTGTTATGTTTGCATTGTTTGCATATGTTTGCTTGTTTAATGATTCTATTTGAGGATAGGAGTATTAAATATGCAGAGTAATTTAGTATTCAATATTGAATAATAATTTTAGGGATTTTCCACAGTAGAGAATGATAAGGTTTTTCTATTGGTTTATACTAACTTATCTCACGAGTTCTTGTTGAGTTTTGTGTGCATGAAGCTTTTGAGATTTAGGAAAACCGTGATATGAGAGAAATTAAGGAGACACAAAAGCTCAAGCTTGGGGATGCCTAAGGCACACCAACATAATATTTTAAGAAGTCTCAATCATCTAGGCTTGGGGATGCCCGGTAGGCATCCCACCTTTCTTCTTCAACATTTATTGGTTAGTATTGGTTGAGCCTAAGTTTTTGCTTCTTCACATGATGTGTGCTATTCTTATAATGTCATTTTATTTTGTTTTTGCTTGATATTTTAATAAAATACTTAGATATGATTTTTTAAATAAAATAGAGTCCTCAAATAGTTGTCAGGGAGGCTAGGTATGCGGCATTCACATCCCGTCAACGAAGCTCTTTTCTATGGAATTGCTCTAGTGCTTCACTTCTACCATTTTGAGCATGGTGTGCTTTAGTATTTTTGAAGAAATTATCTCTTGCTTCACTTAAATTAATTTACAAGAAAGAAATATTATGCTCATGATCTGCAGTTATATCTTTTTGGAGTACCTTGTCATTTACTCGTGTGCTTGTAGCGACCCGATCCCAATGGACCATAGTCTCTGTGCTTAAATGTCATCCCTGGATCGGTATGCTGAAACACATAGTACTCGAGGATTTATTGCAGAGTTCAATCACACACTTATTACAACGAGTGCCTCAAAAAGAGTACTTATTACAATAATATGGTTGAAGGCCATCTAAATAAGATAACTGCGAAAGCTTCGAAGATAAATGAGTCCATCCAACTCCGCGGCAAAACTGAGTGCATGACAACGACCTATCGCACCATACTCTTCGTCTGAAAATTCTGCAACATGATACATTGCAGCCGTGTAGGTCAGCACACAGAATATGCTGGCAAGATAACACTATATAGCAATGAACAAATAACAGCTATCACTACATGCATATTTGGCTAGTGGAGGCTCCACGGTTATCATTTGCATAAAGCTAATTTTCCCTACAACAAAGGAATATATTTTATTTAACTACAAAGTTTGCTGAAATTATTGAGAAGGTACCCCCAACTCAATCCCAAATTAACATTAATAACCCAACAAATTCATTAAGTAATGTGATGAGATCAAAATAATAATTCAAACACCACATACTCAAGATGTCCATAACCGCGGACACGGCTAACCATGATTAGTTTATACACTCTACAATGGTTTGTGCACTTTTCCCCACAAGACTCGATCTCCTCCATTGTATTTCTCACACTACATGACGTTTGAGAAACGGATGACCGAGACATAGTCTTTCCAAACAGGTCACCTTAACCGATAGATAGGCCGGTACACCTACAATTCCCCTACATCTGCTAGCCCATCATGGAAAGGATTCCCACAACTTACTCAACTATGCCAGAGCCCATAATGGCTTGTGGATACACACGGAAGTTTCTAGCATGAATAATCTTATGACCCCTTTGAGCCTGGGTGGTATTCAATAGGACGATCACACGGGTACCCCGGAATCTCCTAGGACAACACTGGATTCCCCAGGTACCCACAACCAATCCACAAAAATGTGTATTTAAGTAGCCACCTTAAGTTTCCCTTAGTTATAAGTAACTCTCACATCTTTCATGAATCTCACAAACCAATCCACGTCTACGAGCATAGCAAAGTAGTGCAAGCATAACACAATAATACCCGGGGTTTGATAAAAGACAATAGGTTCCTACCTCATCAACTACTTCCCACACCCACATGTTATCAAAGTCCTACTCATGCAATGTTTGAGGGTTTAAAACTAATACATAAAAACTGGGTAAAAGGGATATGATCAAACTGTTACTTTCCTTGCTGACGATCGGAAAACCCTAGAGATTCGTAGTAGCAAGCCTCGCACTGCGGAAACTCTATCGTGAACAAACAATAGCATACATAAGCAGTCAAGCATAATATGCAACAGTAAAAACCAAAATAAAAGATCTAAACAGAAAGTTCAAGTGAAGAGCTTCGATTTGCAAAAAGAATCACTCGAATCGGAGTTACGAAACTCAAACTACGATCAAAAGAAGATCAAATTCAAATCTGCTTGAAACCAAATTTAAAACTTCCATAATCATGTTCAAGTTGTTTATCTAGATAGAGGGGAACAAGATGAAGATTTTGGTGTTGGTTTCACTGGATTTGGATAAACGAGCAACCAGTAGTGAGGGTTTGAAGATTAGGGACTAATCTACGATAAAGAAATTACAGATAGGTCCCTGGCCGAAAATTAAACTAAAAAGAAAAAATCTAACGAACAAGCGTTCGCTAACAGAAACTAACGAGCAAATTCGTTCGTTAATAGAACGAATCGGGTGAACATTCACTAAATAACATAACCAAATAATAAACCGATCTAAATAAAATAAAACCAAACTTAAAAAAACGAACGGTTCTATCGGTTTTACCGGTTCGGGGAGAATAAACCGGCGGTGGCGGCATTGCTTCAATGAGCGGGTGACGCGGCAGCGGTAAGGCGGCGGCGAGGCGAGGTGACAACGCGGGGAGGCGGCGCGGGGCAGCGGCGGCTAGCAGCGGGCGGCGGCGCGGCGTCTCGGCAGCGGTGCGGCGAGATGCGGTGGCGGTGGGCGGCGGCTTGAGGAGGAGAAGAGGGGGGTGGCATGCTATATAAAGGGGCCGGGGCATCCGACTTGGGCGAGGGGGCGGCATGCTGCGTGGCCGGCTCGAACTCCGGCCGGAGTCTGGCGTGAACACAGCGCGGGAGGCGGTGCGGCGAGCGGGCCGGCTGGGCCTTCGGCCTTGTTCGGTCCAAAAGAATTTTTTTATAATTTCGCCGCAGATCCAAAATAAAATAAATAAAAAATTCTAAAATCCCAAAAATAATTTTTACGATCCTCTCCTAATATTTAGGACCACATGAACATTTTTCTGGGCTAGAATGCAAATTTCTCCCTAATTTAACCGAATAAAATCTCAAATAAATATATTCTTATTCAAAATTAAATTTCCATTATTTCCTCTGTTTTGAAGAAGTCATATTATCTTCTCTCATTATTTTATTTATTTTGAAATAATTGGAAAAATAATTTCAAATAAAAATCACCTTTGATCCAATTTACCAATTTTTGAAAATTCAAAAATGGAATTTTATAAAAACCTCCAACTCTCTCACATGGTCCTTGAGTTGCTTAATGTCTCTTGGATCAAAGTGTCCAAATAAACCAAATTCAAAATGCTCAAAATATGGATGCATATGATGACCTAATGATTAACATCCAAATTGAAAATTGGGATGTACAAACCTACCCCCCTTAAGATGAATCTCGCCCTCGAGATTCGGGTTGGCTAGCAAATATGTGTGTGTGGTCTTTCCATAGGTCTTCTTCTCGCTCCCAGGTGGCTTCTTCCTCGGTATGGTGACTCCACTAAACTTTGCAAAACTTGATGACCTTGCTGCGTGTAACTCGGATGGCAAGATCGAGTATCTTGACGGGTTTCTCCTTGTAGGTTAGGTCACTCCCCAACTGAATTGCTTCCAGGGGCACTGTATCTCTTAGAGGAATATCGGTCATCTCTGCATGGCAACTGGGAAATGTGAAACACATCATGAATTCCTAACAATCCTTCAGGTAACTCCTACTTGTAGGCCACTTCTCCCATACGTTCCAAAACTTGGTATGGTCCTACAAATCTTGGGGCTAACTTTCCTTTGACTCCAAATCGTTTAACTCCTTGAAGTGGTGACACACGGAGATATGCTCTATCTCTGATTTCATATGCTACCTCCTTGCGTTTAGTGTCAGCATAACTCTTCTGCCTGGACTGAGCTACCTTCAGTCTATCACGAATCAACTTAACCTTCTCTTCAGACTCTCTGATTAAATCTGGTCCGAACAATTGTCGGTCTCCAACTTCATCCCACATCAATGGTGTCCTGCATCTCCTTCATACAAAGCTTCGAAAGGGACCATCTTCAAACTGGCTTGGTAGTTGTTGTTATAGAAGAATTCTGCGTAGGGAAAATTATCATCCCAACTAGAACCATAATCTAGTGCACAAGCTCTCAACATGTCCTCTCGGATCTGATTGACTCTCTCGGTCTGTCCATCTGTCTGTGGATGAAAGGCTGTACTGAACTCTAGCCTGGTACCCAAAGTCTGGTGTAATTGATTCCAAAACTTCGAGGTAAACTGTGTTCCTCTATCTGATAAGATGGTCCTCGGAACTCCATGCAGACATACGATCCTGGTCATATATACCTTGGCCAACTTCGCGCTTGTATAAGTAGTTTTCACGGGGATAAAGTGAGCCACTTTGGTCAAGCGATCTACTACTACCCAGATGGAATCATAACCTGATCGTGTCCTGGGTAATCCAGTGATGAAATCCATGCCAAGCTTATCCCACTTCCATTCGGGTATCAGCATAGGCTGAAGTAATCCTGCTGGCTTCTGGTGCTCTGCCTTAACTCTCTGACATACATCACATACGTCTATATACTCGGCAATATCCTTCTTCATACCTGTCCACCAGAAATGTTCCTTCAAATCCAAAAACATCTTGGTGTTTCCTGGGTGAATCGAGTATGGCAAGTCACGAGCCTCCTGAAGTATTAAATTCCTGATTTCTGGGTCATTGGGCACATAAATACGGTCCTCAAACCATAATGTTTCATGTTCATCCTCACGAAAACCTTTGTACTTTCCTTTATTCATCTTCTCCTTTATCTCCGCAATCTCCTCATCAGTCTTCTGGGCTTCTCGAATCTTTCCCAACAACGTGGACTGCACTTCCAATGCTGCAATGAAACCTCTCGGAACTATCTCCAAATGAAGTTCGCTGAGATCGTCGGCTAACTTTCGCGGTAATCCTCCGGTCACGAAAGTATTAACATAACTCTTGCGACTCAAAGCGTCTACTACAACATTGGCCTTTCCTAGATGATAATGCAACTTTATATCATAATCCTTTATGAGCTCCAACCATCTCCTTTTCCTGAGATTCAACTCCTTCTGCGTGAAGATGTACTTCAAAATCTTATGATCCGTGTATACATCACAACGGTTTCCAATAGGAAAATGTATCCAGGTCTTAAGCGCATGCACTACGGCTACTAACTCCAAATCATGTGTGGCATAATTCAACTCATGTGGTCGAATCTGACGTGAGGCATATGAAACAACTCTTCCGTCTTGCATAAGTACACCTCCAAGTCCTTGGTGAGAAGCGTTGCAATATACTTGGAAATCCTTGCGTATATCTAGAAGAATTAGCACTGGGCCTGTAACTAAACATTTCTTCAACTCTTGAAAACTGGCCTCACATTCCTCGGTCCATTTGAACTTGGTGTCCTTCTTCAATAACTACATCATGGGCTCCGCAATCTTGGAAAAGTTCTCAATGAATCTCCGGTAATATCCTGCGAGTCCAAGAAAACTGCGTATCTCTCCAACTGAGGTGGGTGCCAACCACTCAGTGACGGATTGAACCTTGGAAGGGTCTACTGCTATACCTTCTCCTAATATAACATGTCTGAGAAATCCAACTTCCTTCAACCAAAACTCACATTTGGTGAACTTGGCATATATTTGATGTTCCCTGAGCTTCTCGAGAACTAAGTGCAAATGTTCCTTGTGTTCTTCTTCATTCTTCGAGTATACCAATATATCATCAATGAACACCACAACGAACTTATCCAAGAACTCCATGAATACCTTATTCATCATACTCATAAAGTAGGCAGGGGCGTTAGTCAAACCAAAAGACATGACAATGTACTCATATAGCTCGTACCTTGTGGTAAAAGCTGTCTTAGGTATATCCTGTTCTCGGATCTTCAGCTGGTGGTATCCTGATCGAAGATCGATCTTGGAGAATACAATAGCTCCATGCAGCTGGTCAAACAAATCATTGATCATCGGTAGTGGGTATTTGTTCTTGATCATCACCTCATTAAGTGCACGATAATCCACAACCATTCTCAAAGATCCATCCTTCTTCTCAACTAAGAGCACTAGGGCTCCCCATGGTGACGAGCTCGGTCGAATGTAACCTTTCTCCAATAACTCCTTAATATGTTTCTTAATTTCCTCCAGATCATTTGCGGGCATCCGATATGGTCTCTTCAATATTGGTCTGGTGCCTGGTAACAACTCTATCAAAAATTCTATATCTCGATCTTGTGGCATGCCTGGCAGTTCCTCTGGAAATACGTCGGGATAATTCTTTACTACTGGCACTTCCTCCTCAACAACTCATGAAATTGAATTTACTTGAGTCCTCCTTGGCACATGCCTAGACACATACTTGATCCTTTTACCTTCTGGGGTGGCGAGAAGAATTGACTTACTAGCACAATCGATATTTCCTCTGTACATTGATAGCCAATCCATGCCTAGTATCACATCCAATCTTTATGAATCCAAAATTATTAGGTATGAGGGGAAAACATGCCTACCTATGGTCAATGGCAACTGAAAACATCCTTTGCTAGCCATATACTCCGCTCCAGGTGAGCTTACTAACATAGGTGTCTTAAGGGCTACGGTGGGAAACTTAAACTTATCCACAAATCCCCTTGATATGTATGAATGTGATGCACCAGTGCCAAAAAGGACAATAGCTGTAAATGACTTAATCAAAAACTTACCAATAACGGCATCGAGCTGCTCTTCAACTTCCTCCATGTTGACGTGGTTCACCTGCCCTCTGGTGAAAGGGTTGGGCTTCTTTCCAGAGCTTCCATTTTCGTTGCCATTCTTACCTCAGAACAATCATGGCATAGTGTACAGTCTTCCCACACTTGAAATAGGTAACATGGCTCAGATCCTTTTTGGCGGGTGTTGCTGGGTTGGAATGGCTCTGACTATTGTTTCCTCCATTCCCATTTCCATTCTTAGGGCCACTGTGATTATGTTAACTTCCTCGATTGTGAGAATGGCCTCCATGGTTATGATGGGTATGTCCTCCTGAGTTCAGGGTAAAATGAGGCTTCTGGTGAGCTCCAGAGTTGTACTTCCCCTGTCCATACTTCCGTTCGCGGTTCTCTATCTGCTGCTGCTTGCCTTCAATCATAAGAGCCTTGTCTACCAGCTCCTGATAGTTTGTGAATGTTGCCACCATCAACTGCATACTCAGCTCGTCATTCAGCCCCTCCATAAACTTCTCCTGCTTCACGGCATCTGTGGCCACATCATCTGGGGCAGCTAACTTGCTGAACTCATCTATGTACCGCGCCACAGTATGGTTTCCCTGGCGTAAGTTGCGAAACTCATGCTCATAGCTCCAGCTGAGACATGTGCAGTGCAGAAGGCCTGCTGAAATTAATCCCAAGTAACATTGGCCACGGGGAAAGTGGCGGTGTAGTTCTCCCACCATGAGGCTGCGGGTCCATCCAATTGATGTGCGGCAAAGCGCACTATCGGTGTCAAAACCGGCGGATCTCGGGTAGGGGGTCCCGAACTGTGCGTCTAGGCCGGATGGTAACAGGAGGCAGGGGACACAATGCTTTACCCAGGTTCGGGCCCTCTTGATGGAGGTAAAACCCTACGTCCTGCTTGATTAATATTGATGATATGGGTAGTACAAGAGTAGATCTACCACGAGATTAGAGAGGCTAAACCCTAGAAGCTAGCCTATGGTATGATTGTTGTTCGTCCTATGGACTAAAACCCTCCGGTTTATATAGACACCGGAGAGGGCTAGGGTTACACCGAGTCTGTTACAATGGGAGGAGATCTACATATCCGTATTGCCAAGCTTGCCTTCCACGCCAAGGAAAGTCCCATCCGGACACGGGATGAAGTCTTCAATCTTGTATCTTCATAGTCCGAGAGTCCGGCCAAAGGTTATAGTCCGGCTATCCAGACACCACCTAATCCAGGACTCCCTCAGTAGCCCCTGAACCAGGCTTCAATGACGACGAGTCCGGCGCGCAGATTGTCATCGGCATTGCAAGGCGGGTTCCTCCTCCGAATACTTCATAGAAGATTTTGAACACAAGGATAGTGTCCAGCTCTGCAAAATAAGTTCCACATACTGTCATAGAGAGAATAATATTTACACAAATCTAATCTGCTGATGTATTTCGTAGCGTGTCATCACGCCACAGCCAAGCCTTTATTTGAACCGTTTTTACTGTTCCACCTTAGCGCGTTTTGCGAGGCGGTTTCCTTGGCACGTCTTGTTGAAGCAGATATCGTGTCCCCTTATCCCGGGATTCTCATCAATACGGGCGTGGGTAACCCAACCACGCCATTGATTACGACGCTTGGGAGATAAGCGAGTTTTACCAGGCTGGTGGGGACGCATAGTTTCGTCCGCCCATATAAGGGGATAAGGATCCGCCTTTCCATCCACGTCTTCTTCCTCCTTTGCTCATCCATTCTCGCGCACTTAGCTCCAGCGCCCAAGTCCGCATTCCCCACCTCAACCTTCTACAGCCATGTCCGGAGCGGGAGGCAAGTGGATGGTCTCCTCCGTTACGGAGGGACACATCAAGAAGCTGAGGAAAGCCGGATACTTGTCTGACGACATCGCGCACCAGCTCCCAGACGAGGGGCAGCTCATCCCCACCCCAGGCCCCATGAGAGGGTGGTGTTCCTCACCCATTTCCTCTGCGGACTAGGCTTCCCTCTCCACCCATTTGTCCGGGGACTCATGTTCTACTACGGCGCGGACTTCCATGATCTGGCCCCGAACTTCATCCTCAACATCTCGGCGTTCATCGTCGTGTGCGAGGCTTTCCTCTGCATCCAGCCCCACTTCGGCCTATGGCTGAAGACCTTCAATGTCAAGCCGAAGGTAGTGGGCGGCCGCCAGGCGGAGTGCGGAGGCGCCATGGTGGGCAAGATGCCCAACGTCCTATGGCTCGAGGGCTCCTTCGTGGAGACCATAAAGGGGTGGCAATCAGGGTGGTTCTACATCATCGAGCCGCGTGACCCTAAATGGGTCACAGCCCCCGAGTTCCGATCCGGAATCCCTATGCGGCTCACCTCCTGGAAAGAGAAGGGCCTGCCGTGGGGTAAAAAAGGAGAGCTGACCGGACTCCAAACATGCGTCCAAAACCTGGTGAGCAAGGAGCTCAAACTTGTTAACGTAGTCCAGGTCATGCTCATCCGCCGGATCCTCCCGTGCCAACAACGGGATTTCAACTTGTGGGAGTTCAACCCGGCCCAGCACCGAACTCTGAGCAGGTTCTTCGACACAACGTACGAAGATGCCTGGAACGTGCTATTCAAGGGCGCCGAGGCTCCCGCATCCGCTACCGAGGATCGCGGATTCAGCGCGCAGCGTCAAGCCAACGCGGTAAGCTGTTTTTACCTCTTACAGGATATTTGTCTCTCGTAGTTTGACTCTATGTGGGATCTAAGCCCCCGTTCCTTTGACAGGACTGGCAAAGGATAGCCGAACAGATCAACTGTCCGGCTCCTTTGCCCGAAGACCAGCGGACGCACGCTTGGCGGAGCTATTGGTTCCGGCTCCTTACATGGTGCCGGAGAAGAAGGCCAAGAAGAAGGCCACAGGAACCCGGAAGAGTTCCCGGCGCCCGGTGGAGTCGGACTCATTGTCCGATGACTCCGAGGCGCACTCCTCCCACGAAGACGAGGAGAAGGAAAGAGAGGTCTCTTCCCCAGTAGGGGGAGAAAAGAAAAGGAAGGCCGCCCCAACTGGGGAGGCCGGAGGGTCCAAGAAAGGGAGGACCCTCCCTACGAACTACTCCACTAATGCCAACGACGGCGAAGAGGAGTGGCCGCTTAGGGCCAAGCCCCTGGCAAAATCGTAAGTATTTTGATACTGAGTGACTCATGGCGTTCCTTTATTGCACAGCTTCTCCTGACGCCGAATATATTATGCAGTCCGCCCAAAGCCCAGCTCGATGTGTCGTCGAGCGGCTCCCTGGATTCGTCGGATGTGAATAGTTTTTCACTTCCGACCGCTACCTCCCCCCGCCCTACGGACGACGCCGAGGTGTTGTCCCAAAAGGTCCCAAGCCAGGAGGAGGTGGTCCTGGAGGCACCGCAAGGCGACCTCCCGGACTCCAGGCGCAAAGGGGAAAAACCCCCAAGGGCTCCAAGTCCGGCCCTGGGCCGGACACCGCACCGGAACCTTCAATGGTTCCAGAGTCCGGCAGGCGGCCCCCTAGTAAGAAGGGCAAGCCTACAACGCCGGTGACCTCCGTCCAACCGGAGGCACCAGATAATTTGCTGGAGGTGCTTAACGACGCCTCCATCGACGAGGAGCACCGCACTATTATGAGCGCGGTGATCCAGAAGGTTCAGTCCGCCAAAAGCGGGCTGACTGAAGCCTGTGCCAGCCTGCTAACAGGCTTTGAGGTATGTGAAAAATATGTGAAAATATTACCGCATAGACAGTAGCCCCAGATGCTCTGTTTGGCGTTCGGAAAGAAAAGCCGAATAGAGGATCTAACAACATTCGTAGGAGTCTAACATAATTAAGTCAATATGCGTATGCAGGCTTCGCTGCTGGCCTCTGCCGCACTGACTGCGGAGGTGGATGCGCTGAAGCAGAGCCTCGAGCGGTCCGAGCAAGAGCTCGTCCTTGATAAGAAGGAGCTCGAGGAAAAAGAAGGTAAGTAATACCTTGTGGAGTATATTTAAAAAGATGCAGTTGCAAAAAATGACAGGATCTCTATTGGTGTCCTAGGGGCCACGACTGAGGTGGCGACCCTTAAGCAAGCGCTTTCTGAGGCCGAAAAGAAGGCGGCCACGGAGCGCACCGAGCAGGAGAAACATGAGGCGCAGGTTGGCAAGGTGCAGCAAGAGCTCCAGGCTCTCATGAAAAAACATGAGAGTTTGGAGCTTGACTCAAAGACGCGAGAGTCCGAGCTTGCGGCGGCCCTTGAAAGCGCCAAGTCTGCCAAGGCCAAAGCCCAGAAAGCCCTCCGGGAAGTTGAGGCGATGAAGAAGATAGCGGTGGGTAAGGCATTCTTTATGCAAAGCAAGCACGTGAAAGTGAATTACTTGTTACTTACCTGAATCCGGAGTTCTCCAGGAGCATTTGCAGATTTGCCCCATAGCGTGTCAGATGTCGCCGCCTTCTACCGGGCCGAGGAGGGCAGCTCGATGGAGAAGGTGTTCTGGTCTCAGTATGCTGAGGCCGGACACTCGGTGCCCTTGAGCGACCAGCTAAAGCAACTAGTCGAGCTCCATAAGGTGGCCGAACATGCCATGAAGGGCCTTATAGTTCGGCTGTGGCCTGGAGAGGCCCTGCCTGGGAGCTACTTCGGGCTGGTGAGGCGGCTGGTGGATGCCTGTCCGTGGCTTGAAGTCGTCAAGCGCTCCTTCTGCATCGAAGGTGCCCGTAGGGCGCTTGCCCGTGCTAAAGTGCACTGGGGAAAGATGGACGCGGAGAAGCTTGTGAAGGATGGGCCACCGCAGGGCAAGGAGCATCGCCACCCCGAGATGTATTATGAGGGCGTTCGGAAGGGCGCCCACCTTGTGGTGGACGAATGTTCCAAAGATGTAATATTTGAGTGAACTTGTTCGTTTTATCCTGTGCGCTGAAAACTTGTTCATATGCGCTATGCAACACTTGTTTTAATTTAAAATATTACCTTCTATGCGGCTGTTTATTGAGTCTGAGAGATGGCGAGTCGTTGGCTTCTGCCCCTATGCCATGAGTGCTGGGGTGTACGGGATAAACCTGAGCACTCTTTTTCCCATTCTTGGGTCCTTCGAGGGAGGTGCTCAGCACAACGAGCAAGGGAATCGGACTATAATGCGTTATCACTCTCACTTAGCCAGATAATTCTATAATTTTAAATTTCGGTGAAGCCCCTCGTGTTCGGAAGACCGAGTTCGGGGCGCTATACACACCTAGGCCGGACAAAGCCGACTCCTCGCTCTAAGCGGCATAAGTCTTTACGGACTCGAAACCTCCCGAACAGCGACCAGCTCTCGCCCTATCATGACAGTCAGTTTTAGCTTTCTCTACTGAGGTGCTTAGCCCAGCTCAACCGGGGCACAATCGCAGTAGTTCTCCCAGCGCTACCTTAGCCGATATAGCAGAACGTAAGGTACCAAAACATGGGAGCGGGGCAAACCCAACTATTGACCAAAGTCATGATTCGGAGCTGATGCATATAATGCTATAAGTTCGGAGGGCCGCACATTGTGAAAGTGTTCGGACTTCTCACGCCGTATTATGGGGTGCTTGAGCCCCTGGCGTATGGACCATACGGAAAGTGTACGGGTGCTAAATGTCATAACTGAACATATGTATTGAAAAAGAAATGAATAGAGAATGCAATAATAAGCTGAAGCTAAGCATTGTTTATTTTAAAAGGCTGCTATGAAAGCAGAACGATACAAATAGTGCGATAAGCAAGAGATGGGACTATTTGACATGTCCCCCTCTAGGGGCGAGCTGCGAGACGGTGTGTAAGACAGGTATTTTGCTCGTTATAGAGACCACCTGGGAATTCGACGTAGCTTTCTGCCTCCTTGGTTGTTGCATCGTGTGTTCGGTGGTTGTACTACCGGACAGGCCTTCCGAAGAGTGGAGTCCTGAAAGTAGGAAACAACGACAAAATCGGGAGCCCTAGTGCGGTTGAGCTGCATTTTTGGGCGTGCCGTGGTCGTGCCCCTCCCCCTGTGCCCATGGTATTTTTAGAGCGTAGTTGTGTACGCGTAGTACTGATTTCGCAGTTTTGCGAGGGCTGGGGTTGGGGCCGTATTGCTATGCTTGCTCGGAACGTGCCAGGCGGTCTTGTTGTAGGTTACTCGGGGCCCGCTTGACGGTGTCCGGACATTTAATAGTCGGACTGGAGAATTGCCTTGAGAGGCTGCTTTGTACTTCCGCTGCGAGGGCCGCCGTGTGCTCCTCCGTTAGGAGAGAGCGTTCGGTGTTTCCATTGACTGTAATGACTCCTCGAGGGCCTGGCATCTTGAGCTTGATATATGCGTAGTGCGGCACCGCATTGAACTTTGCAAATGTGGTTTGTCCGAGTAGTGCGTGATAGCCATTGCGGAACAGGACTATGTCGAAGATTAACTCCTCGCTTTGGAAATTATCCGGGGATCCGAAGACCACTTCAAGTGTAACTGAGCCTGTACAGTTGGCCTCTACACCTGGTATGACGCCTTTGAAGCTCGTTTTTGTGTTTAATCCTTGAGGGATCTATGCCCATTTTCCGCACTGTATCCTGATAAAGCAGGTTCAGGCTGCTGCCGCCATCCATAAGGACTCTAGTGAGGTGAAATCCGTCAATGATTGGGTCTAGAACCAATGCGGCGAATCCGCCATGGCGGATGCTAGTGGGGTGGTCCCTTCGATCAAAAGTGATCGGGCAGGAGGACCATGGGTTGAACTTTGGGGCGACTGGCTCCAACGTGTATACGTCCCTGAGTGCACGCTTCCGCTCCCTTTTGGGGATGTGGGTTGCGTATAACATGTTCACCGTCCGCACTTGTGGGGGGGAAGCCCTTCTGTCCACTATTGTTCGGTGGCCGGGGCTCTTCGTCCTCATCGCTGTGCAGCCCTTGTCTCTGTATTCGGCATTTAACTTGCCGGCCTGCTTGAACACCCAACAATCCCTGTTGGTGTGATTGGCTAGTTTTTCGGGGGTGCCATGTATCTGGCATGAGCGATCGAGTATACGGTCCAAACTGGACGGGCCCGGAGTGTTCCTCTTAAATGGCTTTTTCCGCTGACCGGGCTTAGAGCCTCTGAATCCGGCATTAACTGTTGTATCTTCAGCATTGTCGCTGTTAATGCGGCGCTTGTGCTTGTTGTGACGTGACCTGCCATTGCTGTCCTTGGTATCCGAATTACCAGGGCTCTTGGTCATGTTATTGCTACGAGCCAGCCAGCTGTCTTCTCCCGCGCAAAAGCGGGTCATGAGTGTCATGAGGGCTGCCATGGATTTCGGCTTTTCCTGTCCAAGGTGCCGGGTAAGCCACTCGTCACGGATGTTATGCTTGAAGGCTGCTAGGGCCTCTGCGTCCGGACAGTCGATGATTTGATTTTTCTTGGTTAGGAATCGTGTCCAGAATTGTCTGGCAGATTCTTCTGGCTGCTGAATTATGTGGCTCAGGTCATCGGCGTCTGGTGGTCGCACATAAGTGCCCTAGAAATTGTCGAGGAATGCGGCTTCCAGGTCCTCCCAACAACCAATTGATTCTGCTGGCAGGCTGTTAAGCCAACGCCGAGCTGTCCTTTAAGCTTGAGTGAGAGGTATTTGATGGCGTGTAGATCATCGCCACGGGCCATGTGGATATGAAGGAGATAGTCCTCGATCCATACCGCACGATCTGTTGTGCCATCGTATGATTCAATGTTTACGGGTTTGAAACCCTCTGGGATTTGATGATCCATTACTTCATGTGTGAAGCATAGGGGGGGTGCGGCGCCTCTGTACTGGGCTATATCACGACGTAGCTCAAATGAGCTTTGTCTGCTGTGTTCGCCCGGCCGGATTTACTATATCCGGCATGACGGTTATCGTCTCGTGTCGTGGGGCGCCCGTGCGATCCGTAGATCGATCTTGTTTGCCTTGCCCTGTCTTCCAACATATCTCGTAGGTCTAGCGCATTTCCCCGTGCCTTGGTATTTTTTGAGCGACGTCGGGGTGTGGCTTGAGTGGAGGGCCGGGAGGACTCTCTGTCGCGGCCGTGAGGTGGTCGGTCAGCCGCATCATGCGCTGGTGATGTAGGTTTAAGTGCTTCCTCCTCTAAACGGGGTAGCAACCTGCGCTTTGGGTAGCTCTTGGAGGGGCGTTCGAGTTTGTATTCCTCGGCCGCAAGGACTTCCGTCCATCTGTCGGATAGCAAGTCTTGATCAGCCCTAAGCTGTTGCTGCTTTTTCTTAAGGCTACTCACCGTGGCCATAAGCCTGCGCTTAAAGTGCTCTTGTTCGACGGGATCCTCAGGCACGACAAATTCGTCGTCGCCGAGGCTTGCCTCGTCTTCGGAGGGAGGCATGTAATTATCATCCTCTTCTTCTCTGTCTGCCGCTCTCTCAGGGGGGTGCTGGCTTCTCCATCCTCCTGCGCTGAATCTTGCTGGAGGGAATTGTCTTTGGCACTGTCTGGGGTGTTATTATCTCCCGTGCCGGCATCACCGTTTTTGCTTTGGCGGGACTTAGAGCGGTGCCACTAACGCCGGCGCTTGGGTTGCTTCTTGGAGGGGTCATCCCCCGTTGTTCCGTCACCATTGCCTTCTTTGGGTGTATCCACCATATATATGTCATATGACGAGGTGGCTTTCCAGTGCCCTATAGGCGCTGGTTCATGTTCGTCCCCTACATCGTCGTCCATACCGTCGATGTCTTCGGAGTCGAAGTCGAGCATGTCGGTTAAATCATCGACAGTGGCTACGAAGTGGGTGGTGGGTGGGCGTCGAATTTCTTCGTCATCCGCATCCTAATCCTGTTGGCCATAGTCTGGCCAGGGCTCTCCTGACAAAGAGAGAGACCTTAGTGAATTCAGGATGTCGCCGAAGGGCGAGTGCTGAGAGATATCCGCAGTGGTGAATTCCATGATCGGCGCCCAATCGGATTCGATTGGAAGGGGCGCGGAAGGTTCGGAGTCCGGAAAAGAGTCTGGCACCTTGGAGTCACGGGCTTCGCAGAGGATGAGGCTGGTGTTCGGCTCGATCGCCGTTGAGACTGCAGCCCCCGAGGTGGTGTCTAGCCACCCGTCCTCGATCGGCGCAGTTGGCTCCGAGCTAAGGGTCGGAGCTGATGCCGGCGTGGCCTCTAGGGTACTGTTCGGCGGCAGAGCTAGGTCATACCCATCGTGACAGTGCGGCGCGCCTGGCTGTGGCTCGATTCCGTCGAAGATCAAGTCTCCGCGGATGTCGGCCGTGTAGTTAAAACTTCCAAATCTGACCTGATGGCCAGGGGCGTAGCTTTCAATCTACTCCAGATGGCCAAGTGAATTAGCCTGCAGTGCAAAGCCGCCAAACACGAAGATCTGTCCAGGGAGAAAGGTCTCACCCTGGACTACATCATTGTTGATGATCGGAGGAGCCATCGGGCCTAAAGGTGACGACACAGAGGAACTCTCAATGAAAGCACCAATGTCGGTGTCAAAACCGGCGGATCTCGGGTAGGGGTCCCGAACTGTGCATCTAGTCCGGATGGTAACAGGAGGCAGGGGACACAATGTTTTACCCAGGTTCGGGCCCTCTTGATGGAGGTAAAACCCTACGTGTTGGGGAACGTAGTAATTTCAAAAAAATTCCTACGCACACGCAAGATCATGGTGATGCATAGCAACGAGAGGGGAGAGTGTTGTCAACGTACCCTCATAGACCGTTCGCGGAAGCGTTATATCAGCGCGGTTGATGTAGTCGTACGTCTTCACGTCCGACCAATCCAAGTACATAAAGCACGACACCTCCGAGTTCTGCACTCGTTCGGCTCGGTGACGTCCTCGCCTTCTCGATCCAGCAAGAGGGGCAAAGTAGTAGATGAGTTCCGGCAGCCCGATGGCGTGGTGACGGTGTTGGTGAAGAACAATCTCCGCAGGGCTTCGCCTAAGCACTACGAAAACTATGACGGAGGATAAACTAGAGGGGACGGGGTTGCCGGCACACGGCTTGGTGTTTCTTGATGTGTCTTTGGTGCTAGCCCTGCCCCTCTATTTATATGTTGAGCCCTGGGGTCGAAACTTGGAGTAAAAGCCTCCTCAAAGTCGGTTTCACCCGAAAGGCAAGAGTCCTTCTCGGACTCCAGGGCTAGACGCCAGGGTTCCCGGGGTCTACCCCCTAGACGCCAGGGTTCCTAGCGTCTAGCCTCTGGTCTCCGCAAAACTTCCCTTTGCACTTTCCAAAAGCCTCGTGGGCTTTCCACTTTGGCCTAGATAAAGTGTTCTCGTGCCCAAATATTTCGGGAAACATCTGAAACCCCTTCCGGTGAATTCCGGAACCCTTCCGGAGATCAAACACTACTATCCCATATATCAAACTTTGTCTCCGGACCATTCCGGAGTTCCTCGTCATGTCCGTGATCTCATCCCGGACTCCGAGCAATATTCGGTCATCAACATACATAACTCATATAGTACTATATCGTCAACGAACGTTTAAGCGTGCAGACCCTACGGGTTCGAGAACTATGTAGACATGACCGAGACACCTCTCTGGTCAATAACCAATAGCGGGACCTGGATGCCCATATTGGCTCCTACATATTCTATGAAGATCTTTATCGGTCAGACCGCATAACAACATACGTTGTTCCCTTTGTCATCGGTATGTTACTTGACCGAGATTCGATCATCGGTATCTCAATACCTAGTTCAATCTCGTTACCGGCAAGTCTCTTTACTCGTTCCGTAATACATCATCCCACAACTAACTCATTAGTTGCAATGCTTGCAAGGCGTATAGTGATGTGCATTACCGAGTGGGCCCAGAGATACCTCTCCGACAATCCGAGTGAAAAATCCTAATCTCAAAATACGCCAACCCAACAAGTACCTTTGGAGACACCTGTAGAGCACCTTTATGACCACCCAGTTACGTTGTGACGTTTGGTGGCACACAAAGTGTTCCTCCGGTAAATGGGAGTTGCATAATCTCATAGTCATAGGAACATGTATAAGTCATGAAGAAAGCAATAGCAACAAACTAAACGATAAAGTGCTAAGCTAACGGAATGGGTCAAGTCAATCACATCATTCTCCTAATGATGTGATCATGTTAATCAAATGACAACTCATGTCTATGGTTAGGAAACATAACCATCTTTGATCAACGAGCTAGTCAAGTAGAGGAATACTAGTGACACTCTATTTGTCTATGTATTCACACATGTATTATGTTTCCGGTTAATACAATTCTAGCATGAATAATAAACATTTATCATGAAATAAGGAAATAAATAATAACTTTATTATTGCCTCTAGGGCATATTTCCTTCAGTCTCCCACTTGCACTAGAGTCAATAATCTAGTTCACATCGCCATGTGATTTAACATCAATAGTTCACATCACCATGTGATTAACACCCATAGTTCACATCGTCATGTGACCAACACCCAAAGGGTTTACTAGAGTCAATAATCTAGTTCACATCTCTATGTGATTAACACCCAAAGAGTACTAAGGTGTGATCATGTTTTACTTGTGAGAGAAGTTTAGTCAATGGGTCTGCCACATTCAGATCCGTATGTATTTTGCAAATTTCTATGTCAAAAATGCTCTGCATGGAGCTACTCTAGCTAATTGCTCCCACTTTCAATATCTATCTAGATTGAGACTTAGAGTCATCTGGATCAGTGTCAAAACTTGCATCGACGTAACCCTTTAGGACGAACCTTTTGTCACCTCCATAATCGAGAAACATATCCTTATTCCACTAAGGATAATTTTGACCAATGTCCAGTGATCTCCTCCTAGATCACTATTGTACTCCATTGCCAAACTCAGGGCAGGGTATACAATAGGTCTGGTACACAGCATGGCATACTTTATAGAACCTATGGCTGAGGCATAGTGAATGACTTTCATTCTCTCTCTATCTTCTGTCGTGGTCGGGTTTTGAGTCTTACTCAACTTCACACCTTTGTAACACAGGCAAGAACTCCTTATTTGACTGTTCCATTTTGAACTACTTCAAAATCTTGTCAAGGTATGTACTCATTGAAAAACTTATCAAGCGTCTTGATCTATCTCTATAGATCTTGATGCTCAATATGTAAGCAGCTTCACTGAGGTCTTTCTTTGAAAAACTCCTTTCAAACATTCCTTTATGCTTTGCAGAATAATTCTACATTATCTCCGATCAACAATATGTCTTTCACATATACTTATCAGAAATGATGTAGTGCTCCCACTCACTTTCTTGTAAATACAGGCTTCACCGCAAGTCTGTATAAAACTATATGCTTTGATCAACTTATCAAAGCGTATATTCCAACTCCGAGATGCTTGCATATTTTGTTAGTACCTTTAGGATTGACAAAACCTTCTGGTTGCATCATATACAACTCTTCTTTAATAAATCCATTAAGGAATGCAGTTTTGTTTATCCATTTGCCAAATTTCATAAAATGCGGCAATTGCTAACATGATTCGGACAGACTTAAGCATAGATACGAGTGAGAAACTCTCATCGTAGTAAACACCTTGAACTTGTCGAAAACCTTTTTGTGATAATTCTAGCTTTGTAGATAGTAACACTACTATCAGCGTCCGTCTTCCTCTTGAAGATCCATTTAATCTCAATGGCTCGCCGATCATTGGGCAAGTCAATCAAAGTCCATACTTTGTTCTCATACATGGATCTCATCTCAGATTTCATGGCCTCAAGCCATTTCGCGGAATTTGGGCTCATCATCGCTTCCTCATAGTTCGTAGGCTCGTCATGGTCAAGTAACATGACCTCCAGAACAGGATTATCGTACCACTTTGGTGCGGATCTCACTCTGGTTTACCTACGAGGTTCGGTAGTAACTTGATCTGAAGTTACATGATCATCATCATTAGCTTCCTCACTAATCGGTGTAGTAGTCACAGGAACAGATTTCTATGATGAACTACTTTCCAATAAGGGAGCAGGTACAGTTACCTCATCAAGTTCTACTTTCCTCCCACTCACTTATTTCGAGAGAAACTCCTTCTCTAGAAAGGATCCATTCTCAGCAATGAATATCTTGCCTTCGGATCAATGATAGAAGGTTTACCCAACATATTCTTTTGGGTATCCTATGAAGATGCACTTCTCCGATTTGGGTTTGAGCTTATCAGGTTGAAAATTTTTCACATAAGCATTGCAACCTCAAACTTTAAGAAACGACAACTTAGGTTTCTTGCCAAACCATAGTTCATACGGTGTCGTCTCAACGGATTTAGATGGTGCCCTATTTAACGTGAATGTAGCTGTCTCTAATGCATAACCCCAAAACGATAGCGGTAAATCAGTAAGAGACGTCATAGATCGCACCATATCTAATAAAGTATGGTTACGACGTTTAGACACAACATTACACTGTGGTGTTCCAGGTGGCATGAGTAGTGAAACTATTTCACAATGTTTTATCTGAAGGCCAAACTCGTAACTCAAATATTTTCCTTCTGTGATCATATCTTAGAAACTTTTATTTTTGTTACGATGATTCTCCACTTCACTCTGAAATTCTTCGAACTTTTCAAATGCTTCAGATTTGTGTTTCATCAAGTAGATATACTCATATCTGCTCAAATCATCTGTGAAGATCAGAAAATAATGATACCTGCCGCGAGCCTCAATATTCATCGGACCACGTACATCAGTATGTATGATTTCCAACAAATCTGTTGCTTGCTCCATTGTTCCGGAGAACGGAGTCTTAGTCATCTTGCCCATGAGGCATGGTTCACAAGCATCAATTGATTCATAATCAAGTGATTCCAAAAGCCCATGAACATGGATTTTCTTCATGCGTTTTACACCAATATGACCTAAACGGCAGTGCCACAAATAAGTTGCACTATCATTATTACCTTTGCATCTTTTGGTTTCAATATTATGAATATGTGTATCACTACGATCGAGATCCAACGAACCATTTTCATTGGGTGTGTAACCATATAAGGTTTTATTCATGTAAATAGAACAACAATTTATTCTCTTTCTTAAATGAATAACCGTATTGCAATAAACATGATGAAATCATATTCATGCTCAACGCAAACACCAAATGACACTTATTTAGGTTCAACACTAATCCCGAAAGTATAGGGAGTGTGCGATGATGATCATATCAATCTTGGAACCACTTCCAACACACATCGTCACTTCACCCTTAACTAGTCTCTGTTCATTCTGCAACTCCCGTTTCGAGTTACTACTCTTAGCGATTGAACCAGTATCAAATACCGAGGGGTTGCTGCGAACACTAGTAAAATACACATCAATAATATTTATATCAAATATACCTTTGTTCACTTTGCCATCCTTCTTATCCGCCAAATACTTGGGGTAGTTCCGCTTCCAATGACCAGTCCCTTTGCAGTAGAAGCACTCAGTTTCAGGCTTCGGTCCAGACTTGGGTTTTTCACTTGAGCAGCAACTTGCTTGCCGTTCTTCTTGAAGTTCCCCTTTCTTCCCTTTGTCCCTTTACTTGAAACTAGTGTTTTTTTACCATCAACACTTGATGCTTTTCTTGATTTCTACCTTCATCGATTTAAGCATCGCGAGGAGCTTGGTAATCGTTTCCCTTATCCCTTGCATATTATAGTTCATCACGAAGTTCTACTAACTTGGTGATGGTGACTAGAGAATTCTGTCAATCACTATTTTATCTGGAAGATTAACTCCCACTTGATTCAAGCGATTGTAGTACCCAGACAATCTGAGCACATGAGCTATTCTCCTCCATCTTTTAGCTATAGAACTTGTTGGAGACTTCATATCTCCCAACTCGGGTATTTGCTTGAAATATTAACTTCAACTCCTGGAACATCTCATATGTTCCATGACGTTAAAAACGTCTTTGAAGTCCCGATTCTAAGCCGTTAAGCACGGTGCACTAAACTATCAAGTAGTCATCATATTGAGCTAGCCAAATGTTCAGAACATTTGCATCTGCTCCTGCAATAGGTCTGTCACCTAGCGGTGCATCAAGGACATAATTCTTCTGTGCAGCAATGAGGATAATCCTCAGATCACGGATCCAATCCGCATAATTGCTACTAACATTTTTCAACTTAGTTTTCTCTAGGAACATATAAAAATTAAATGGGGAGCAACATCACGAGCTATTGATCTACAACATAGATATGCTAATACTACCAGGACTAAGTTCATGATAAATTAAAGTTCAATTAATCATATTACTTAAGAACTCCCACTTAGATAGACATCCCTCTAATCATCTAAGTGATCACGTGATCCAAATCAACTAAACCATAACCGATCATCACATGAAATGGAGTAGCTTTCAATGGTGAACATCATTATGTTGATCATATCTACTATATGATTCACGCTCGACCTTTCGGTCTCAGTGTTCCAAGGCCATATCTGCATATGCTAGGCTCGTCAAGTTTAACCTGAGTATTCTGCGTGTGCAAAACTGGCTTGCACCCGTTGTAGATGGACGTAGAGCTTATCACACCCGATCATCACGTGGTGTCTAGGCACGACGAACTTTGGCAACAGTGCATACTCAGGGAGAACACTTTTATCTTGAAATTTAGTGAGAGATCATCGTATAATGCTACCGTCAAAAAAAGCAAGATAAGATGCATAAAAGATAAACATCACATGCAATCAATATAAGTGATATGATATGACCATCATCATCTTGTGCTTGTGATCTCCATCTCCGAAGCACCGTCATGATCACCATCGTCACCGGCGCGACACCTTGATCACCATTGTAGCATCGTTGTCATCTCGCCAATCTTATGCTTCCAAGACTATCGCTACCGCTTAGTGATAAAGTAAAGCATTACAGCACAATTGCATTGCATACAATAAAGCGACAACCATATGGCTCCTTCCAGTTGCTGATAACTCGGTTACAAAACATGATCATCTCATACAATAAAATTTAGCATCATGTCTTGACCATATCACATCACAACATGCCCTGCAAAAACAAGTTAGACGTCCTCTACTTTGTTGTTGCAAGTTTTAGGTGGCTGCTACGGGCTGAGCAAGAACCGTTCTTACCTACGAATCAAAACCACAACGATAGTTTGTCAAGTTGGTGCTGTTTTAACCTTCGCAAGGACCGGGCGTAGGCACACTCGGTTCAACTAAAGTTGGAGAAACTGACACCCGCCAGCCACCTGTGTGCAAAGCACGTCGGTAGAACCAGTCTCACGTAAGCATACGCGTAATGTCAGTCCGGGCCGCTTCATCCAACAATACCGCCGAACCAAAGTGTGACATGCTGGTAAGTAGTATGACTTATATCGCCCACAACTCACTTGTGTTCTACTCGTGCACAACATCAACGCATATAACCTAGGCTCGGATACCACTGTTGGGGAACGTAGTAATTTCAAAAAATTTCCTACGCACACGCAAGATCATGGTGATGCATAGCAACAAGAGGGGAGAGTGTTGTCTACGTACCCTCGTAGACCGTTCGCGGAAGCGTTATATCAACGCGGTTGATGTAGTCGTATGTCTTCACGTCTGACTGATCCAAGTACCGAAAGCACGACACCTCCGAGTTCTGCACACGTTCGGCTCGGTGACGTCCTCGCCTTTTCAATCCAGCAAGAGGGGCGAAGTAGTAGATGAGTTCCGGCAGCACGACGGCATGGTGACGGTGTTGGTGAAGAACAATCTCCGCAGGGCTTTGCCTAAGCACTACGAAAACTATGACAGAGGATAAACTAGAGGGGACGGGGTTGCCGGCACACGGCTTGGTGTTTCTTGATGTGTCTTTGGTGCTAGCCTTACCCCTCTATTTATATGTTGAGCCCTGGGGTCGAAACTTGGAGTAAAAGCCTCCTCAAAGTCGGTTTCACCTGAAAGGCAAGAGTCCTTCTCGGACACCAGGGCTAGACGCCAGGGCTCCCGGCGTCTACCCCCTAGACGCCAGGGTTCCTAGCGTCTAGCCTCTGGTCTCCGCAAAACTTCCTTTTGCACTTTCCAAAAGCCTCGTGGGCTTTCCCCTTTGGCCCAGATAAAGTGTTCTCGTGCCCAAACATTTCGGGAAACATCCGAAACCCCTTCCGGTGAATTCCGGAACCCTTCCGGAGATCAAACACTACTATCCCATATATCAAACTTTGTCTCCGGACCATTCCGGAGTTCCTCGTCATGTGCGTGATCTCATCCCGGACTCCGAACAACATTCGGTCATCAACATACATAACTCATATAGTACTATATCATCAACGAACGTTTAAGCGTGCGGACCCTACTGGTTCGAGAACTATGTAGACATGACCGAGACACCTCTCTGGTCAATAACCCATAGCGGGACCTGGATGTCCATATTGGCTCCTACATATTCTACGAAGATCTTTATCAGTCAGACCGCATAACAACATACGTTGTTCCCTTTGTCATCGGTATGTTACTTGCCCGAGATTCGATCGTCGGTATCTCAATACCTAGTTCAATCTCGTTACCGGCAAGTCTCTTTACTCGTTCCGTAATACATCATTCCGCAACTAACTCATTAGTTGCAATGCTTGCAAGGATTATAGTGATGTGCATTACCGAGTGGGCCCAGAGATACGCCAACCCAACAAGTACCTTTGGAGACACCTGTAGAGCACCTTTATGATCACCCAGTTATGTTGTGACGTTTGGTAGCACACAAAGTGTTCCTCCGGTAAATGGGAGTTGCATAATCTCATAGTCATAGGAACATGTATAAGTCATGAAGAAAGCAATAGCAACAAACTAAACGATCAAGTGCTAAGCTAACGGAATGGGTCAAGTCAATCACATCATTCTCCTAATGATGTGATCCCATTAATCAAATGACAACTCATGTCTATGGTTAGGAAACATAACCATCTTTGATCAACGAGCTAGTCAAGTAGAGGCATACTAGTGACACTCTGTTTGTCTATGTATTCACACATGTATAATAAACATTTATCATGAAATAAGGAAATAAATAATAACTTTATTATTGCCTCTAGGGCATATTTCCTTCACTACGTCCTGCTTGATTAATATTGATGATATGGGTAGTACAAGAGTAGATCTACCACGAGATTAGAGAGGCTAAACCCTAGAAGCTAGCCTATGGTATGATTGTTGTTCGTCCTATGGACTAAAACCCTCCAGTTTATATAGACACCGGAGAGGGCTAGGGTTAAACAGAGTCGGTTACAATGGGAGGAGATCTACATATTCGTATTGCCAAGCTTGCCTTCCACGCCAAGGAAAGTCCCATCCGGACACGGGACGAAGTCTTCAATCTTGTATCTTCATAGTCCGAGAGTCCGGCCAATGGTTATAGTCCGGCTATCTGGACACCCCCTAATCCATGACTCCCTCACGCACCTTCTCAGCATCTTTGCAACCTGCGGTGGTCAGCCCCCTTCCAATCTTGCAGAGCCAATCATCAGCAACAATCGGCTCGGTGCTACTAGAGAACACCGGCGGATTCAACCTTAGAAAGTAGGCTAAGTTGTCGGCTGGAGGTGGTGGCGGTGGATTGTTGTTGTTGTTGTTGTTGTTGTCGCCTTGGTTCTGGACTAGCAACTGCATCAAGGCATTCTGCTGTTGGATCAACTGAGTGAGCTCCAGTGGAAAGGCGAATGCAGGAGCACATCTTGGAGGCATCTGATAGGTTTAGAGGCGTGAGAACAGAATAAAGTGAGGTTTAAAGAGAGATTTCACTACCCATATGCACATGAGACAAACACATTCATTTCACACCACCCAATTCAAACAAGATTTCATACAATCGATCTAAGCTACTGTTACAAAATCTCGTGGACTATTACTATATACATGGAAGAATTCTAATGGTAATATGGTGGTCAACTAGAAATTTTGATCGGCTGAAGACTCCATGATATCTGCTCCAGCTTCGTCTTCATAATCATCATCGCTGTCGGGGTCAGAGTCTGTGTCATCTAGTATGATGTAACCTTCTGAACGAATGTCCACTCTAGGTTCAGGATCCCCCAGGAATATTCCTAGCTTCTTCTTCAGGTGTTCATTCTTCTCCAGTAGTACAACAATTTCTTCTTCATATCCATCACGTGTAGACTTGAGTTCCTCTTCTAGCTCCATGTTCCGGGTAATCACCTTCTTCATGTCTATCATGTTGGCGCACATCTGGTTCTTGTAGCATCGAATGTGCTGGTTCAACTCCTATATGTAGGCTGCAATGGATTTTTTCCTTCCTGGTGCAAATCATCTCCCATTGCTCATCTCAGCGTTCACATATCTGGTAGGTGGTGTCCTTAAGATCCTTGTTGTACACCTCGCCTATGCGTCCAATGGCGATGTGGGCGGCCATGCTCTTTCCTAGACTCCAGGTTGGTGCATCAAAGGAAAACTCGATGGGCTCGGTAACTAGCGCGAACATTCTTCCTGGAACAAGAACTTGAATCATCCAGCGCTTCTCTTATGGTAAAGTGGAGGTGAAGGTTCCGGTGAAGCTTGGTATGCCGATGTTCAGGTACCTAGTGACTTCCTTCAAGTGTCGTCCGAAAGGGGTGTCGTCATCCGGTTGAGTGAACTTGTTCCTTGGGTCCGCCATCTATAGAGTAAAAATGGAGAAGAACTAGAATTGAGTAGAGAAGAGTATACTATGGCTTTTTCCTAGTGGTCGTGTCCTACAGTCAGCGTGTGCTCTAATACCATCTTTTAGCGACCCGATCCCAATGGACCGTAGTCTCTGTGCTTAAGTGTCATCCCTGGATCAGTATTGCTGACACACAGAGTACTCAAGGATTTATTGCAAGAGTTCAATCACACACTTATTACAAAGAGTGCCTCGAAAAGAGTACTTATTACAATAATATGGCTGAAGGCCATCTAAATAAGATAACTGCGGAAGCTTCGAAGATTAATAAAGCCATCCAACTCCATGACAAAACTGAGAGCATGACAACGACCTATCGCACCTTACTCTTCGTCTGAAATTTTGCAACATGATACGTTGCAGCCGTGTAGGTCAGCACATGGAATATGCTGGCAAGATAACACTATAGAGTAATGGACAAATAACAGCTATCACTACATGCATATTTGGCTGGTGGAGGCTCTACGGTTGTCATTTGCATAAAGCTAATTTTTCCCTACAACAAAGGAGTATATTTTATTTAACTACAAAGTTTTCTGAAATTATTGAGAAGGTACCCCCAACTCTATCCCAAATTAACATTAATAACCCAACAAATTCATTAAGTAATGTGATGAGATCAAAACAATAATTCAAACACCAGATACTCAAGATGTCCATAACCAGGGACACGGCTAACCATGATTAGTTTATACACTCTGCAGAGGTTTGTGCACTTTTCACCACAAGACTCGATCTCCTCCGTTGTATTTCTAGCACTGCATGACCTTTGAGAAACGGATGACCAAGACACGGTCTTCCCGAAGAGGTCACCTTAACCGATCGATAGGCCGGTACACCTACAATTCCCCTACATCTGCTAGCCCATCATGGAAAGGATTCCCACAACTTACTCAACTATGCCAGAGCCCATAATGGCTTGTGGCTGCACACGGAAGTTTCTATCATGAATAATCTTATGATCTCTTTGAGCCTGGGTGGTATTCCATAGGATGATCACACGGGTACCTCGGAATCTCCTAGGACAACACTAGATTCCCCAGGTGCCCACAACCAATCCACCCAGATGTGTATTTAAGTAACCACCTTAAGTTTCCCTTAGTTATAAGTAACTCTCACATCTTTCATGAATCTCACAAACCAATCCACGTCTATGAGCATAGCAAAGTAGTACAAGCATAACGCACTAATACCCGGGGTTTGATAAAAGACAATAGGTTCCTACCTCATCAACTACTTCCCACACCCACATGTTATCAAAGTACTACGCATGCAATGTTTGAGGATTTAAAACTAATACATAAAAATTGGGTAAAAGGGATATGATCAAACTGTTACTTTCCTTGTTGATGATCGGAAAACCCTAGAGATCCATAGTAGCAAGCCTCGCACTGTGGAAACTCTATCGTGAACAAACAATAGCATACATAAGCAATCAAGCATAATATGCAACAATAAAAACCAAAAGAAAAGATCTATACAGAAAGTTCAAGTGAAGATCTTCGATCTGCAAAAAGAATCACTCGAAATGGAGTTATGAAACTCAAATTACGATCAAAAGAAGTTCAAATTCAAATCTACTTGAAACCAAATTTTAAACTTCCAAAATCAGTTTCAAGTAATTTATCTGGACAGAGGGGAATAAGACGAAGATTTTTGCGTTGGTTTCACTGGATTTGCATAAACGAGCAAAAAGTAGTGAGGGTTTGAAGATCATGGACTAATCTGTGATGAAAGTAATTATGGATAGGTCCCTGGTCGAAAATTAAACTAAAAAGAAAAAAATCTAACGAACGAACATTCTCTAACAGAAACTAACGAACGAATTCGTTCGTTAATAGAACGAATTGGGTGAACGTTCACTAAATAACATAACCTAAATAGTAAATCGATCTAAATAAAATAAAATCGAACTTAAAAAACCGGACGGTTTTACCGGTTCGGGGAGAATAAACTGGCGGCGGCGGCGTTGCTCTGGCAAGCGAGTGGCGCGGCAGTGGCGAGGCGAGGCGACGGCGAGGCGAGGCGACGGCGCGGCGGCTACGCGGGGCGGCAGGATGCGGCGACGGTGGGCGGCGGCTTGAGGAGGAGGGGGGCGGCGCGCTATATAAAGGGGTCGGGGCATCTGACTTGGGCGAGGGGGCGGCGTGCGGCGTGGCCGGCTCGGACTCCGGCGCGGGAGGCGACGCGGCGAGCGGGCCGGCTGGGCCTTCGGCCTAGTTCGGTCCGAAAGATTTTTTTTATAATTTTGCCGCAGAGAAAAATCCAAAATAAGATAAAGAAAAATCCTAAAATCCCAAAAATAATTTTCACGATCCTCTCCAAATATGTAGGACCACGTGAACATTTTTCTGTGCTAAAATGCAATTTTTTCCTAATTTAACCAAATAAAATCTCAAATAAATATATTTTTATTCAAAATTAAATTTCCATTATTTCCTTTGTTTTGAAGAAGTCATATTATCTTCTCTCATTATTTTATTTATTTTGAAATAATTGGAAAATTAATTTCAAATAAAAATCACCTTTGATCCAATTTACCAATTTTTAAAAATTCAAAAATGGAATTTTATAAAAAAAACCTCCAACTCTCTCACATGGTCCTTGAGTTGCTTAAGGTGGCTTGGATCAAAGTATCAAATAAACCAAATTCAAAATGCTCAAAATATGGATGCATATGATGACCTAATGATTAACATCCAAATTGAAAATTGGGATGTTACAATGCTTCACTTATATCCTATGATTAAATTGTTGAATAAATTAAATGTCATGAAGTTGAAATTATATCATGCCTAGTGGTAGCTTCACATTGGGTTTAGAAAGTGAAATCTTTTGAAGCTTGACAATCATAGTATTGGTCATACAAGCAATTCACGAATAATTAGTATAAGGAAGAGAACTTTCACATGCAAATACCTATCTTGGAAATCTTTTGTGATTGTGAGCCCCCATCAAAATATTATATGCCAAAATTGTTGACGTTGGACAAGGAAGACAACATAATGACTTATGTTTGTTCATATTCACATAGAAGTTATATTTTCATATGTCCTTCAACATGTGGTGCTTGCCCCCATATGTGCTAGCCAAAAATTCCGCACCAAGTAGAGATACAACTTTAGCATCCAAAAACCCTTAAACCCAAATCTTATCTTCAAGAGTCCACCATACCTACCTAAGGATTGAGCAAGATCCTTCAAGTAAGTTGTCATCGGTGCAATAAGGCAATACAAATTGCTTCTAAAAGTGTTAGGTCATTCAGTGTGAGAGAAAATTGAGTGTTGTACGAACTTGTGATGGCAAAGAATAAAAGCGACATACTACATAAGAAATGTTTCTATCATAAGGGGCAATATAACATGACATTATTTTGCACTACGGGGTTGAGCATACAAACAAATAAGCGCATGGCAACCTCCGCTTCCCTCTGCGAAGGGCCTATATTTTACTTCTATGTATTTACTTTTATGCAAAGAGTCAAAGGGCCTATCTTCCCTCTGCTTCCCTCTACCACATGTATTTACTCTTGCATAAAAGTAAATACATAAAAGTAAAAGATAGGCCCTTTGTAGAGGGAAGCAGAGGTTGCCATGCGGTTATTTGTTTGTATGCTCAAGCCCTTAGTGCAAAAGAACGTCACGTTATATTGCCCCTTATGATAGCAACCTTTATTATGCAGCCTGTCGCTTTTATTCTTTGACATCACAAGTTTGTACAATGCTCAATTTTCTCTTACACTAAATGATCTAACATTTCTAGAAGCAATTTTTATTGCCTTATTTCACCGATGGCAACTTACTTGAAGGATCTTGCTCAATACTTAGGTAGGTATGGTGGACTCTTGAAGGTAAGATTTGGGTTTAAGGGTTTTTGGATGCACAAGTAGTATCTCTACTTGGTGCGGAATTTTTGGCTAGCAAAGATGGGGGGCAAGCACCACATGTTGAAGGATCTATGACAATATAACTTCTATGTGAATATGAACAAACATAAACCATTACATTTTCTGCATATAATATTTTGATGGGGGCTCACAATCACAAAATATTTTCCAAGATAGTGTATTTGTATGTGAAAGTTCTCTTCCTTATACTAATTATTCGTGAATTGCTTGTATGACCAATATTGTGATTGTCAAGCCTCAAAATATTTCACTTTCTAAACCCAATGTGAAGCTACCACTAGGCATGATATGATTTCAACTTCATGACATTCAATTTATTCAACAATTTACTCATAGCATATAAGTGAAGCACAAGAGTAAATGACAAGCTACTCCAAAAATATATAAATGAAGATCATGAGCATAATATTTATTTATCTCAAATTAATTTAAGTGAAGCAAGAGAGAATTTATTCAAAAATACTAAAGCACACCATGCTCAAAAAGATATAAGTGAAGCACTAGAGCAATTCCATAGAAAAGAGCCTCATTGACGGGATGTGAATGCCGCTTACCTAGCCTCCCTGACAACTATTTGAGGACTCTATTTTATTTAAAAACTTTCAGGTCTAAGTACTTTATTAAAACAACAATCAAAAAAAAATAAAATTACATTCCAAGGATAGCACACTTCATGTGAAGAAGCAAAAACTTAGGCTCAACCGATACTAACCGATAATTGTTGAAGAAGAAAGATAGGATGCCTACCGGGTCATCCCCAAGATTAGATGCTTGAGACTTCTTGAAATATTATATTTGGGTGCCTTGGGAATCCCCAAGATTGAGATTTTGTGTCTCCTTAATTCCTCTCATATCATGGCTTTCCTAAATCTCAAAAAGCTTCATCCACACAAAACTCAACAAGAACTCATGAGATAAGTTAGTATAAACCAATGCAAAAACCTTATCATTCTATACTGTAGCAAATCACTAAAATTATTATTCAACATTGCACACTAAATGCCTCTGCATATTTAATACTCCTATCCTCAAATAGAATCATTAAACAAGCAAACATATGCAAACATAACAGTAATCTGCCAAAACAGTACAGTCTATAAAGAATGCAAGAGTATCAATACTTACATAACTCCAAAAGTTATGAAAATTTTCCACACTGTAGACAATTTATCAGAGCTCATTTTGCAAAAAGTTTCAACATTTTATCGCATTCTTAATTTTCTAGGGAATTTTTGCAACAGCGGTAAACTTTCTGTTTTCAAACAGCAACATGTATACTTGCAAAATAAGCATGGCAAAGGCTATCATTGCCACTTATATTGAAATAAAAGATGCAAAACATTATTATAAATAACAGAAAGCAAATACTAACAAAAAAAATGATGCTCCAAGCAAAACACATATCATGTGATGAATGAAAACATAGCTCCAAGTGAGGTTACCGATAATGTTGGAGACGAAAGAGGGGATGCCTTCCGGGGCATCCTCAAGCTTAGTTGCTTGGATCTTCCTTGAATGTTAACTTGGGGTGCCTTGGGAATCCCCAAGCTTAGGGTCTTGTCAGTCTTTATTCTCCTCATATCGATATCTCACCCAAAACTTGAAAAATTCAATCACACAAAACTTAACGGAACTTTGTGAGATGGGTTAGTATGATAAAGAGCAAACCATTTCACTTTTGGTACTATCAAAGACAAGATTCATAATTTTTCTCACACATTGCCTACTGTATCATATCATTTCCACAATTTTTATTGAGCAAATAAGCCATGGAAATTAGAAAACAAGCAAACTATGCATTGAAAACAGAATCTGACAATAACAGAACAGCCTGCAGTAATCTGTGCTTCAACCATACTTCTGCTACTCTAAAATGAAAAAATAAATAAAAACTGGGCAATTTGTCTATTAATATTCTGCAAAAAGAATCAGTATTATATCACGCTTCTGTTAAAAATGAGAATTGTTTTCCTGAGCGCAAAATTTTCTGTTTTTCAGCAAGACCAAATCAACTATCACCATAGACCATCCCAAAGGCTTTACTTGGCAATTTATTGAAACAAAAGCAATAAAACATGATTACTACAATAGCCTAATCATGTGAACACACAAAAACAGTTGCGTTCTTCTTTAATGCCTTTTAGCTAGGCATGATGATTTCAATGATGCTCGCATAAAAGGTAAGAATTGAAACTTAAAGAGAGCATCATGAATCACATGAAAAGCACATTTAAGTATAACATGCTTCCTATGCATAGGGATTTTGTGAGCAAACAAATTATGGGAGCAAGAATCAACTAGCATAGGAAGGCAAAACAAGCATAACTTCAAAACTTTCGACACATAGAGAGGAAACTTGATATTATTGCAATACCTAAAAGCATATGTTCCTCCCTCATAATAATTTTCAGTGGCATAATGAATGAACTAAACAATATAACTATCACATAAAGCATTCTTTTCATGATCCACATGCATAAAAAAATTATTACTCTCCACATAAGCAAATTTATTCTCATGAATAGTAGTGGGAGCAAACTCAACAAAATAAATATCATGGGATTGAAAACAAATCATGATGACAAGTGTCATGGTCATCATTATTATTTATAGCATACATGTCATCACCATAATCATCATATATAGGAACTTTGTTGTCATAATCAATCGCAACCTCTTCCAAAATAGTGGATTCATCACTAAATAAAGTCATGACATCTCCAAATCCACTTTCATCAATATAATCATCATAAATAGGAGGCACGCAATCATTATAAAATTTTGCACATCAAATCTTAGGGGACTAAAAATACCATCTTCATCAAATATAGCATCCCCAAGCTTATGGATTTTCATATCATTAGCATCATGGATATTCAAAGAATTCATACTAACAACATTGCAATCATGCTCATCATTTATACCAAACATTCTATTGAATTCTTCTTTTGTCAATTGAGCAAAAATTTCCTTTCCATCATTTTCATGAAATACATTATAAAGATGAATCATATGATGCAACCTCAATTCCATTTTTTTGTAGTTTTCTTTTACAAACCAAACTAGTGATAAATAAGAAACTACAATATTTGATTGCAAGATCTAAAGGTATACCTTCAAGCACTCACCTATCCGGCAACGGCGCCAGAAAAGAGCTTGATGTCTACTACGCAACTTTATTCTTGCAGACACGTGTTGGGCCTCCAAGCGTAGAGTTTTGTAGGACAGTAGCATTTTTCCCTCAAGTGGATGACCTAAGGTTTATCAATCCATGGGAGGTGTAGAATGAAATCAAATACAAGATGACCTAAGGTTTATCAATCCGTGGATGACCTAAGGTTTATCAATCCGTGGGTGACCAAAGGTTTATCAATTTGTAGGACAGTAGCATTTTTCTCTCAAACAACCCTGCAATCAAATACAAGAAATCTATTGTGTCCCCAACACACCCAATACAATGGCAATTTGTATAGGTGCACTAGTTCGGCAAAGAGATGGTGATACAAGTGTAATATGGATGGTAGAAATATATTTTCATAATATGAATAAATAAAAATAGCAAGGTAGCAAATAGTAAATGGGCACAAAAATGGTATTGCAATGCTTGAAAATGAGGCCTAGGGTCCGTACTTTCACTAGTGTAATCTCTCAATAGTGCTAATATAATTGGATCATATAACCATCCCTCAACGTGCGACGAAAAATCACTCCAAAGTTCCTATCTAGCGGAGAACATAAGACGAAATTGTTTGTAGGATACGAAACCACCTCAAAGCTATTCTTTCCGATCAATCTATCCTAGAGTTCGTACTAAAATAACACGAAGTTTTCTTTCCGATCGATCTAACCAAGAGTTTGTACTAAAATAACACCAAAGCAAATTCAGATTCATAATATTCAATCCAACACAAAGAATTTCAAAGAGTGCCCCAAGATTTCTAATGGAGAAACAAAAGACGAGAACGTGCATCAACTCTGTCGGCGTTCTGGGAACGGGGGTCCCCAGACTTGCCTGCCTGCGGCCCACGACGTGGCTCTGTGAGCGGGCCCGAACGGCCCATCTTCACCAACAAGCACTCAAGACCCTCGCGAGGGGCCAAGCCTCATGAGGCGGACGACACAAGACCTCCTCGGGAGCACCCTCACCAGGCTGGCTCGCGAGGGGCGGAGAGTTCAAGGCAAGGCAAACCTCGTGAGGTTCCAATGACGTGAGCCATGATGATCAAGATCAGGCAGGCGCCAGGCGGGCGCCAGCGTGCATAGTGTCCTTGTTTCCTATTTGGTGCTAAGGAAGCAAGCGCAAGCGCGGAGTACCAAGCTGTCAAGCAAAGGTTTCCATATCAATACAACGAGACCAAGACCAGCAGGACGGCAAGATGGAGGTCACCATGGAGCCCAAGGCGGCCTCACCACCAGAGCCTTTTGCATGCGAAGACTTCTTTTGTCAGGATAAGCTGTACTAGCTGTCCCCTTTCAAATTGGCCGTTGTTGGCTCCCTTCCCGCTCAATATTTGGGGAGAGCACCAGGGCCTCTATAAATAGGATTAGCCACCATAGTAGGAGGGGGTGGAAAAAATCATTCAGTTCATCCTCACACCCACCAAGCACAAGAACACCTCGCCTCACGAGGCTGTTCTTCCCCTTGTACTATTCATCCTTAGCCCAAGAGGCAATCCACCACACCACACTGGAGTAGGGTACTACACCACAACGGTGGCCCGAACTAGTATAAATCTTGTGTCCTTTGTGTTGCGAGTTCGTCGAGTTTGCCCTTGAGATCTTAGCAAAGCTAGGAAATGAACCGGTAGGGGGAGATCTTCGTGCGCACCCCAGTGTTCGAACCTTAAGGGTTTTGCCGGAACCCAAGATCCGATATTTGGCGCGCCAAGTAGGGGTGCGTGATACATCTCCAACGTATCTATAATTTTTGATTGCTCCGTGCTATATTATCTATTGTTTTGGACATTATTGGGATTTATTATCCACTTTTATATTATTTTTGGGACTAACCTATTAATCGGAGGCCCAACCCAGAATTGATGTTTTTGCCTGTTTTAGGGTTTCGAAGAAAAGGAATATCAAACGGAGTCCAAACAGAATGAAACTTTTGGGAACGTGATTTTCTCACCGAATACAACTCAGGAGACTTGGACCCTACGTCAAGCCAACTAACAAGAGGCCACGAGGTAGGGGGCGCACCTACCCCCAAACGATCAGAACAGGAGCCAAAACCCTAATTCCACCGCCGTAACTTTCTGTATCCACGAGATCCCATCTTGGGGCCTGTTCCGGAGCTCCGTCGGAGGGGGCATCGATCATGGAGGGCTTCTACATCAACACCATAGCCACTCCAATGAAGTGTGAGTAGTTTACTTCAGACCTACGGGTCCATAGTTAGTAGCTAGATGGCTTCTTCTCTCTTTTTGGATCTCAATACAATGTTCTCCCCCTCTCTTGTGGAGATGTATTCGATGTAATCTTCTTTTTGCGGTGTGTTTGTTGAGACCGATGAATTGTGGGTTTATGATCAAGTCTATCTATGAATAATATTTGAATCTTATCAGAATTCTTTTATGTATGATTGGTTATCTTTGCAAGTCTCTTCGAATTATCAGTTTGGTTTGGCCTACTAGATTGATCTTTCTTGCAATGGGAGAAGTGCTTAGCTTTGGGTTCAATCTTGCGGTGTCCTTTCCCGGTGAAAGTAAGGGCAGCAAGGCACGTATTGTATTGTTGCCATCGAGGATAACAAGATGGGGTTTTCTTCATATTGCATGAGTCTATCCCTGTACATCATGTCATCTTGCTTAAGGCATTACTCTATTTTTAACTTAATACTCTAGATGCATGCTGGATAGTGGTCGATGAGTGGAGTAATAGTAGTAGATGCAGGCAGGAGTCGGTCCACTTGTCTCGGACGTGATGCCTATATACATGATCATACCTAGATATTCTCATAACTATGCTCAGTTCTGTTAATTCCTCAAGAGTAATTTGTTCACCCACCGTAGAATACTTATGCTATCGAGAGAAGCCACTAGTGAAACCTATGGCCCCCGGGTCTATCTTTATCATATCAATCTCCTACTACTTAGTTATTTATTTTGCTATTTACTTTGCCTTTATTTTACTTTGCATCTTTATCATAAAAATACCAAAAATATTATCTTATCATATCTATCAGATCTCACTCTCGTAAGTGGCCCTATAGGGATTGACAACCCCTATTTGCGTTGGTTGCGAGGATTTATTTGTTTTGTGCAGGTACGAGGGACTCGCGCGTAGCCTCCTACTGGATTGATACCTTGGTTCTCAAAAACTGAGGGAAATACTTACGCTACTTTGCTGCATCATCCCTTCCTCTTCGGGGAAAACCAACGCAGTGCTAAAAGAGGTAGCAAGAAGGATTTCTGGCGCCGTTGCCTGGGAGGTCTACGCAAAAGTCAACATACCAAGTACCCATCACATACCCTTATCTCCCGCATTACATTATTTGCCATTTGCCTCTTGTTTTCCTCTTCCCCAAATTCACCCTTGCCATTTTATTCGCCCTCTCTCTCTCTATCCTCCCTCTCTTTCTCTATTTGCCCCTTTTTGTCCGCTTGCTTTTTGTTTGCTTGTGCGTTAGTTTGCTTGCTTGTCGCAATGGCTCAAGATAATACTAAATTGTGTGACTTCACCAATACCAACAACAATGATTTTATTAGCACTCCGATTGCTCCTCTTACCGATGCTGAATCTTGTGAAATTAATACTGCTTTTCTGTATCCTGTCATGAAAGATCCGTTCTCCGGCCTTCCTAGTGAAGATGTCGCTACCCATCTAAATAGCTTCATTGATTTGTGTGACATGCAAAAGAAGAAAGATGTGGATAATGATATTGTTAAATTGAAGCTATTTCCTTTTTTGCTTAGAGATCGTGCTAAAGCTTGATTTTCGTCTTTGCCTAAAAATAGTATTGATTCATGGAACAAGTGCAAAGATGCTTTTATCTCTAAGTATTTTCCTCCCGCTAAAATCATCTCTCTTAGAAACGATATTATGAACTTTAAGCAACTTGATCATGAACATGTTGCACAAGCTTGGGAGAGAATGAAATTAATGATACGTAATTGCCCTACTCATGATTTAAATTTGTGGATGATTATACAATTTTTTTATGCCGGATTGAATTTTGCTTCTAAAATCTTTTGGATTCGGCCGCAGGAGGCACTTTTATGGAAATCACTTTAGGAGAAGCAACTAAACTCCTAGATAATATTATGGTTAATTATTCTCAATGGCATACTGAAAGATCTACTAATAAAAAGGTGCATGCGATAGAAAAAATTAATGTTTTGAGTGGAAAGATGGATGAACTTATGAAATTATTTGCTAATAAGAGTGTTTCTTCTGATCCTAATGATTTTCCCTTGTCTACTTTGATTGAGAATAATAATGAATCTATGGATGTGAATTTTGTTGGTAGGAACAATTTTGGTAACAACGCGTATAGAGGAAATTTCAATCCTAGGCCTTATCCTAGTAATCCCTCTAATAATTATGTTAATTCCTACAACAATTCCTATGGAAAGTATAATAAGATGCCCTCTGATTTTGATTCTAATATTAAAGAATTTATTACTTAGCAAAAGAATTTTAATGCTATGATTGAAGAAAAATTGCTTAAGATTGATGATTTGGCTAGGAACATTGATAGAATTGCTCTTGATGTTGATTCTTTAAAACTTAGATCTATTCCACCTAAGCATGATATCAATGAGTCTCTCAAAGCCATGAGAATTTCCATTGACGAGTGCAAATAAAGAACTGCTAGGATGCGTGCTAAGAAAAATGCCTTTATAAAAGCGTGTTCTTCTAGTTCCTATGAAAATAATGATGAAGATCTAAAAGTTACTGATGTGTCCCCTATTAAATCTTTGTTTTGCAATATGAACTTGATAATGATGGGACTGAATATGATCCACATTTACCTAGAAGGCATTCCAAGAATTCTGAATCTTTTGATCTTGATGCTAAATTTGATAAAAGTGGGATTGAAGAAATTAAAACCCTAGATGTTGCTAAAACCACTATTATGGATTTCAAGGAATTTAACTATGAAAATTGCTCTTTGATTGATTGTATTTCCTTGTTCCAATCCGTGCTAAATTCTCCTCATGCTTATAGTCAAAATAAAGCGTTTACTAAACATATCGTTGATGCCTTGATGCAATCTTATGAAGAAAAACTTGAATTGGAAGTTTCTATCCCTAGAAAACTTTATGATGAGTGGGAAACAACTATTAAAATTAAAATTAAATATCATGAACGCTATGCTTTATGTGATTTGGGTGCTAGTGTTTCCACGATTCCAAAGACTTTGTGTGATTTGTTAGGTTTCCGTAATTTTGATGATTGCTCTCTAAATTTGCACCTTGCGGATTCACTATTAAGAAACCTATGGGAAGAATTAATGATGTTCTTATTGTTGCAAATAGGAATTATGTGCCCGTAGATTTTATTGTTCTTGACATAGATTGCAATCCTTCATGTCCTATTATTCTTGGTAGACCTTTCCTTAGAACGATTGGTGCAATTATTGACATGAAGGAAGGAAATATTAGATTCCAATTTACGTTAAGGAAAGGCATGGAACACTTTTCTAGAAATAAAATTAAATTACCTTATGAATCTATTATTCTTGTTATGCCTAGCTAGGGGCGTTAAATGATAACGCCTGTTGGGAGGCAACCCAATTTTATTTTTATTCGTTGCTTTTTTCTCCTGCTTAGTAATAAATAAATTATTTAGCCTTTGCTTTTGTTTTTTTGTGTGTTTAATTAGCGTTTGTGCCAAGTAGAACCATTGGGAAGACTTGGGGAAAGTCTTGTTGAACTTGCTGTAAAAAACAGAAATTTTAGCGCTCACGAGAACTGCTGTCATTTTTATTTGGAAAGAGATACTTAGTTAATTATTTTCGCAGATGATTAATAGATAAATTCCTCACGTCCAGAAATTTATTTTAGAATTTTGGGGGTTCCAGATCTTGCGCTAGCTACAGATTACTACAGACTGTTCTGTTTTTGACAGATTCTGTTTTTCGTCTGTTGTTTGCTTATTTTGATGAATATAGGGTTAGTAAAATAGTTTATGAACCATAGAGAAGTTGTAATACAATAGGTATAACACCCATATAAATAATGAATGAGTTCATTACAGTAACTTGAAGTGGTCTTTTGTTTTCTTTCGCTAACGGAGCTCACGAGATTTTCTACTTTAAGTTTTGTGTTGTGAAGTTTTCAAGTTTTGGGTAAAGATTTGATGGATTATGGAACAAGGAGTGGAAAGAGCCTAAGATTGGGGATGCCCATGGCACCCTCAAGATAATCTAAGGACACCTAAAATCCAAATCTTGGGGATGCCCCGGAAGGCATCCCCTCTTTCGTCTACTTCTATCGGTAACTTTACTTGGAGCTATATTTTTATTCGCCACATGATATGTGTTTTGCTTGGAGCGTCTTGTATGATTTGAGTCTTTGCTTATTAGTTTAACACAATCATCCTTGCTGTACACATATTTTGAGAGAGCCATACATGATTTGGAATTTGTTAGAATACTCTATGTGCTTCGCTTATATCTTTTGAGTTATATAATTTTGCTCTAGTGCTTCACTTATATCTTTTAGAGCACGGTGGTGGATTTGTTTTATAGAAACTATTGATCTCTCATGCTTCACTTAGATTATTTTGAGAGTCTTAATAGCATGGTAATTTGCTTAAAATCCTAATATGCTTGGTATGCAAGATTAATAATAAAACGTTCTTATGAGTGTGTTGAATACTAAGAGAAGTTTGATGCTTGATGATTGTTTTGAGACATGGAGGTAATAATATCAAAGTAGTGCTAGTTGAGTAGTTGTGAAATTGAGAAATACTTGTGTTGAGGTTTGCAAGTCCCGTAGCATGCACATATGGTAAACGTTATGCAACAAATTGGAAACATGAGGTGTTATTTGATTGTCTTCCTTATGAGTGGCGGTCGGGGATGAGCGATGGTCTTTTCCAACCAATCTATCCCCCTAGGAGCATGCGCGTAGTACCGAGGTTTTTGATGACTTGTAGATTTTTGCAATAAGTATGTGAGTTCTTTATGACTAATGTTGAGTCCATGGATTATACGCACTCTCACCCTTTGATGTCTACTACACAACCTTCTTCTTGTAGACGTTGTTGGGCCTCTGAAAGTGCAACTATCCCTGGGTGGTTTTGGTAATTCCTAACAACATATAGCTCATTGAGCTAACATTATTCCAAGATTAATATTTCAGGAAAAGCTTAATGAATGGCACGGCATGGATGAGGAAAGTGGATCCCTCAAAATTCTAAGGACAAAAAGTTTGGCTCAAGCTTCAAGATCAAGACTCTACATTTTATATTTTAGTGATCCAAGATCACATTGAGTCTATAGGAAAAGCCAATAATATCAAGGAGGGATGGGGTGTTGCTTAATGGCTTGCTTGCTCAAAGTGCTTAGTGATATGCTCCAAAACCCTCAACTACCTTCCCACATCCACATATGACCTAAACCAAAAGTCAAACTCGGCCCCACCGATTCTTTCTATCCGGCGCCACCGAGCTTCAAATGTCATAGCCACTGCCACAAACCCTAGCAATTCGGTTTCACCGATAGGGATCTCGGTATCACTGAGATGGGATTGTAATCTCACTGTTTCCCTTCGTAACGTTTCGGTCTTACCGAGATGAGCGATCGGTCCCACCGAGATTGCAATGTAAACTCTATGTTTCCCTTTTGTAACATTTCAGTCCCACCGAGATGAGCGAATCGGTCCCACCAAGTTTACCTGACCAACTCTCTGGTTAGCTTATTACCAAAATTGGTCCCACCGTGTTTGTGTAATCGGTCACACCAAGATTACGTTATGCCCTAACCCTAACCATATCGGTCCTACCGAGTTGCATCTCAGTCCCACCGAAAATCCTAACGGTCACTAGGTTTGCTGAATTGGTCCGACCGAGTTTAACCATTCGGTCCCACCGAGTTTGGCAAATTGTGTGTAATGGTTAGATTCTGTGTGGAGGCTATATATACCCCTCCACCCACTCTTCATTCGTGGAGAGAGCCATCAGAACATACCTACACTTCTAATACACATTTTCTGAGAGAGAACCGCCTACACTTATGTTGAGGTCAAGATATTCCATTCCAACCATATGAATCTTGATCTCTAGCCTTCCCCAAGTTGCTTTCCACTCAATTCTTCTTTCCACCAAATCCAAATCCTGTGAGAGAGAGTGGAGTGTTGGGGAGACTATCATTTGAAGCACAAGAGCAAGGAGTTCATCATCAACACACCATTTTTTACTTCTTGGAGAGTGGTGTCTCCTAGATTGGCTCGGTGTCACTTGGGAGCCTCCGACAAGATTGTGGAGTTGAACCAAGGAGTTTGTAAGGGCAAGGAGATCGCCTACTTCGTGAAGATCTACCTCTAGTGAGGCAAGTCCTTCGTGGGCGACGACCATGATGGAATAGACAAGGTTGCTTCTTCGTGGACCCTTCATGGGTGGAGCCCTCCGTGGACTCGCGCAACCGTTACCCTCCGTGGGTTGAAGTCTCCATCAACGTGGATGTACGCTAGCACCACCTATCGGAACCACGACAAAAACATTCGTGTCTCCAATTGCGTTTGAATCCTCCAAATCCTTCCCTTTACATTCTTGCAAGTTGCATGCTTTACTTTCCGCTGCTCATATACTCTTTTGCATGCTTGCTTGAATTGTGTGGAGATTGCTTGACTTGTGCTAAGATAGCTAAAATCTGCCGAGAACTAAAATTGGGAAAAGGCTAAATTTTTATTTGGTCAAGTAGTCTAATCACCCCCCTCTAGACATACGTTCGATCCTACAAGTGGTATCAGAGCATTGGTCTCCATTTGCTTTGACTTCCATAGATTTTGGTGGTCATAGTCTTGGTTTCACAACCTAGGAGAGTATGGCGTCTAGCGAGGGAAATTATCACCGTAGAGGTCCTTACTTTGATGGTACTAATTTTGCTAGTTGGAAGCATAAGATGAAAATGCATATTCTTGGACATAACCCCGCTGTTTGGGCTATTATGTGTGTTGGCTTGCAAGGTGAATTCTTTGATGGGAGAGAACCAAATCATGAAGCTACCGCGGATGAGTTGAAGATGCTACAATACAACGCTCAAGCTTGTGATATCCTCTTCAACGGATTGTGCCCCGAAGAATTCAACAAAATCAGCCGTCTTGAGAATGCAAAGGAAATTTGGGATACTTTGATTGACATGCATGAAGGTACCGACTCCGTCAAGGAATCCAAGTTGGATGTGCTTCAAAGTCAACTTGACAAGTTCAAAATGAAGGATGGTGAAGGTGTCGCTGAAATGTACTCTAGGCTTGCTCTTATCACAAATGAGATTGCCGTCTTAGGGAGTGAAGAGATGACCGATAGATTCATCATCAAGAAGATCCTAAGAGCCTTGGATGGAAAATATGATAACGTGTGCACATTGATCCAAATGATGCCCAATTACAAAGATCTCAAGCCAACAAAAGTCATCAGAAGAATTGTTGGTCATGAGATGTCACTCAAGGATAAAGAGGAACTTCACAACAAATCAAGTGGTGCTTACAAAGCCTCATGTGAAGCCCCCACATCATCGAGTGAGAAACAAACCTTCAATGAAGAATTGAGCTTAATGGTGAAGAATTTCAACAAGTTCTACAAGAGTAGAAGCAAAGAGAGAAGCTCCAAGTCAAGGTCCTACAATGACAAAAGATCTTCTAGTCGAGAGCGAAACTGCTACAATTGTGGAAGGCCCAGACACTATTCCAATGAGTGTACGGCCCCCTACAAGAGAAGAGAAGATTCTCCCAAAAGAAGAAGTAGAAGAGAAGAATCACCATCTAGAGAAAGAAGGAGTAGAGATGATCGTTATGAACAAAGACCCTCACGGAGAAGCAAGGATTCGGAAAGAAAGGACAAGTCATCAAGGAGCTACACAAAATGAAGACATCAAGCTCATGTTGGTGAATGGGTATCCGACTCCGACTCCGACAACCACTCCGAGAGAAGCTATCACTCCGACTCCGAATATACTCAAGATGAAGGTGTTGCTGGTCTAGCACTTGTGACAACCAACTCCTAGGACATATTTGACTCACCAAATGAAGGAGTTGGAACATGCTTCATGGCTAAAGGCCCAAAGGTATCACACCCCGAGTATGTTGATTTCAATAGTGATGAAGATGACTTGTTAGGTGATGATGATTTACTTGTTGACAACTCTAGTGATGAATACTATGATGAAACGTCAATTAATCATGCTAATCAAGATAAAACGAATGACAATGATAAGGAGAAGATTGAGTCTCTAACTAAAGAACTAAACACTCTTAAGTTAGCTCATGAAACTATCTTAGGAGATCATCGAGAACTTTTAAGGACTCATGAGAAATTGCGCTTTGAAAAGCTCAACCTTGAGCAAGAGCATGAGTTCTTAAAAGCAATCAATGATGATCTTCGCAAGAAAAGTTCTTCTTACATTGCCAAGCGTTTACTCTTATCCACTTACATGCCTCAAGTCAAGTCTAGTAACAAGAACAAGAAAGATTCTTCCTCTAGTAGTAACAATAATCATGCTAAATCCAATATTGTTGCTTCTAGTAGTTCTCTTGATCCCACTAATGATTCTCTTAGCCAAGTTACACTTGAGCAAGAAAATAGCTTATTGAAGGGAATTATAGAGAAAGGTGTTTACAAGAGCCTTGCCGGAAGTAAGCAATTCGAGGAAATTGTACGCAAGCAAGGAAGGCACCGGAAGAATCAAGGTGTTGGTTTTGAACGAAAGTTCAATGCCAATGGAGTTGAGTGGGAAGAAGATCAATACCCCAAGACAAAGTTTGTTCCTCAACAAGAGAAGTACGATCCTACTTCTCTCAAAGGGACACAATCTCATCATGATCTTCCACCACAAGACCACAAGCAAAAAGGGCAAGGACAAGCTTCAAGAGGAAATTGATGCATTTGAAGAAGCTCCTAAGGCCTTGGTCAAGTGGGTTCCCAAGACTACTTCAAGTTCCACTTCATCAAGTACAACTAAAACACTAAGGATTCCCATCAAGATGGTGTGGATCCCGAAGAAGAACTAGAGAGTTCTTGAGGGTGACTCCGCCAACATACTTCACTCTTATCATCTTGGCAAGAACAAGTGCAATCAACTTCCACATCTTGCACTAGTTCAAGGAGTCACAAACCCTCTTGTTGGTAAGACAAGGGACAAGGTAACCTAAAAGCTTTCATAGACATCATCTTGTGTGTGCATCACTCTATGTCTATGGATATCCTTGTTTGTTCCTTATGGGACTAACCCGTGTAGGTATTGAAAGTGCAACTCACTCCAATGGATAGCTCCAAATGATCTACATCAACATTGAGCATCCACATCTTCAACATCTACATGAAGTCATCATCGACAAAACCCAAGGTTAGTTCATCCCTCTTAGGGGGGATCTCACATCTAGGGGGAGCTTTACTCTAGGAATTGAGCTAAAGCAACTCTAATGGTGTGAACACAACAATGCTTTATGTAAAAGTGGTAAACCCGCTTGTGCTTAAACGATGAGTATGACCTATGATCAAACGTTCTCATTTGACTCCTAAGTCAATATACTCATATATAGATGACCTAGTCATCGCAAATTGTTTGATAGGTGCTAGAATTGGTTGTGCATGCTTTGCCACATATTTCAATTGCCATTTTATTTTGTGAGCATGTTGATTGCATATTTTACTCATTCGAGGACATCCACTTGTTGTTTTGATTGATTGGTTTTCTTTTCTTTTGCCAAGTGGATGGACAAGAATGCCTAAGAACCCTCTCTAGCTATCTATGCTTTTCTCGTCTCAAACTCTATTCATGCTACATCACAAAATTTGATCAAGTCATATTCGAACCACTCTGTGTGAGGAGCACTCGAAGTCCCCGATTCTTCATAGACTTAAACTTCCAAAACTTCTTTGTGTGTTTTGGTCTGACCGATTCCTCCATTTTGGTCATACCGAGATCACTAAGTCGATCTAGGTTTTCAATCTCGGTGCAACCGATTTGAACTTTTCGGTCACACCGAGTTGCTGTAACTGTCAACAGTTATGCATCTCAGTGCCACCGAGTTGTTCCACTCGGTCACACCGACAGGGTCGGGCTATATATACTCACGGGAAAAATTTGGAAATTTCTCCAAAACCCCTTCGCCCGCACATAGCTCGCTCTGCCTCCTGGGTCTCCGGATCGTCCTCCTCGTCGCCAGCCGCCTCCTGTCGCGGGTCTCCGCCGCCGTCAATGGAATTCTTCCCCGCCGTTGCCGCCGTAGAGAGTTCATCGCCGAACTAGGGTATGGACTCGATCACAGTGCTATCCCCGTCCAATTCCTATCACATTGTGTTCATTATGATTCTTACCACGATTGAAACGCTTCTATCCAGTCAAAACACTCCGTAGGTTAGAGTTGAGTTGAAAATTTAGGGTTAGGTTTCCGCCGAAACCATCTCGGACCCACCGGGTTGCAAAACTCGGTTCCACCGATTCGGCCAAGGCCATTGCACATGTGGTTCTCGGTCTGACCGAGAATTGCAAATCGGTGTGACCGAGTTCAGGACTTTGTGAAACCCTAGCAGTCTCGGTGCCACCTAACCATGACTCGGTCTGACCGAGTTCACTAGTTTAGGTTCCAACAGCTGCTTCGGTATCACCGAGTTTGCAAATCGGTTGATCCGAAATGCTTTCTGTGGAAAACTAAAACTAAGTTTTTGACTCATTCTTTTGCAAAAATCTCTGTATTTTGTGATGCTCATCCACAGTATTTCATCTCTATCTATTCACAGGGTCTGCTGTCAGTGTTTGCAACATGTCTGACTAGAGTGACAGCCAGAACAGGTCAGAGGAGCAGGTTCACCTGAGTGAGGGCACTAGTCCCTGTAGCAGTTTAGATGATGGTAGCAGGAGCACCCCAAGCAATTTGCCAAAGGCTTCCACTAGAGCAAGCAAGAAGAAAACTTCAGAGTCTGAGGATGAATACTATGTGGCCACTGAGGATGAGGCCACATCAAAGAAGAAAGTGATTAAGAAGGAGTACAGCTCAATTGCAGTTAAGCCAGGAATGAAGATCAAAAGGCCAGTAGGAAGACAACCAATGTCTAAGGCCAGAGCATCCTCTCAAGCATCTTTGGAATCTCAACCCAAAGAGCCTGCTGCAGAAGGAAAGAAAAGGAAGGAAAGGGTCAAGATGACCATGGCCAGAGTGATTGGAAAGGCTTCCATGATGGAAGAAGAAGAGGAAGAAGAGGTTGCTGCACCAGCACCCAAGGCACAAAAGCTTATGGGTGATGCTATCAGGACAGGGGCTGCATCATCAAAGCCCAAAGAAGCACCCAAAGCTGCCTCCAAGCCCAAGACTGCACCAAAGAGAAATACCAGAAACATACCAGCTACTGAGAAGAACAAGGCCCCAGTGCCTGAGACTATTGCTGAAGAAGAAGATGAAGAGCATGTTCTGAGAAAATTGAAGCCAAAAATTCCAGACCACAATGATGCTCATCCTGTGGCTGAGAACATGAAGATCAGGAGAGACTCGGGACTGAGGAAATGGAGAGAGACAGATCCATATGCTACAAGGAGAAGGACTGCTGTTGATTACAGGTTCCACACAAAGGAACATCAGGATTTCTATGAGACAGTGCTGCTGGACAAGAAGCCTATAGTGTGTGATATGAGGTGGGTCAACTGGACCTACATGAAGGAAAATGAGGAACACTATCCTGGTGTGTTTGACAGCTTATGTGCTTGTGGAGTTGCAGAATTTGTTGGGCAGAAGCTCACAAAGTGGAATGAGGAGCTCATAATGCAATTCTACTCCACAACACACTTCTATCCAGATGGCAGGATAGTATGGATGTCTGAAGGTACAAGGTACCAATCAACTATTGAGGAATGGGCCAATCTGATCAATGCCCCAAAGGAAAGTGAAGATGACTTGGATGTTTATGCCAAGAAAAAGATGGATCACAATTCTATGTCACAGATGTACAAGGAGATTCCTGAAGATGCTCTTGACACTTTCAAGTTTGGGTCAGTCCATTTTCTTCTGTCAGGACTGCCAACGATCAACTGGATCCTAAGGCACACTCTTTTTCCCAAGTCAGGTGACCACAACATGATCAGAGGGCATGCAATTAACTTGCTACATATATTTGATGTGCCACAGAAGTTCAAGGTCATGAGCCTTATAGTTGAGACTATCAAGAGGACTGCAGCTGACCAGAAAAGAAGTTGTGGATATGCCCAACAGATCCAGGAGTTGATAAACTGAAAGATGGGCACAGGCACATATTTGTTGGATAAGGAACACTTGCCTATTTATCCTGACTTTGAGGACAACCAAGTTGTGATGAATGAAGATGAACCCTCCTCAGTGCAAGCACAAGCAAAGAAGGAGAAGGCAAAGATGGAGAAAGCTGCCAAGATGCCAACTCAAGAGGAGGCATCTGAGTACTTTTTGAAAAGCAAGCAGGACCAGCTTGGTTACTTGATAGCATCATCTCTGAGGATTGAGAAGGGGTTGGCCACCCTAACTCAAAACTAGGAGAGCCTGGAAAGAATCGTGGAACAAAAATTCTATGATTTAGATGTCAAAGTAACTGAGATTCAGTCTGTTGTGGAGCAGCTACAGGATGACATGCAGGAGAGGAAGGGCAAGACAACCACTGATGCATTTGCCAGAGTGCCTCGAGCTCAGAGATCTGCTGCAGTGCCTGTACCAGACACTAGAGCCACTTCATCTGCACTAGCTACAGCTTCAGTGCCACCAGCTCCAGCACCTACCCCATCATCTCCATCTACTTCAACTGAAGCCTTCGTCCTTGGAGTTCTCTGGACACCACCACCTAAAGACCAAGCCTGAGAGACGTTCTAGTGCTATGCATTTTCTATGAACTTTTTGGCAACTTATTGCCAAAGGGGGAGAAAAATGTATAGATCATAGGCTTCGAGAGAGAGAGTTTGCTTTTGTTCTCTCTTGTCTTCTTGGTTGAACTTTGTTTGCTTTTGATTGCTTGAGATACTATGCCATTTTCTGTGAGACATTGATGATCATGTGGTTGATCATAAGCTGCACTTATGCTTGTTAGATGATATTATCTTACTTATCCTTATATGATCATTCACTTTGCTTGGTGATGAGTGCATGTATTTAATTCTTATCATTTTGAGCGCTCCACCAAGATGTATGTGACATGGAAGAGTAACCCATGATCCTAACTCATTGTGCATTTGCAGTCCAAAGCAAATCTTAAGATATGCACAAATTTAGGGGGAGCTCTTGCTTTTCACATACTTCTCAAAGCGACAATATCATTCACTCTTATTATCATTTGTCGAAGCTTTGATCTATATGTTGTCATCAATTACCAAAAAGGGGGAGATTGAAAGTGCAACTATCCCTGGGTGGTTTTGGTAATTCCTAACAACATATAGCTCATTGAGCTAACATTATTCCAAGATTAATATTTCAGGAAAAGCTCAATGAATGGCATGGCATGGATGAGGAAAGTGGATCCCTCAAAATTCTAAGGACAAAAAGTTTGGCACAAGCTTCAAGATCAAGACTCTACATTTTATATTTTAGTGATCCAAGATCACATTGAGTCTATAGGAAAAGCCAATACTATCAAGGAGGGATGAGGTGTTACTTAATGGCTTGCTTGCTCAAAGTTCTTAGTGATATGCTCCAAAACCCTCAACTACCTTCCCACATCCACATATGACCTAAACCAAAAGTCAAACTCGGCCCCACCGATTCTTTCTATCCGGCGCCACCGAGTTTCAAATGTCATAGCCACTGCCACAAACCCTAGCAATTCGGTTTCACCAATAGGGATCTCAGTCTCACCGAGATGGGATTGTAATCTCTCTGTTTCCCTTTGTAACGTTTCGGTCTTACCGAGATGAGCGATCTGTCCCACCGAGATTGCAATGTAAACTCTCTGTTTCCCTTTTGTAACATTTCGGTCTCACCGAGATGAGCGAATCCGTCCCATCGAGTTTACCTGACCAACTCTCTGGTTAGCTTATTACCAAAATCGGTCCCACTGAGTTTGTGTAATCGGTCACACCGAGATTACGTTATGCCCTAACCCTAACCATATCGGTCCTACCGAGTTGCATATCAGTCCCACCGAAAATCCTAATGGTCACTAGGTTTGCTGAATCGGTCCGACCGAGTTTAACCATTCGGTCCGACCGAGTTTGGCAAATTGTGTGTAATGGTTAGATTCTGGGTGGAGGCTATATATACCCCTCCACCCACTCTTCATTCGTGGAGAGAGCCATCAGAACATACCTACACTTCCAATACACATTTTCTGAGAGAGAACCACCTACACTTGTGTTGAGGTCAAGATATTCCATTCCAACCATATGAATCTTGATCTCTAGCCTTCCCCAAGTTGCTTTCCACTCAAATCTTCTTTCCACCAAATCCAAATCCTGTGAGAGAGAGAGAGTTGAGTGTTGGGGAGACTATCATTTGAAGCACAAGAGCAAGGAGTTCATCATCAACACACCATTTGTTACTTCTTGGAGAGTGTTGTCTCCTAGATTGGCTAGGTGTCACTTGGGAGCCTCCGACAAGATTGTGGAGTAGAACCAAGGAGTTTGTAAGGGCAAGGAGATCACCTACTTCGTGAAGATCTACCGCTAGTGAGGCAAGTCCTTCATGGGCGACGACCATGATGGAATAGACAAGGTTGCTTCTTCGTGGACCCTTCATGGGTGGAGCCCTCCGTGGACTCACGCAACTGTTACCCTCCGTGGGTTGAAGTCTCCATCAACGTGGATGTATGCTAGCACCACCTATCGAAACCACGACAAAAACATCCGTGTCTCCAATTGCGTTTGAATCCTCCAAATCCTTCCCTTTACATTCTTGCAAGTTGCATGCTTTACTTTCCGCTGCTCATATACTCTTTTGCATGCTTGCTTGAATTGTGTGGAGATTGCTTGACTTGTGCTAAGATAGCTAAAATCTGCCGAGAACTAAAATTGGGAAAAGGCTAGATTTTTATTTGGTCAAGTAGTCTAATCACCCCCTCTAGACATACTTTCGATCCTAGAGCCTCCAACTGCAGAGGTTTATAGGACAGTAGCAAATTTCCCACAAGTGGATGACCTAAGGTTTATCAATCTGTAGGAGGCGTAGGATGAAGATGGTCTCTCTCAAGCAACCCTGTAACCAAATAACAAAGAGTCTCTTGTGTCCCGAACACACCCAATACAATGGTAAATTGTATAGGTGCACTAGTTCGGAGAAGAGATGGTGATACAAGTGGTATATGGATAATAGATATGGGTATTTGTAATCTGAAATTATAAAAACAGCAAGGTAACGAATGATAAAAGTGAGCGTAAACGGTATTGGAATGCGTTGAAACAAGGCCTAGGGTTCATACTTTCGCTAGTGTAAGTTCCCTCAACAATGATAACATAATTGGATCACATAACTATCCCTCAACATGCAACAAAGAGTCACTCCAAAGTCGCTAATAGTGGAGAACGAACGAAGAGATTATGGTAGGGTATGAAACCACCTCAAAGTTATTCTTTCCAATCAATCGTTGGGCTATTCCTATAAGTGTCACAAACAGCCCTAGAGTTCGTACTAGAATAACACCTTAAGACACAAATCAACCAAAACCCTAATGTCACCTAGATACTCCAATGTCACCTCAAGTATCCGTGGGTATGATTATACGATATGCGTCACACAATCTTAGATTCATCTATTCAACCAACACAAAGGACCTCAAAGAGTGCCCCAAAGTTCTACCGGAGAATCACAATGAAAACGTGTGCCAACCCCCATGCATAGGTTCATGGGAGGAACCCGCAAGTTGATCACCGAAACATACATCAAGTGAATCACGTGGTATCCCATTGTCACCACAGATATGCACGGTAAGACATACATCAAGTGTTCTCAAATCTTTAAAGACTCAATCCGATAAGATAACTTCAAAGGGGAAACTCAATTCATTACAAGAGAGTAGAGGGGAAGGAGAAACATAAGATCCAACTATAATAGCAAAGCTCGCAATACATCAAGATCGTGCCAAATCAAGAACACGAGAGAGAGAGAGAGAGAAAGAGAGAGAGATCAAACACATAGCTACTGGTACATACCCTCAGCCCCGAGGGAGAACTACTCCCTCCTCGTCATGGAGAGCACCGGGATGATGAAGATGGCCACCGGAGAGGGGTTCCCCCTCCGTCAGGGTGCCGAAACAGGTCTAGATTGGTTTTCGGTGGCTACGGAGGCTTTTGGCGGCGGAACTCCTGATCTATTGTGCTCCCCGATCATTTTAGGGTATATGGAGATATATAGGCGGAAGAAGTACGTCAGGGGAGCCATGAGGGGCCCACGAGGGTGGAGGGCGCGCCCAGGGGGTGGGCGCGCCCCCTACCTCGTGGCCTCCTTGAAGCTTCCGTTACGTGGACTCCAAGTCTTCTGGGCTTCTTCTGATCCAAAAATAAGTTCCGTGAAGTTTCAGGTCAATTGGACCCCGTTTGATTTTCCTTTTCTGTGATATTCTAAAACAAGGAAAAAAACAGAAACTGGCACTAGGCTCTGGGTTAATAGGTTAGTCCGAAAAATCATATAAAATAGCATATAAATGCATATAAAACATCCAAGGATGATAATATAATAGCATGGAATAATCAAAAATTATAGATACGTTGGAGACGTATCACCCTTCCATCCTTGCTAGCCTCTTCGGTACCATGCATTGACCTTTCACACATTGAGAGTTGGCACAAACTTCGCCAGTGCATCCAAACCCCATGATATGATACGCTCTTTCACACATAAACCTCCTTATATCTTCCTCAAAACAGCCACCATACCTACCTATTATGGTATTTCCATAGCCATTCCGAGATATATTTCCATGCAACTTTCCATCATTCCGTTCATCATGACACATTCATCATTGTCATATTGCTTAGCATGATCATGTAGTTAACATAGTATTTGTGGCAAAGCCACCATTCATAATTCTTTCATACATATCACTCTTGGTTCATTGCATATCCCGGTACACCGCCGGAGGCATTCATATAGAGTCATCTTTGTTCTAGTATCGAGTTGTAATCATTGAGTTGTAAATAGATAGAAGTGTGATGATCATCATTTTCTAGAGCATTGTCCCAAGTGAGGAATATAAAGTTTAATCACTTGAGGCAAAGAGGAGAAAGGCCATAAAAAATAGAAAAGGCCCAAAAAAAGAAAAAAAAATAGAGAAAAAGAGAGAAGGGACAATGTTACTATCCTTTGCCACACTTGTGCTTCAAAGTAGCACCATGATCTTCATAGTAGAGAGTCTCTCATGTTATCACTTTCATATACTAGTGGGAATTTTTCATTATAGAACTTGGCTTGTATATTCCAACAATGGGCCTCCTCAAGTGCCCTAGGTCTTCGTGAACAAGCAAGTTGGATGCACACCCACTAGTTTCTTTTGTTGAGGTTTCATACATTTATAGCTCTAGTGCATCCGTTGCATGGCAATCCCTACTCCTTGCATTAACATCAATCGGTGGGCATCTCCATAGCCCATTGATTAGCCTCGTTGATGTGAGACTTCCTCCTTTTTTTGTCTTCTCCACATAACCCCCCTCATTATATTCTATTCCACCTATAGTGCTGTGTCCATGGCTCACGCTCATATATTGCGTGAAAGTTTATAGGTTTGAGATTACTAAAGTATGAAACAATTGCTTGGCTTGTCATCGGGGTTGTGCATGATGATAACATTCTTGTGTGACAAAAATGAAACATGTCTAAACCATATGATTTTGTACGGATGAACTTTCTTTGGCCATTTTATTTTGAGAAGACATAGTTGCTTAGTTAGTATGCTTGAAGTATTATAATTTTTATGTCAATATGAATTTTTGTCTTGAATATTTTGGATCTGAATATTCATACCAAAATTAAGAAGAATTACATTAAAATTATGCCAAGTAGCACTCCGCATCAAAAATTCTGTTTTTATCATTTACCTACTCGAGGACGAGCAGGAATTAAGCTTGGGATGCTTGATATGTCTCCAATGTATCTATAATTTTTGATTGCTCCATGCTATATTATCTACTATTTTGGACATTATTGGGCTTTATTATCCATGTTTATATTATTTTTGGGACTAACCTATTAACTGGAGGCCCAACCCAGAATTGCTGTTTTTGCCTGTTTTAGGGTTTCGAAGAAAAGGAATATCAAACGGAGTCCGAACGGAATGAAACCTTCGGGAACGTGATTTTCTCACCGAATACAACTCAGGAGACTTGGACCCTACGTCAATCCAACTAACAGGAGG